>NW_027206179.1:58919231-59519231 GCF_024711535.1 Dipodomys merriami
ACTGGAAAGCTGAGTGCTGGTGACTCATGCTTACAATCATGTCTACTCAGGAGGCTGAGGATCATGGGTCAAAGCCAGCTTGGGCAAGAAAGTTCATGAGACACTTACCTACAATTAACTACCAGAAAACTGGAAGTGCAACTGTAGCTCAAAGTGGTAGAGTACTAGAATTGAGCAAAAGAGCTCAGTGACAGTGCCCAGACCATAAGTTCAAGCCCCATGTTTCTCCCCACCCCCCTCCAAAAATAAAAAGCTAATGGACAGGGCCCAGGTCCTAAATTCAAGCTCTAGTATCAGTACAAAAGAAATTCAATAATCTTTTGAAATCAGAATTCTACTCATAAAAGTAGTAGAGACTTTTTTTATATTATGGATTTCTGAAGTTCTGTGAAATAGATATTTGTTAAGCTTTCTCATCTATCCTTAATTCATAACTAAGTAGTCTGGACTTCCTTTGTGGTGAACTCATTTGCACCCTTTTGTCAAATCTTATCAGAAGATGAGTCGGGAGGTATTGTTAAGATCACTTCCAGAAGCAACGTGTGTTTTCCAAGTACAATGATGACTCCTGTTACCAAACATATTGTTCGTTTTTCTTATTTTTTCTTAGTGCCAGTGTGTCCTGCTCCCAGGGACAGAACTAAGCATAAGATCTGAAGTCACAATGAGGTGGTTACTTTTATACAGGAAGAGCAAACTCATTTGGCTTTCTTCAACCCAGGGCACAGTCTCTCAGAAAGCTCCTTGTTCTCTGCCTGTGAAACCCCTTAAGGAAGTGCCACTGGGAGTCAAGGAAAGAAGGCAAACATATTTAGGAAGGCATATCTTGATTCTATCTTGGTCACATCATAGTTCTGAAGTGTAAGATGAAATGTTTTCTAAAAAAGCAACTTCTTAGACTGGGAATGTAGCTTAGTGGTAGAGTGCTTGCCTAGATTGCATGAAACCCTGCCTGGGTTCAATTCCTCAGTACCACATAAACAGAAAAAGCTGGAAGTGGCACTGTAGCTCAAGTAGTAGAGTGCTAGCCTTGAGCAAAAGAAGCTCAGAGACAGTGCCCAGGCCCTGAGTTCAAGCCCCAGGACTGCCAAAAAAGCAACTCCTGCCTGGCTCTGGGGGCTCACACCTATGATTCTAGCTAATAAGGATCCTGAGATCTGAGGAGCATGGCTCAGGAGAGTCATCTTCAGTTAAGCAGCAAAAAGCCAGAAGTGGAGATATGGCTCAAATGGTAGAGCTTCATCCTTGAGACAAAAGGCTTAACGAGAGCTTCAGGCTTAAGGTCCTTAGTTCAAGTCCCAGTACCTGCATTGTTTTTAAAAGGAAACATATTTAGGTTTCAGGGACACAGCAGAAATCTTTTTCCCTGAATTATCAAATATGTTTTGAGGGTGGCCAGAACTTTGAGGATAGCAAAGTATGGAAATGTCTACACTGGAATCACTGAGGTCCATGAGACATCCTGCCGGGATAATGCCCTGGCTTTGCTCAGAGCACTGCCTATGCAAACATCATCATGGCAGCAAAGAAGCAGCAGTGAATGAGGTTGCCTTCTATGCCCCTTTGCAGCCTCTGCTATCTCCCCATCCTTCGGGTCTCAACATCTGGCCAGCAACTCTTCCATGAAGCCTTATAGCCCTAGTTATAGGGGCCTCTCTGCACACTCTGAGCTCCTCCTGCATCTCTAGCAGCAGCAGCAATAGTGGCCAGCTCCCAGGATTCTAGCTTACTGCACAGTATTTAATAAGGTTGATAGCCATGTGTTGAGAGGCAAGGGGAGCAGGAGTTCCATTAACTTCCTTAGCTAGAAAACCACTTAGGACAAAGGTGAGGTGGAAAAGACAGCAAACAGGAGGAGGGGGTGATGAGGGGAAAGAGGGAGAAGAGAGGGAGGAAGGTTCCTAACCTGGCAGTTCTAGAGGTGGATTTCTCCATCTCTGTGGATCCCCTCATGTACAACCACCTTTGTTTCCTCGTGTGTGTGTGTGTGTGTGTGTGTGTGTGTGTGTGTGTGTGTGTATGTGTGCGTACATGTGTGCATATACAGGTACTAGGGCTTGAACTCAGGGCCTTACTCTCTTGCTTGGCTTTTATACTCAAGGGTAGCACTCTACCACTTGAGCCATAGCTCCACTTCTGGCTTTTTGCTGGGACATTGGAGGTAAGAGTCTCACAGACTTTTCTGTGAGATGGCTTTGAACCGCACTGCTCAGCCTCCAGAGTAGCTAGGAGTACAGGTGCGAGTTACAGTCTAGCTATTTTCTTTTGTAGGTCCGAGAGCTTGCTGTCTCCTGCACTAGATAATTATTTTATTCTAGATCTTCTTTCCAGAAGAAAGCAGCTGAAAAGATTGAGGAGCCTCAGGTCTGCACTGTAGACATCTCTTAGCAAGAAAGGCAACAAAGACTACTTTGAACCATAGTTACTTAGTGATAGGAACAATGGTTTAGCTGTAGCATATTTTAAAGTGGGATTACCTAAATACAGTGATTTTGGTATTCCAAGATAGAACACAAATACTATTGGAGATCTACATTGTCTTTTGCCTCTGTTACTCAGCATCTCCCAAGGCTCTTGCTACTTCTCCAAACCCATGGCTTCAGATAGCAGTGGGAAAGCTTGAGCTGGTGAATGGGGCAGCCTTCCCTGCCAGTAAGAATGGTGACTGGTCTTCTTAGCCTGAGAGATCACTGTCTCCATCTCTTATATTCACTGCACCCAGATTTGCTTACAATATGAAAGCTAGATCCCTTCCTGCACTGGCTGGGCTAGCTTGTCTGCACTCAAACATTGTAATGCACCAACCTAGCCACAGCTGCTCAAACATGAATGATTTCCAGAGGGCTGAAAACCTGGTTCCTTCTAATTCTGCATGTTTGAGGTTAATCTAATTGAACTGCTTTCATATTATGTACCCTTGGATTTTACCAAAATGCTATTTCTGAAAAGCCACATAAAACTGTGTTTGCATGTGCTGAGTAAGCATTGTTCATTTGATTTCTCAGTGTCCCATACATAATGAATTTCAGAATTTAGCATAGAGAGATCTTTTTGGGTGTAGCCTTGGAGAATATATTTAAACTCTTCTTCTGGGTCTCAGTTCTTCACGTGCATAATTGGAATGATAATGTCTACCATAGGTGGCTGTTGAGAAGACCAGATAATGTATTTAAGTCACGAAAAAATTGTCATGCACCCAGTAGGCACCCAGTAGGATTATTAATAATAACTCAGTGTAGCTGTGATTATGTAGCTATGATTAAGTTTCTCTGCTTTTGTCTTCTGGTTCTGGCAGAAAACTCAGAGCTCATTGGGTATCAGCCACATAATTGCTTTTCTTCCTGGTTCTTCTTGCTTTCTCTTTGCAAATCCCTATTTTATGGAAAATTTTTACAGTGCCAGGACTTGAACCCCAAGCCTGGTAGAAAGTTACTCTACCATTGAGCCACAAGCCCAACCCTGTGAGGACATACATTTTGTGAATGTCTTTAGTCTGGCAGTACTCATACTCCACCTCTATCAAGGGCGTTCTGGTCTCCTATTTTCTCACTCCCAACCAAGCCAAACCAAACCAAACCAAAAAAGTAGTAACATATGTATACACCCCCCCCCCCCCCACAGCTTCAGGCTCATGATGTAAGCTGAAACTTGCTAAGGTCTTCCAGGCTTCTAGGCAGCAGGCCCAGCTCCTTTAGTCTCCAAAACAACCCAGTGCAGTGACAGGGCCTCCCCTTCTTTCTGTGTGGCGTGCCCCTAGGGACTTCCTTTTGTGTGAGCTCAGCGGCGCATTTGAATGATGGTTTTTGTGTTCTATTCAACATTCTGGTGTTGCATTTGGGAAGGGCATTTGGGGTTTCTAGCTCATCTTCACAGCCTAAGGTACTGGAGGCTTTTCCCATCACTCCATGGTTAAGTCACTTCTCTGCTTCATTTCACTAGACCTGACTTTCTTTACTTCTAAGAAAGAGGCAAAGAAGGAGAATGATATCCTGTGGTGGCACTGCCAGCTTCTGCACTTGATCCCCAGCCTGGAGGGGGCCCATGGAGACTTATACTTTCCCCACACACCACCTCCTTGGAGCCCTGGCCTCCAGCCATGCCCCTCAATCAGCCTGCAAGGCTCACTTCCATCTGTAAAAGTGAAGTTGAGTTTGCCAGATAGAACCAGAATTTGCAGTGCTTGCTACCTCTCCCTGGGCCCTACCAGCACCTTCTCTGCCTACTAGGACTGGACAGGGGCAGGAACAGTGGAAACGCTCACAGAAAATTTTTGACATAATCTCTGCTATTTCAGGTGAGCCAGGATGGTGGTTTCTTGCTATCTGAAGGAAGCATACATCCAAACTCCACTTAATTTGACCAGAGAGAAAGAGTTAGCTGGTTTGGTTCTGTGAGATGTAGCTTCATTCCCAGCAGAAGTACTGTCTCCAACCTTCAATCCAGGTAGGTTTACTTTTAGCCATCTAAATTTGGGGACTTAGGACTCTACCTTTTCCAAGGCTACCCCAAACTTCTCTTCTGATGGCAGACATCAGATGATTATTAGAGGATGATAGTGGAATTTCTAGAATATACAACATTTTGAGCTGGGTCCAGTGGCTCACAGCTGCAAGCCCAGTTACTAAGGAAGCAGAGGTAGGAAGATCACAGTCCAAGGCTAACACAGGCAAAAGTACGAGACCCTATCTGGAAGACAAACTGAAAACAAAAGGACTAAAGGTGTTGGAGAAGCACTGAGTTCAATCCCCACTACTACTACCACTACTACTACTACCACTACCACTACCACTACTACTACTAGTAAAAGCAAAGCAGTATTTACAAAAAATTTGACACTGACTTTATTTTATCAAGAAAGACCTGAATAATAATTATCTATATGTTTCATAAGTTCATTTGAAAGGGAACGGCTAGCCCATTTTAGCCTACTCTCTGTTTTTTTTTTTTTATTTCATTCAGACTGAGGACCTGGTATTCTAGACCTTCAGATCAGGGCTGGAAACCTGTGGTATAACGTTGGAGAGACACCTGTGCCCATTTTCTAGTCCTGCCCTCCAGGAGTGAGGGGTGTGCTGCTGACCTGGGCAGTGGTACCCATCTGCTGCCATGCTTAATTCTGTGTCAACTTGACCAGCCATCGGGTGTCTAAATTAAACATGAGTTTTGGGTTTTCTGAGGTAGGATTAGCATACAGGAAAGCAGATGTCCTCCATGATAGTGGGACATGGCTACTCCACCCAAGGCCTACAGAGAAAAAGATGTGTGCATGGGAGAGGGAAGGGTAGAGCATTTTGTATGTGGGGAGTCTTATGCACCTTGTATTAAATTTTTTTTGATTGTTTTGTGCCCATACTGGGGCTTGAACTCAGGACATGGGCATTATCTCTTAGCTCTTTTGCTCAAGACTGGCGATCTACCACTTGAACCACAGCTTCATGTGAGCCACAGCTTCACTTCCTTATTTTTTTTTTTTAAAGTTGGTTAATTGGAGATAAGAATTTCATGGAATTTCCTAGCTGGGCTGACTTTGAACCACAATCCTCAGATCTCAGCCTCCTGAGTAGCTAAGATTATAGGTCTGAGTAACCAGTGCCTGGCTCATTATGTACATTTTTAATTTTTTTTTAATTTTGAAAATGCTGTCCAGAGGGGTTACAGTTACACGAGCAAGGTAATGAGTACATTTCTTATCCAGCATTGTTGCCTCCTCCTTTGTTTTTCGCCTACCATCCCTTCCCTGCCACCTCCTCAGCTACACCCCCACCCCCACTCCCAACCCCTGACTCCCTGCAGAAACTGTAAAGTTCATTTTTCGACATAGCCTCTTGTACATGTCATTGTTGCAATGGGTCCACCTGTATCCCTATTTAAACGATTTGTTTTTACCTTTCTCTTCCACAAATTATACCAACATTAAATACAGTGAAAGCAGGGGTTATGCCGTGGGTATGTACTTTTTGTTCCTGCCTGCTTGAGTTGAGACAGTTCATTTCACCTCCTGGCCTCCTCCCACCCACGCTGTGGGCCTGGGTTCTCACTAGCGCACTCAGTTCTCAGTGAATGAACTATATCAGGGACTCCTACTCTCCTGGGCTTCCAGTTTGTAGTCCGCAAATTGTGAGACATTTTAGCCTCCAAACTTATGTGAGCCAGTCCCCCTACAATGACCCCAGCAGCAGTGTGTGTGTGTGTGTGTGTGTGTGTGTGTGTGTGTGTGTGTATGCGCGCGCGCACCTGGATGTCTGCTTGCTATGGGCCTCTTTTCTGGAGAACCCAATCACAAACTCTCCACTCCATTCAAACTCCCATCAACGGAGCTCCAGTCTTGTCCCATCTGTGTTTCAAAGGAAGACAGGGACATGGGGAGGAATTCTATTACCTTGTATCTGGGACAGGCCTGGGGAAGGGGTAGTAGCCTCTGTAGTCCCTGCAAACCTCACTTTCCTAAGGGCCCTTGTGGTGTCTGTGTTGTCGTCTTGGGCCATAACCCTGGAAAGGCAGAACATGGCTTCTCCTTCTTACCTTCAGTGCTGGCTAGGGTCCATCATCCCAGGACTCCTGGCTGTGGCAAAACTCCTTAGACTTTGACCCATTCCTGTGGGAATCTCTTGCCATGAGAAAGGAACAAAGTGAGCAGGGGTGTTGTTATGGTTTGGATGTTCAATGTTCCCCTTTTAAAAGGTCACGTGAGCCAAGCACTGATGGCTCACGCCTATAATCCTGGATACACAGGAGGCTGAGATCTGAGGATCACTGTACAAAGCCAGTCCAGGCAGAAAAGTCCTTGTGAGACTCATCTCCAATTACTTACTCAAAAACCAGAAGTGGTGCTGTGGCTCAAGTGGTAGAACACTAGCCTTGAGCACAAAGAGGCTCAGGGACAGTGGCCAGGCCCTGAGTTCAAGCTCCCCAACTGACCCATCTCAAAAATAATAATAATAAAAAAAGTCACATATTGAAGGCTTGGTTCTCATCTGATGGTACTGGTGGGGGTGGAGAATCCTGTAGGAGGAGGGGCCTGGTGGAGTAGATGTTTGGTCATGGAGACAGGGGCAGGGCTGTGGAGGGATAGGGTGGGGGAAGTGGTGCCCTTGGAGAAAATATTGGGATCTCAGTCTCTTCTCTTGCTTTCTGCTATGTGGTGTGCAGCTTTGTTGCACCATGCACTTCCACCATGGTATTCCATGATAGTCTTCCTCATCACAGGTCCCAAGGGATAGAAACAATCAACTATGGACTGAAATCTCTGGAGCTTTCTCAAATTTTTCTTCCTTTTAAAGTTCTTTTTCTTAGCGCTTTTATCACTATGATAGAAAGTTGACTAACAGGTGTCTAAGCTTATGATCAGAGCTTTCCTTACTAGCTTATTTAGCTCTAGAAGCAAACATTTCATTTGTCCATAAAAGAATAATCAGTCAGGGGAGGGCCTGTGCCAAGATGGCTTTCTCAATTGCCTTGAATGGCTTCTTAGACTAACTAACTAGTAGGTTTAATTAAAAATAATAAAAAAATAACAAAATCGAAGTTTTTTTAGCTTCTAGATGCTAAACAGAGGCGAAATTTATGTCTACATGTAGAGGTGGCAGGTCGCTGGCTCAGCCTCTCCCAAGGAGAGCATGGATTTCACTTAAAAAACAAAACAAAACAAAACCCCGACTTTCCTGTGAGATTTGGCCAAGTCCTAAAAGCACCAGAATTAGTAGTACCTGAGGATTGGTTGCTTGGTGGTAACCCTGCAGTTATGAGGCTCTTCTTGTGATCTACAAATCATGTGAACTTCTCAAGGACTTCAGTCTACTGTATGGCCAAACAAGCCTGGGAAAGGTTCAATTACTTGCCCAAGACCTCAGAGCTGGTATGTGTAGAAACAGGTATGCAAACCCAAGCCTCCAGGTCCCGTGTAGATCTGTGCATATACATACTTGTTGGGGCTCAGAAAATGTTATCCCAAGTATGGTGCTTCGATATGCTCCGTAGTCTGACTAAAGCACTCTGGCAGGTCTTGGAAGTAGCCTCAGAACCAAGGTCTTTCAGATCATTGGACCTCCCCTCTCACCTCTCTTCCCCCTCATGCAGTGAGTCATAGAAACCAGAATTCTTCTTCCCCTAGGTGGGTAGTAGAAACTAGAACCCTTTTCCCCAAAGCTATGAAGTCTAAAATTATAACTCTCATCTTCTACCGGCTTTCTATGAAGGGCTGGCCATAAAAGAAATTCTCTGGTGTACTTGGTCTGATAGTAGATCATAGAACCCTCACATTCTGCTTTGTACCTAAGAAGAAACACAGCAGCTGAAAGTCAAGAAGAATCAAATTATCCTCAGTCTGTCGCACTGTCTCAGATTCAGTTCATCCACTCACATTTGTACATGGTTGTTAAGCCTTCAACAGAACTAAGCATCAAAATGGACAATTTATCCTGGGTCTTGCATTCTGGAGACTCCTGTGCCACATTAAAATGGTGTGTGTGTGTGTGTGTGTGTGTGTGTGTGTGTGTGTGTGTGTGTGTGTGTGTGTGTGTGTGTGTGTGTGTGTGTGCGCGCGCGCGCGCGCGCGCGCGCCTGGGTACTGTTCTCAGCTTTTTCACTCAAGATTTTTATTCTAAATCACACACTTCTGCCTCTGGCTATCTTGCTGGTTAATTGGAGATAAGAGTCTCAGGGACTTTTCTTCTCAGGCTGGCTTCAAACCACAATCTTCAGATCTCAGCCTCCTGAGTGGTTAGGATTTCATGTGTGAGCCACTCATGCCACACTTTGCATTAACCTTCGATGTACAAAATCGTTATGCTTTTCTACTGTTAGCTCATGTCCTACAGTGCTTGTTGTGACACTTATGAAAGGTGAAGAAAGACTCAGCATGTAGAATTAACAGTCCAGGGAGAAAGATATATAAATGACAGTGACAATACACTCTCTGTTATGTGCCCAGGATGCCAAAAAGAAGAAATCCCTGAAGTTAAGCTGTCACACAACAGAAAAGATACAACCAATGATAATGTTTTCATCTTCCCCATATCATACATTCCAACTTAATATCTGATGTGTTATGACTAAGAGGTGGTGGTGTGGGGGTTAGAGCCCTCATAAATGGGATTAGTGTCTTTATGTAGAAGACCAAGGGACATATCTGCTTCTTCCATTATGTAAAGACATAAAAGGTGACATCTGTGAAGAATGGGCCCTCACTGGCCAAAAACCCCTTGGTACCTGGACCTTGGATGTCCCAGACTATAGAGTAATATTATTGTAATACAGTTTTGTTGTTCAAAAATTACTAAGTCTCAGCCCAGCATCTGTATCGCACACTTGTAATCCTAGCTACTCAGGAGGCTGATATCTGAGGATTGTGGCTTGAATCTATCCTAGGCAGAATAGATAGTCTTTAAGACTCTTATCTCTAATTAAGTACCAAAAAAAGCCAGAAGTGGAGCTGTGGATCAAGTAGTAGAGCACTAGTCTAGAGAAAAAAAGCTGAGGGGTAGCACTTAGACTCTGAGTTCAAGCCCCAGGACTGGGGCTTACACACACACACACACACACACACACACACACACACACACACACACACACACACACACACACACACACACACACACACACACACACACACACACACACACACACACACACTACTTAGTCTCAAGAGGTTTAAGTAGGAGGATCACAGTCTGAGGCCAATCCAATCTTGGGGAAAAATGTGAGATCCTATCTGAGCTGTTTATTGGGATTTGCTATTATTGATGTTTTTCTGAAAAGAAAAACAACAAACTACAACAAACCACAAAAGCACAGTTGAGTAGTCACTGGGGCACACAGCTCTAGAGTAGGTGGGAAGGCAATGTGGGGTTGTAGTGTGCTGGGGACAGCCAGAGGGAGGTCACTGATTGCCCCAGGTAATTCTGATGTTTACTGGGGGATGTGGTATTCACTTGTTTATCATGCCTTCAGTGTCTATCACATTTGTTGAGAATCTGCTCTGAATCCAGCAACAGGTTATTCAGTTAAAGAATCCCAGTATCCAAGGAGCTCACAGGCAATGGTGTGGAGAGACAAATGCGAAGACAACACATTAGCCAGTGCTGCCAGTGACACACCAGTGTGGAGAAGCCAACCCAGTCTTTTTCACAGAAGACTTCGGAAGACTTCACACAGCAGGAATGATTCCAGGGCTGTCTGTAAAACTATGGAGCAAGTCATGATGTTAGAATTTAAAGTATCTAGTGGATACATATAATGTGCTTATTTACACTGAATTCTAAGTGCAGTTGAAATGTACATTTCTGGTCATCAAATCAGAAAGATCTCATCATACCTTCAATTCCAGATTCCTAATCCTAAGGGAAATCAGAAGCTTATTTGGATGATAAATGCTAAAGATGACTTCTCACTTGAGAAAATTACTGGTTTCTAAATTATGATGAATGATAGAAATGGTCTTTTGTTGATGAAGCTAGAGGTACTTAATATATATGAATTCAGTATACACTGACTAACATCATCAGGAGCCATTTCATATCTCTCCATAGTAAGATGTAACTTGCTGTCTTAGAATGGTGTCTAAGCTGTGTTTTCTAAACACATGCATTAGGATTCTGGTTGCTAATTCTTCTGTAAGTCTCATGTTCTCCAGTTTCCAGAATACTGGTGTTTCTGTATTTGGAGTACTTTTGGTACAAAATGATTGTCATATTACTTAAAAAAGCAGAACACTAGACTTGATCCATCTCGAAGAGGTGTAGGAATGGTCTTGTGTTTGTTTGCTGAGATGTGTTTAGTTAATTAGCATTATTTACATCTGGCAGAACTTGGTCCTGAAAGTTATTTGCATGATACCCTAATGAGGATGAAGAGGTAAGACTTGGGGACAACTTTACTTGACAAACGTAACTGCACATAACAGTCAATTTGCAACACGGAGTTAAATAAGGCAGTGTGGGCAGAGAGGCACCCAAGCAGCAAGGACTCAGGGATCAGGGTGCAAGAGTGTTCTCTGGGACTTGTGGCAGATACAGTGACCTAAATTGTGGTCAACTGGTGAAGAATTTGTTCCTCTGTAAGGATTTCTCTGCTCTAATGAGTTTTGTATTTTACCCTTCAAATTAGTAGTGACTAAGTTACTACATCAGCTGGTATGGGGGATGGGAGCCTAGATTCTGCTTTTTAAAACTGTCCAGGTGATTTTGCTTTAACCTTTAGAATTTAAGAACACAATTCTTATGCTACTGGCATTAGCCTTGCAAGGTGCCAGGCAGGGCATAGAATGGACAGAGGTGGTCAGGTTAGAGATCAGCCACTGGTCAGCAGGTTTGGAGACAGTTCAGATGACAGTGCTGGAAAGGAAAGAGCAGTAGAAGGCACTTGCGGGAGTGGCCACCTGCTGGTCACTGACAGGCTGTGAGAAGGGCAGCACGGAGGCAGCCTGCGGGCCCCATATGACCAATATGTTCTGGGGGAGGATGGAGAGTCAGAGGCCAGGCTTTGTCAGGGAACCAGGTGGCTTTGTCCTTTTGGTCCCCAGAATCCAGATGGCTACATTACTATGCAGTTCTCTCACTGCCCAGGGCCTTCTGGATCGCAGAGGTATGGCTACACCTGTCGATTTGCAATTTACATAGCCAAAGTCCTTACAGCAGTTTCTCCTGACCCTCACCCTGAAGGCCAGCAGTTTCTGGGCTTCTGCAGGCCTCTCAATCTCTGCCTATGCCACGCTTGCTTGACGATGAATTCTACAGAGTGTGGTTTCAAATGAAAACAGCATTTCTTGATGTACTCAGACAAAGAGTTATATCCGTCATCATTTTGTTTCTTTAAAATAAAAACCCTCGAGGTGGATTATGCAGAATAAACAACCAGGACTATTTCCCTGTGGTCACTGTTGCCCCAAATCCCTGCCAGATGGTCCGGCAGAGCAGTTCACGTTTCAGCAAATTAGGATCCTCATTAGGCCTGGATCTCGTGTTTTTGCATGCTCGTCCCTTATAGGACGCACTGCTGATTTCTGAAATGCATACGACAGCTTAACGGATGTACATTAGTGAGGTGCCCGATACAATGGGAAACAACCAGTGAATTCTTTGCATATTTTATTTTTCTTTTTTTGATTTCCAACTCACACACATCTGGCATATTTTACATCTTTGCAATAAAACATGGTTACAATAGCTTAAGGAATTTATATATCCAAAATATTTCACCATGATCTCAAGATGAAATGAACTTGTCTTCCAGATGTTCAGTTTCCTCCCCATTCTAAGCTACAAACTCAAGATATTGCTTACAGCCTGGTGATGAATAACTTAATCATTATGCTGATTCCCCTTAATTTCAAAAGTTCATAAATACAAACGACAATGAAGAAGGAATAATTCAGTGCTAAAACTTACTAGTACAAGGTGGGTAACAAATAAGTAATCACATCAATAAATAATGATATGTTTCTGGTGCAAAGTGCCAATACAAAGAACCCATGATCTTGTTTTATCTTTTTAAATAAATGACAGCAAGTGAGTGTAAATTCTGAGAAAATTACATTCCTGTAACATGCCTCATAGCCCTACCGACACAATATGTACATCTATGACAATACAGTCACCAAATATACAAAGAAGAAACATGGATAAAGTGTATATACCCCTGGGTGTATAACTGGATCAGTACAATGATGGAAAATCATCTGATAGCCATCATCTTATATCATAAAAGATGAAGTGCCTTAGGTGAAGAGTGTGGCTTTTGGTGAGAATTTCACAAGAACCTAAAAGCATAACTTTAGTTATTGTTGTAAAACAAGTCATTATTAAAGAAACTAAGCTATTCAAGAACCAAAGAGGAAAAAAAAGAAAAGTTAGCATTATTCTCCTCCCCTAATGTACACACACTACGCCAGTGGGATGACTCTGGAAGAGATGTCCAGGTGTGGGGAAGTCATTACTATGAGACGAATGATCTTGACTCCTGTTCATAATAATAATAAATACCAATAAAAACCAGGATCTCATCCTTAAGCCCCCTCTCTGCTGTGTCTTGAAATTATAAAGGGTAGGGCTGAATTTTCTTTGTATAAGGTACCAAAAATGGCAAATAATGGCTTAGTATCCAAATGCTTTATGAGCAAATTTCACTTAGAAGAGATGAATTTTGATTAAAAAGTGCAAATTATATTTGGGGAAAATGTTTAAAAAAATTACTGATTGAGCCCAAATTCAACCCATTCCTACAAGCTGTGTCCTTGGACAGATTTTTCTGTTTCATAGTGTGAACGCACCTGTTCCATCAAGACATCAGGAGTAAAGAACATGCAAGTTGTAACTCCACAATAAAATTAAGAAACAGTTTTGTTCTTTATACAAGGTTTTACTTTTATAAAAGTATCCCTTTAAATAAGATGCATCTGATGTACAAAGTATCAAACGTGTTTTTTTTCTCAGCTTGAAAAGAGGCTGGAAATGGGATGCAGGTTAGGTTCAAAGCTTAAACTTTGTAACAACTGGACACAAGGTTCCTCAGAATTGTCAAAAGTCTCTTGTGACGTCCTACAACCTTTTCTCAATAAACAACAATATATGAAATAATTACCCAAACATTTCCTAATTCATATAATTTACATGATAGAAGCTTGCTTGATAGCAGCTGGTGTTCAGTCCTGAAAAAGCACACAAAGTGAAATGGTTGCTGACTACAATGTACAGCTATTGCTGGGTGTGATGGAATGTACAAACAGAGGCCGATGCAGAGGAGCGTTCCCACCAGAGATATTGCCTTGCCATGCAGCACTTGTGCTCTACTTGAACTTGGCTTCTGGTTCTTCATTGCTCTTCAATATCTGTTCTGATGTTCATAATGCCACCGATTAAAATCTATATTAAAAGCTACGATGCTGCCAGAAGCCATGCCAGTAATCAGAGTCCTGGAAAAGCAGAAACTGTAGTTATCAGTGATAGAAACTCCTGATCTCAAAGTTTCCTAAGTCTTAGCTTTGTGTCCACTGAGATAGGAACAAAATTTCTTCTTGGTTTTGCCAAGAAATGCTAAGTCAGCCGTATGCCTCTCTGGGTAGCTGAGGATCTGCAGATATACTGTCACCTCCACTGCTGCCACTCACAATCATACCTATGCCACTGAGAACTTCTGGCCTTTCTCCAAACCTTTCTAACATTTAGTCTCCCTTAATCTCCTCATTCTTTCAATCCTCACTCTATATCCTCTCCCTGAGCCTGGGCAGATACAGTCATAATATCTTCTCATGACACTTTCTCTGTGCCCACTGGATGTCTTTGCCTACTGATGACAACAGGCCATGTCACACAAACCTCAGGCTCAACACATCTGCTCTGAGCACTGTCTACCTGTTGACCTAATAGGTCATGTCATCTGTCCTTTCTCCTTTATGCCTTCCAACCAATCAGTCAAGTGCTCTAAGGCTCCTTTCTGTGGGATGAGGTCACCCCAGGCTCATTGCTAGTAAGTTCACAGTCCACGTTCCATGATCTAGTGTGTTTAATTTCTAATCTAACTCTTCATTAGGTAAATACTTCTTGAGTATTATGACCAATGTGTGTTTATACAACTGTTGATAATGCTTAATCACATACTACTGCTGTTTCATTATCAGCAAAAACAATGAACATTAAACATGAAATGAAAATAGAAATAGAAACTTAATTAGTATCTTTCCTTATTCCAGTTAGGCACTCCTGACACTGAGTCTTGGAAAACTGGAGCTCAGAGGGCTCAGTAATTGTATTATGTACCCTTAGCATTCTGCATAATACTTCACCCAAAACAGTACATGCAAATGTTGGCAAAATGGATACATGAATGAACATTAACTATTGTTCCCTAGTAGAAAACATGAATTATTTCAAATACTTTAGAAATACCCATGTATGGTCTATTATGCCAATTTTTTAAGCAATGATCTGTGAGACTCATCAACTTAATGTGAGACAAAGTGAAATGTCTTGATTAGTTATTAGTTAAAATTAAAAACCCAACTCATTGCAAAGTGTTGTTCATAGTGAATATCTCCAAGTGGTTATGATAATTTTATATGGTTCTTTATGGAGAGGACTGGAAGAAGGAAGAGGAGAGAGGAATGTAATGGGACAAAAGAATATATTGTACCTATGGATAAAAGGGCATGATGAAACCCACTAAAAACTGTAAAAAAAATTCTGGAGGAAAGAGGGGTGGAATTAAAGTAGAGTAAATACAGGGGATAATTTGATCAAAGTACAATATACATGCATGGAAATAGCAAACTGAAACCCCTTTGTTCACTTAATATAAACTAATAAAAATTTTCAAGAGTTAAAAAACAAATACTCATATATAAACAAATAATTATAATTATCCACTCCTAACTTATTACCATAAATGGATTATAGTATTTTGGAATACTATAACAATAACCTTCATCTTTCTTTAAAAACAATCTGGTTAGGGACCAAGTATCTTTTCACCAGACTAAATTACATTATTTCCCTCGAAGACTTCAGTACTATTTTGCTATCTTATTAAGATCTTTATTATATATCTTAATATTTAAGCTATTTTAAAACCAATAGCCTTGCAAGAAATATTTCACATAATTGAAAGCTGACTGATAGGCTTTTCTTATTTCTGTTCAATATATAACAAAAAGATATACTACATGACATTGAGAGATAGGTTTTTTAGTTCATGTGTTTAACTGAGAAACTTTAAACTTTATAGTCCTTGTATTCTTTTTACTTTGTTACAAACTCAAAGTGAATTTTAGGCAATAACAAAATCTTGTTGCAGAGACCATGAAAACTTGTATTAAATAAAGTTCATATAAAATATTTTAAGGGAATACATAAAATACAACAAAGTGACATGAGAAACAGGTAAGCAAGAAACTCCAGGGGGTGAGGGTGACTCAGATAATTAGTAAACAGCCTATATCTTTGAATTGGAGGCAAGCTGTCATTCATCTATGCTGGAGTTTGGTTAGCTAGATGTAAGCCTCACCCTGCTGAAACAAACCTCTTCTAAAAAACAAAACAAAGCTAAATTAAACCTTTCTTTCTCGTATCACAGCCAGGACAATCCTGTATAAGATAAGCTGAGGGTCTGTAAAGAGAGATACTAAAGAACGTAAGTCCTATGTCTTGGTGAGGGAGAGGTAAGCCTCCCTAGTTTGGTAGATAGAGATTTAAAATAAAATCTATGGAAGGTATAACACATGGCAGACGACATGGGCTTCTTTTACTGACATGCCTTCGGTAACAGCTTCCCCAGTAAAAATTGCTGCTAGTGGGGTGGGGAGGACGTGCAAGCGATCAGGCAAAGTCCAGGGAGGAGCTCTATATTTCTGTAATGACAGGACTAGGACTCTATTGCAGCCCCTGTCTGTGGAGAGTCTATGCTCTATTTTCACTTTCAAATAAACTTGATCTGTCTGCTTTAAACATTTTCCTGCCTTTAAATTTTTATTAAGTAGAGAAGATGAATCCCTATCCTTAGTTGGCATCCTTGGGCCCTTAAAATGTATGTGGACACGTTCATTCAACAGATCCATTTCTGAGATTTCTTAGTATTTGCTCCCTCTGTTTCCCTGCTTAGATCCTTCCTTAGGGAACTCATTTGTACGCTTATTCTAGTCCATTCACCTTAGAATATTAAGAGGTGGCCTATGTCTTGAATCCAGCAAAGTGGTATTGTCACTGAGTTTTTGTGCTCAAGGCTAGAGCTCTACCATGTGAGCCACAGATCCACTTCTGGATTTTTTTAGTGGGGAATAGCGGATAGTGGACTTTCCTGCCAGGGTTGACTTCTAACTGTAATCCCAGATTCTCCTGAATAGCTGGGATTATAGGCATGAGTCCCCCACACTTGGGCATGTAAAGGGTTTTTGATGACTGTTCTGTGACTACTTTCGTTCTTTAGGTAGCTCACCTCTGGTCATGGGATAAGTCCATTGCTCTAATACCAGCATCACATCCCGGGTAAATGTACAACTGTTTGAAGTCACAGGCCTGCCAGACCTCCACCACGCCATTGTCCCCTCCAGTCACCAGGTTCTGACCATCGCTGCTCAGGAGAATGGCCTTCAGAGAAAGACAAAACCCACCATTTCTTTCATATTTTTTTCCCCTCACAATAAATAGTAAGTACTGAACATCAGTCTGTTGGGCTAGCAGGGCAGCTCAGGGGTAGAGCCCTAGCATGTGTGAAGCTTGTTTTGATCTCCAGCAAGGGAAAAATGAACAAAAATTACCCAGCAATCTGGAAAGCACACACCCATTCCCTAATAATAATTACCTCCTTACTCAGTCCCCTGTGCAAGAGGTCTAATCCATAACTTTCCAAAGTGGAATTCATCGAAGAAACCAAGGATCTTATAAAAACAATTTAAGCAATGACTTTCTTTTTTGTGCCTGTTCTTGGATTTGAACTTATGGCTCGGTGCAACTATCCTTTAGTCTTTTCACTCAAGGCTGGTGCTCTACCAAGTGAGCCACAGCTCAACTTCTGTCTTTTTGCTGGTTAATGGGAGATAAGAATCTTCAACAGGACTTTCCTGTGCAGGCTGGCTTCAAATTGGTGATCCCTGGATCTTATTGTAATGGGTCCTAGTTAAGGAATCCTGTGGCAATTAGCTTTTGGACCACCTGTAGCATCCACCAATGACAAAAAACACACACTTGAGACTGAGATTATATAGTAATTATGTCCATCTTCTTAATTCTTCCTTTTATTTAAACCCAAAAGCAATGTATGTACATTAAGATCATGAAGATGGGTGTGACTTTTACCATTACTCGGAGTACTGGATTCATGTATGGAATTCCATAGTTTAATCCTGGATTTAAAAACCACATATGAGACAACTATTATGGTCTCTAAAGTCTAATTCACTGAGTCAATTTTTGGGGATAAATGGAATTTTGGATTTATTCAAGGTATCTTTTTGAATTTATATATCTGCTAAACCAGCACACATTTATATGTAATAGACATGCTTATTATGTTGTTTAATATAAACAATCTTTGGTCTTGCTTTTATCTTGTTTAGCACTAGACATGCATATTTACCCGTGTTGAATCATTGATTTCCATTTGAGCTAAAAGTTTCCCATTAATGCTGAAGTTGCTGAATCGCCCTCGCTCATAGTAGATGATACAGTGGCCTTCACTGGACACAGAAATCAAACGTGGGAACAAGCAGTTTTCAGGTCCCTCCAGGGCTCTCAACAGGTCTCCAGTGATGGTGTGTACGAGACAAGGGCCCTCTGCAGAATGGGGACATCAGTGACAGGTCAGTGAGTGACCACAGATGGCTCCGCAGATTTCATCAGGCTAAAGACTTACCTGGGTGGCATTCAGATTGTTGAAAGAAGACAGAAAAGGAAAGAGGTATGTTGGCCAGAGCGGAGCACTGAACTTATATTGCAAGAGAACAGATATATATTCAGTACATACTGAATATGTACATATTCAGTCCATATTTCTAAATTGCTCCAAACGTATCCAGGCAAACAACTGAGTTTTCAGACATTGGATAGTAATAGTCATAATAAAAGGACATAATTTATAGACTAAGTGAGAATAAAGGACTGAATGTCCCAGAAGGCTTTTTCCTGATGTTTTTGTACATTTTTTTTTGTTGAAACCTTAAGAGAATTATCAAAATAGTATTAATTTTCTCTAGTAGCACCAAAATTTTCATGGTATACTATATAAATACATAATCAAGAAAATTTTACCTTTATCTATAATCAATATGTAAAATACAAAGGAAAAGTAGGGAACTAATCAAGTAATTCAGACTATATATTAAAATACATTTTTGTCTTTTAAATATATTAGCAGTGATGCAAGGGTACAAAAGTAATCGAGGGAGAGTTTAGTTTCAGTAGGACTTTACCCTTGTAGAAATTGTGTTAAGATAAAAAAAACCCCACTAATTAAACTCATCAAAATAAGTGTCTGTATTGTGTGTTTGGTATTATGTGGCTGTTTCTCTCCCTCTCTCCATTTCTCTCTCCTTTCCTCTCTTTCTTTCTCCCTTCCCTCCCCCCTTGTCCTCTCTCTCTTTTGCTGGTCCTGGGCCTTAAACTCAGGGCCTGGGTGCTGTCCCTAAGCTTTTATGCTTAAAGCTAGTGCTCTACCCCTGAGCCACAGCTCCACTTCCAGCTTTTTGGTGATTAATTGGAGATAAGTCTGGCAGACATTCCCATACAGGCTGGCTTTGAACCCAGATCCTCAGGTCTCAGCGTCCAGACTAGCTAGGATTACATGCATGAGCCACAAACACCTTGTTCTCTCTTAAAAACAAACAGATAAGAAGGGGACTTTGCAGAGGAAGGTGCATCCAAGGCAAATATGATGAATGACCTGACCCTTCAATCCTCACTGCAGGAGGAAATTTCCCTTTATGTTTTAGCTTTTTTTTTTTTTTTTTTTTTGGTTAGTCGGGGGCCTTGAACTCTGGGCCTGGGCGCTGTTGCTCAGCTCTTCAGCTCAAGGCGAGCACTCTACCATTTGAGCTACAGCACCACTTCCGGTTTTCTGGTGGTTTATTGGAGATAGGAGTCTCATGGTCTTGCCTGCCCGGCCTGGCTTTGAACTGTGATCCTCAGATCTCAGCCTCCTGACTAGCTAGGATTATAGGTATGAGCCACTGGTGCTCGGCAACCCTTCGTGTTTTAAATACTCTCTTTAACAGTTGTATCTTGTTGGTGCATAGCCACTTAATTTACCAGTGTTATGGTTAGCATGCTGGTGACCACAAAATGCTACAAAAATTTTATTCATATTTTAATGTTAGTACTAGTAAATATTAGTAACAAAACTAAACACTTTCAAAGGGGTTTCATTTGTGTGTGACCAGTATTCTAGAAGAAATAAACCAGAAAGTACACCTTAAGAAAATGGTACAATTCAAATGAAATTAATGAAATTAATGACCTTTAGCACCACTGATAACGAGTCCAAGTTCTGCACAGACAGAAACACAGACAACTTCATGGTCATGTCCTGTGAGGACAGCTCTGGGAGCAGGATAGTCACCTGAAAGAGAACAGCCACAGTGAGTCTCTCCAGACCAAAGGCAGATAGAAGGAGCAACACTACCAAGTTCAATGTCTTATAAAGTAATCACCAGTGATTTATGAAGGGCTTTTACTAGTTACATTTTAAACTTAAAATGTAACCAGTTACATTTTAAACTTTTTCTGCTCTTCCATCATTTGTGCAATGGTTATAAGTACTTTCTCTGTGACACAGGCTATTTAGAGGATGTGACATGTTAACATGTAATGTGCTTTGAACACTATGACGGTGGTGATAGTATGCTTTTTCCCCTGACTATAAAACTGGTATAAAAATGGTGT
Organism: Dipodomys merriami; assembly: GCF_024711535.1. Taxonomy (NCBI): domain Eukaryota; kingdom Metazoa; phylum Chordata; class Mammalia; order Rodentia; family Heteromyidae; genus Dipodomys; species Dipodomys merriami. The sequence goes on from NW_027206179.1 coordinate 58,939,592, forward strand.
AATGTCTGCCAAGGCATTTTTGTGCATGTTCTCACATTTAATCATAGCAATATTCCTATTAGGTCAGTTACAACAAGGTTATTAAACTTCACAGAGCTAGCAAGTATTCAACTTGAATTTCAGCTTTCTAACTGTAAAAGCCATACTCTTATGAAATTACAAACATTCCCTAAATTCTCCAACAGAACAGGCAGAGATGATCGTTTGGGTCGGGGGGAGGTAAGAGAATAGGTGTGGGGAAAGTCAGAAAGGAGAAAAGGGAACATTAAGCTTCATTCTCTACTTTAGTGGTGTAAACCTAAGTCTGGTGGAATCATTTGGCATTCTCACTGGTAAGTGTTCTCACAGACTGAACCAATCAATCAATGCCTTCTAAGGACGAGCGATCTTCTAAGTGGGTGAGGTTTGAAGTCATAAGGTCTATCCTGAAACTGTTGAAACCACAACACATCAAATACTTTTGGCGTTTGTATGCTTTTACCACTTTGACCACTAAAAATGAACAAGTGTGAGGAAGAAGGAATGTGTGCACGTGTGTTCAGAAGGAATGAAATCTATCTCCACATGAATGAAGAGAAAACCAGAACACTTGGAACATTTGAGAAGGATCAGCAAACTTAGGAGAGCACCATACTCAGCACTGCCTTGGCTGGGGAAGCTCCCGGGAGAAGCCAGTTTGGCATGGAAATGAGGAGTGCCTATAGTCTTGAGGTACAGGAGTGTCAGGGGGAGGAGGTGCAGGAAAGAAGTAAGAGAATGTCTGAAAGGAATGTAGAAGGTAAATGGAGCCATGCACCATCTTGGTAGATGGTGGGCTTGGGGTGATTTCTTTGGCAGATATACATTATCAGTGCTTAATATATGATTAATATTTGAAAAATTAGATAGTTGTGGGAGCTGACAAATTGCTAAGAATTTGTGAACTTGGGCTGGGAAGGTGGCTCAGTGGTAGAGCGCTTGCCTTGCATGCCTGAGGCCCTGGGTTTGATTCCCAGCACCACATAAGCAAAAAGAAAAAAGCCGGAAGTGACACTGTGGCTCAAGTGGTAGAGCGCTAGCCTTGAGCTGAAGAGCTGAGGGACAGTGCCCAGGCCCAGAGTTCAGGCCCCACGACCGGACCCCCCCCCCCAAAAAAAAAAAAAAGAATTTGTGAACTTGAAGAAAATTACAGCCTACAATTATGTTACTCAAACTTATACACTGAGCCCTTCTAAAGAGAATAAAGTTGTTATTGACTGCCTCCCTAGCTCTCTCCACCCCCCTCAAGAAAAGAAAAGAGAAGAAAAGAAGATTCAGTGTTGGCCATCCTGGGCAGGATATGAAGACCTGATTCACGGAAATGAATCTCTATGGAAGGTGATGAGAGAAAAGGACACAGAACAAGCAATAACAATATAATCTGGATCTGGATCACAAAATTTGAATTCAATAGATATTAATTAATGCCTTCTAATACCCCACTACTTACACTAACAACCTCATACATTGGTCAACATCTTCCATTGCTCACATGCTCCCATTTCTCTTGCTGGGATTTTTGAGTTTGGGTACTGAGGTTTGAAATCAGGGTCTTGCACTCGCAAGGCAGGTATTCTATCACCAAATCATGCTTCAACAATTTCTTTTGGCACTGGTTATTTTGAGACAGGGTCTCACTTTTTGCCTTGGCCTGCACTTCGACTGTAGTTCTCCTATTTATACTTTTTACTCTTGCTTGGAAAATAGTAAGTCTGTGATAAACTTCAGATTTCAGATTTATATTTTGATGTAACTGCAAAATTTCTTTTCTTTTCTTTTTTTTTTTTTTGGGTCCGGTTGTGGGGCCTGAACTCTGGGCCTGGGTGCTGTCCCTCAGCTCTTCAGCTCAAGGCTAGTGCTCTACCACTTGAGCCACAGTGCCACTTCCAGCTTTTTTTTCTTTTTGCTTATGTGGTGCTGAGGAATGGAACCCAGGACCTCAGGCATGCAAGGCAAGTGTTCTACCACTGAGCCACCTTCCCAGCCCCTACAAAATTTCTTAAAACTAATTATAAAGATGAAACTTCTTTTTTTTTGCTGCTATGTTTTATGCTGTAATAATTTTTGCTATAGAAAATTTAATTTTATATGTTTTAGGATGAATTAATTATTATTAAGACAATATTGCTTATGTACAAGACAAAGGGTACAGGACTAAAAAGTCAGTGACAAAGAGAGTTTATCTGATTTGGGGAGGGGAAGCAGAAATACAGAAATGGTGAGACAAAGTGTGAACCAATTCAGCTGCGATACTCACTAGACAATATGTATATGTTGGAAATGAACTTTACAACTTGGGGTGGAGGGAGAGAGAGGGGAAAAGTGGGAGAAAATGAGGGGAACACTGTCCAAAAAGAAATGAACTCATTTCCTGACTTACGTAACTATATGTAACTTATGTAACTCTGTATATCATGTTTACAATAAACTTTAAATTAAAAAAATAAAAAGAAAGTAAATGTCAAGATGGTAAAAAAAAAAGAGATAATGTTGCTCAAATTAAGGTTCAGAGGATCCAAAATATACTCATCATTCTTCCTTTTGGGGGGCGGGGCGTTTACTATAGACGATAATTTGGCTGAAGAGATCAAGGTGTTAGCTTTCTCACAGATCCCTAGTTTTCTTGTTTTAAGAATTAAATAATTTTTAAATGTTGGTTACATATTAAGTATTTGTATGTCTAAGACTAAGAATATAATTAATTCTTTTGTTCTTATCACTAAAGTAAGAAATATAGAACATTTCTGGCAACCTTAACACCATCTTTCTTATTTCTTAGGGGATATGAAGTCATCTTAAAGTTCTGTATTTCTCTTACTTCTCTTTACTGTGTACTCTTACTACTCTTTACTGAGAAGCAGAGTGTTTGGCTCAAGGTCTTTCTTGAGCTTGAGCTTGCATGATGTATGCCTTTTTCTGTGAATTCCTGTTCTGGGTGGGTGGTGGCCCCTTGCTCCTTATTCATGTTCAAGAACCACTCTGCACTTTGGTCTTTGATCTGGTCTACTTTTTAAGAGCTGTTTTCTGGCTTGAGACCTTTATCTTCACTATATAGGACATAAACATTCAGGAGCTATCTTGTGAGACACCTGCTCCTGCATACCTCTTTTTTGGCACTGATATGACTTAATAAGGAATATTGGATGGCTGAACTGGTACTTAGATTCTCACCTAGCAAGATGCCATGCACTCTCCATTCTGGCCTATCAACACACCCCTTAACACACCTCTTTTCTCTTTCTCACAGTTTTATTTGAGTCTTCTCACCCATCTACCTCCATACTGCCATTCTGATTTTGAAGCATATCTAAAACCATGTGGGAGAAGAGGACTGGCATCCCACTCATTCCAACCTTCCATTGTATTCAAATCTGTACATATTACTATAATAAGTTTTGGATCATATTTCCAGGAGCTCTGGATTTGTCTGAAATATATTCTCTTAATGTACAAACTTATGTTTCCTAGATACCTTGCATTTACTGATAATACCAGCATTAAGTACTGATAAGATTTTATGTGTGATATTTCTCTTTAATTTTTCTGAGTGTTTTGTCTTGGATAGCCTTTCAACTATGTTTCATAAAATTTTTATAGAGTTCTTGTGACCTAACCCAAAATATTAAAAGAACCCTAAAATTCAACTTAATTCTATTCTATTGTAGGGAATTGGAAAAATGTACAAAAATATTCATTACAACAATTTCTATTAATAAGTAAGGCCTTTAAATGCTGCATGTGATTTACTGAATTTAAAATGTGTTATTATGTCATTTTAATTTCCCTAGATAATTATTCAAATTTATTCAAAATGGTAAAACTTAAAGGGGTATTGTTTAGGGGCCCTGGAAGCCTCCTTAATGGGCTCTAGTGTAAACTGGGGAAAAGCAACTAAAAATGTTATTCTAGGATTTCTGAAAGGAAATTTACATCAAGGAGAAAATATATTCCCTCTATTTATTGCCAGGGACAGATGTTAAACACACCAACAATCACTTGAAATCACTATCCCATTCACAATTGATGGATGTGGCTCAGGGTTAAAGGGCCCACTATGGAGGGATTTGCAGGTGAGACCTCCCTCCCAGGCCTACAGCCCCATGGCTCTCGTTGCTTCTCATTTCCTCAACAAGAGCCCTCTGTGTAATGGAATTGCTGTAAGAATAACAACACAGGTCGAGTTTCCAGTCTTCATAAAATGAACAGTTCATCTCATTTAAATCTAAAGTCATTTCCTGGATGAGAAAGAAATTACATACTAGACGCATCTATTCATATAGAGCTGATGAGGGGAGATTCTTAACAGATACTCCATGGCTCTTAGATTGATGGTCCAAGTAGAGATTACTCATGATTCTTATTTAACTCTGTTTGTACAGGGGAAACATAGGTGCCTCTGAATCAGCTGAAAAGGGATAGTAGAGTCTCTAAGAACTAAACTCTTCAGAGTAGCTTTGCTGAAGCCAGAAGCTGAGCCCTTTGGTGATGAAGGACATTCAAATTTTGCCTCTGACCTTGGCCAAGTCATTGCAGAAGCATGGTAGAATCCATTTTCATTTCTGATTATACGTACATAAAATATGATGGGTTTTCAATTTAAAGTTACAGAGTAAGGGATTTAGTCAAAAGATGTAGTTGTTTCATTGCAACTGTAATTTGAGTATTTCAAAGTATTATGTACATGTTTGCTGGGACAGAGATGGGCAGTGTCAGTGAGGAGTCCCTTATATCAAGACATTGAGTCCTAGTCACATGCGAGTTGCCACAGAGGTCTAGATCAAGTCCCAAATATGACTAGGTCCACATTTCCCAAAGCCACATCGGAACACAGTAAAAACAGTCCATGGGCTAGAAATGATTTTCTTTGATTGCATATCACAAAATATTCAATGACAACTAGAAGAACATATACTCAGTATTTAATGAAGTTTAGAAGATTCTTCAGTGGAGAATAGGAGACCCATTCTCTATGAACGAGTGAATAGGTGAGCCTACTTATTAATTTACTGTAAATTTTTTTTTCCTCTTCAGAGATGAGATGACATTGATTGTACTAGCTGGACTTCCCCTGAACTCCTGGATCCTAGATCTAGTACATAGTATCATACTGATCCTTCCACACTGCCCCCAAACAAAAATTCACCTGCCCTTCCCAAGGAAGCTGGGATCTGTATGATGCCTTGACACCCCTTGTCTGTGAGCTGAAGCTATCTGGTCAAAGAAGAAACTAGCCAGGAATTTTTAAAGTATTGCTTCCGACCAGGTCGAAGACCTTTCTTGAAGTTTCAGGTCTAGATACGGAAAAGGAAAGCAGAGTCCAGTGGAAAGCGTTCTGTTTCCTAGTCACAGACCCTAAAGGTCTTCAGATGTTAGACTGGGGACAAGGTGCTGAGTGGGCTCCTTTGTTGCATTACATATATGGCCACGAGATCCCAGAAAGCCCTGGGAGGTAAAAATTCTTACACATCTGATTATGCTCCTGCTGGTACTTATTTTAATTTAAGGTTTAACATTTACTAAATCCTTGCTCTGGGAAGTGGCACATACTTATTTAATAATAGATACTTGTTATCTACATCTATATAAATATAAATGTACTTAAAAGTATCTGGGGCTAGTTGTCAACGCTTTAGTCTCTTATAGTAGCATGGCTAGTGGCTGGAAACAAACAAAGAGAGAGTATGATTTGGCAGTTTCATGACAGGCTGTGGCTGGCAGGAGGGTCAGTGTCCAGGGCTGAGGCCTACACAATAGGAGCCCAGAGAAGGTGTGTGTGCACAGCTGGATACCCCTTTTCCAATTGGCGTATCCTTTCATCATTTGTGTAATACATGTACATGAGCTAAAAGACCTGTGCTTAAAATACGGAGTATAACGGCATAGAATGATGTCTTACACACACTGCTAAGTGAATATTGTTGATTTGGTTTGAAAAGATAAAAGTAAATCTCCTTTTAAAGTTTCATATTGCTATGATTTTTAAAGTTCCATATGTATGTATCATCAAACTCTCTATAAAGCATCTTATATCTGGTATAAACCTTTAAATTGCAGACGTTCAAAGCATAATGGCTTTTGAGCTGAGGTCCCAATGTATTTTCAGTGCCTATTGAAGACACAACAATGTTAACTTGCCCCTCTGGTGACTATCTTGTTGGAAGCTACAGCACATAATGAGAAATGTCAAGTCCCAAGATCAATGAAATTTTGGACTCTAGGGATTCAACAGGAATAGCATTGATCCTTTTAAAGAACACCAGTCAGAGATGGGTTGTAATATATTGCAGAGGACTCCAGAGGATAAGCGGCCAAGTCCAAGATACCTACCTGACAAAAAATTCAATCAGCTTTTAGCACAAATTGCCTGCTCTGCTCTGCTTTCTTTCATGCAGGAGACTGATTCCAATTAAAGTGCGCAAATTAATTTTTATCACTTCCAAATTAGTTTCAGAATTTGTGTAAGACTGTTACAGATGAAAGCATCTGTCCCTCACATCTTTGCAATTCTGTTATCTAGTTAGGGACTTATTTAAAATCTCCAAGATAATTTCCTATGTTCAAAGTCACAAGTTGGAAAGAATAACATTGAGTATTACTAGTATAAAATGCATTAATAAAAGAACTATAATTCAACTCTAACATATGCTAGGTAGCCTTTGCTCATTTCTTTTATGGTCTGAAACTCTCTGTGTAATAATCTGTTTGCACATTTTCATTGTCTTTGTGATGAATCCACTAAACGGAAAAAAATTAGAAAAACTAGCACTTCTGAGATGTCTAAATTAGTCAGAATGATGAATTTCACACAAAAAGCATACATCCTTTCTATGACTAGTTAAAATTACAATAATAATACAATAACAACAATGCAAAAGAAACAAATATATTAAAGCCACTTGAATTTACTTTGGAATTTCAGTGATGTGTATATAATATTAGATGATAAATGTTAACATTTCATGATGTGACAAAAAAGTACATTTGGACTCCCTGCCATAAAAAGTGATTCAATGTCCACACTAAGATCAACATCTGACTTACAACAGCTATGAGGATATTATGTTTCATGCCTAGGCATCTCCTTTCAAGTCTAGGTTAATGCATACAACCTCTAAAATCTAAGGGCTTTGTGTCACACACTTTAATACAAATTACATAACTGGCCTTTTGATTTTGAGCAACACTGGATTTGAAATAGAAAACAGATAGCCTGGTTCTTTGACCTGTGAACTGGAAGCCAGAGTAGATTAAACTAGAGTAGAAAAAGAATCATTTTCTTTCATATTGTAAGTTTATGGATGTCAACAACTATGTCTGTGGATGACTATGTCAACACCACAGTCAGATCACAGACATGACCATCAGCTCAGTGTGCTCTGTAAATACCTTTAAAAAAAAGGTGAACTGGGAGGAGGGAAATAGGAGAAAAATGAGGGAGGGGGTAACAAGTTTGACAAGAAATGTACTTACTACCTTACTTATGTAACTGTAACCCCTCTGTATATCACCTTGACAATAAAAAAAGAAGGAAAAAAAAAAAAAAAAAAAGAACTGACTAATGTACCACTGCTCTACTCAGGCATGGATATACTCCTAGGCTGGCTGCTTCAGATAAATGACATGTAAGTCAGGTAGCCCAATCAAATACATCTCGATGTACTAATTTTACTATTCTTATTTTCATTATGAAAAAATGTTGAAACAATTTTTTTATGTAATCAATCTATGCTCAAGATGTAAAGTTAATTACTATATAGATAACAAAGAACTTATACAAAATATTATCTATTACAGTGAATGATTCATGTAATTAATACACTATCCTCAGTACATTCAATAGAAAAAGTAGTTTTGTGATGAGGCTGGGAAGGTGGCTCAGTGGTAGAGCGCTTGCCTTGCATGCCTGAGGCCCTGGGTTCCATTCCTCAGCACCACATAAGCAAAAAGAAAAAAGCCGGAAGTGGTGCTGTGGCTCAAGTGGTAGAGTGCTAGCCTTGAGCTGAAGAGCTGAGGGCCAGCGTCCAGGCCCAGAGTATAGGCCCCATGACCGGACCCCCCCCCCAAAAAATATATATATATATATAGAGAGAGGTCCTTATTTAATCCTAGAAGGCCAACTCTAAGTAATGTATGTACCCAGAATTTCTAGCTGCTAAGAGAACACTAGGCACACAGTAGACATTTAGCATATATTTATTTAGTGCTTGTCTCATTTTGTAGGTGCTTTTCCCATTTATCAATAGGAACATTTTTTTTTCTTACATGAAAGTAATGGAAGCTGCTGTACTTTATGTCCACTTGAAATATCTAATGAAGTCTTTACAGAGTGCATTTTATGGAGGTAAGTTCATAATGATGACAAGAGCTATCTCCCCCCCCTCCAATTATTGTGTGTGGGGGGTGGGTGCACGCATGCATGTGTGCACATGCGCATGATGCTCCTAAGCTTGAACTCAGGGTCTGAGTGCTGTCCCTGAACTTTTTTACTCAAATCTAGTGCTCTACCATTTTAGCCACAGCTTCACTTCTGGCTTTTTGGTAGATGATTAGAGATAAAAGTCTCATGGAATTTCTTGCCCTGGCTGGCCTTAAACTGCAATCTGCAAATCTTAGCCTAAGTAGCTAGGATTACATGTGTGAGCCACTGGCATTAAGCAAAAAAATATCTGACCAATGAATAAATTTTCATAGATGGAAGCAATACTGAAAATCACATATAAATAATCCAGATAATCTGCCATAATAACTACTTGCCCTTACTTAAAGCTTACATAAAACGCTGTTTTAAAGAAATATAATGTTCAGAGTTTTATTCTTAAGGATTAATATAACCATTTTGTATGTATGTAGCTCCTGTTGTAAGGAGGGTTAATGGACCAAGTGAAACTTCTGAAGCCCATGTGGTGGTGGGGTCAGGCGGCTGGACAGAAGTTTATAGGTGAGGATATGAGAGTCACCCCTGGCCCACAATGATAGCTGTTGCCCATTCCAAGAAAGATTTCTACCACTTAAGCATTTATATTTTAAAGTCCTTATAGAATCAAGAAAAACAATTTGGAAAATCAGGAAGATAAAATATATGTAAGTGAATTTAGAGCGTGACAGGACAATTTCAAAAGCACTCACTGCTATTGGGGTTGTCTCCTATGATGTGGTGTCGCCCACTCCAGTACCAGAGAAGCAAGGTGGCGTCCCGGGATCCAGACACGATGTAGCAGTCTCCACCAATGTAGGACTCAGACCTGGCCAGGCATGTGACCACGTCCCAGTGGCCAAACACAATCTGAGTCAGTTTTCCTGCAGCAGTGAGGCAATGGGTTCACTTAATTTACTCATTTTCTTTAGATAATAGTAAGCTTAACTTTATTTTTACTAAATATGTGAAGAGTAAGTAGAGACACCCTCAAATTTATAAGCAAATTAAAACCTACCTTTGGTTTAAGTACATTATTTTAAAGAGAATAATGTATTGCATAGTTAGGATTACCTGTTTCTGTAGAATAAACTCTGAAGCTCTTATCCCAGAATCCACAGATAAGAATATAGCGATTGTCTGCTGTGACCACAAAGCAGTGGGCATTGATTTGTATACTCTGGTCCACAAGATCTGTGATCTGCCGTTTGTTCACACCAGAGTTATTAGCTATAAATAAATAGAAGGAATTTCAAGAAAGCTTGCAAAAGAACACTTTTGTGCTTCATCTAGTAATAGGCTTTTTTTTTTTTTTTTTTTGGCCAGTTGTAGGGCTTGAACTCTCGGCCTGGTTGTATTCTGTCCTTGAGCTTTTCAGCTCAAGGCAAGCACTCTACCACTTGAACCACAGCACCACTTTTGGTTTTCTGATGGTTAATTAGAGATAAGAGTCTCATGAACTTTCCTGCCTGGGCTGGCTTTGAACAATGATCCTCAGATCTCAGCCTCCTGAGTAGCAAGGATTATAGGTGTGAGCCACTGGCGCCAGGCTCAGTAATAGGTTTTTAAAGCTACACAATTATTAAGATTTTGACATGCTCCCCTTAGGGGATATACATTTTCCTAGTAGCAATGATTATTTATGAACTATATAATATATTTAAAAAGCATGCCAGAATTTCAAGTTTTTCTTCCACCAAAAAATAAGAAGCATATGAGGAATTCAAGAGAATGCATTTAAAACATAATAACTAATATTTAAATGCACATGATTCTTGTGATGTTCATTATGCATGAATGTCTAATAAGAGCCAAAAAGGATAAATATTACATGAAACATATATAAAAAGAGATCTTACATTTTCCCCAATCTGTCATTTTCCAATGACATTTACAATCCATGTAAAAAAGAAGAGGGTAGAGATTTGAGCAAGGCATGTTGTTGTTTGGGAAGCCCCACAGGGAGCTTTAGGTCAGCAGCTCTAAAGACCTGGATTGTCAACAAACAGAAGGCCTTTCTAGCAAGGGCTGGCAGGGAGGAGAGGAATAAAAAAGATGGGAGAAAAAAGACAGGCAGAGAATCAGCCTATAGCACTGGGATTGAATCTGAATAAAATCAGGAACTCAGAGACACATCTGATTTCCCCAGTGCCTGTCTGGATGCCAGCTTGTCCCTGATGCTACGCCATCCTTTCAGGCAAAAATCCCTGGACGGAATTCTTAAACAGGAAATGCAGATGTAGGAGGTCACCACCACCAGTCTCCAACACCAATTAAATCCAAGTGTTACTATTTGTAGATACCTTCTAACACTATAAAAATAATTACTAGGGAAGGTAAGAAAGAAAAAAGAGAGAGAGAAAAAAAGAAAAAGAAGAAAGAAAGAAAGAAGGCAAGAAAGAAAGAGAGAAGAAAGAAAGCAAGGAAGAAAGAAAGGAAAGAAAAAGAAAGAAAGGGAAAATAAATTCAAAGTCCTGGAAAGCTATATAACCATTTTTCCATGGTTACAAACTAGCTATGTATTTCATTGACAATGTCTGCTGAAAAGAGGAATAGCTAGACTAGACTCTAAAAATATTTCTAGTTCTAAATCTTATATTCTCTAAATTATATGTAAAATGTTATTAGGATATAAGTAACTGGCACATATGGCTATATCTCTTCCCTTAGTTCAATACATCTTCCTATGTATTAATCTAAGAACAAAAACCCAGAGCTCATATACAGTATAATAATTTTTATAGGATTGCTTTTTTCTAATTTAATTTTCTGAATAATCCCACAGGATAGTTAGAAGAGCATTATTATGAACAATCTCACAGATGTGAAACTGAGAAGTCTAGAATGATTAGGGGCTTGCTCTGGACCACAGGTCTAATAAACCAATGTCTAATATATGCAATTATTTAAATATTTTAATACTCTCCATGAAGAAATATAGAACATGAGTTTAAGAAACATTTTTACTTTATAAATGTTTCACCCTTCAGTATTAGTTTCCTCTTTGAATCCTTATGTAATAAAAAGTCGTTAGAAATATTTTAGACTGAAATAAAGGGTAGATTTTAAATCATTTGCCTTGTTTATGTTCAATCAAATGACCTTCAAAAATGTCATAAAGAATTGCTTGAATAGCAAAAAGTTCTTTGAAGGGAAATTATGATTAATATGTATCTTAATCTGATGATATTTGAATTTTAAGTTTGTGGAAGAAAAAAATATTACATGTAGGAATGTGTTCATATTTAGTATTCTTGAAAATAAATTATTTTAGCCTACCAATTAATGGATCCATTTCAATTGGAAGATGATGGGCTTGATCCAAGGAGTATCCCGGTGCTCCTCTGAGGCCTAAAAATTTACCAAGAGAGACAGAAAAGACTGCTATAAAATTATTATAAAAGGATTTCCTAACAAGAGAGTTGTTTATGGTAATTTTAAAAAATGTTTATTGGCTTAAAATTCTGGCAAATTATTTTAAGCATTATGTAACTTTGCTGTAAATCTTAAGAACATCAATCATCACAAAGCCACGTGGTTGTAGCTCATGCCTCTAATCCTAGCTTGTCAGGAGACTGAGATATGAGGATCAGGGTGCAAAGCCAGCAGAGGCAGGAAAAGTCTATGAGACTCTTATCTCTAATTAACCAGCTGTGGTTCAAAGGGTAGAGTGCCACCCTTGAGCAAAAATGCTAAGGGACAGTGCCCAGGGTCTGAGTTCAAGCCCCAGTACTGACACAAAAAAACAAACAACTAATAAAAAAATCACCATCATCACATTAGGGATATCAGGTTCCTACTTAAGATGTAGAAAACTGGAGTGATAAGAAAAATCTCGATAAAACATAGGATCATAACATTTATTGAGCCCATTAAAAAGTTAAAGAAAGCAAACAAACAATAAGCCTAATTTTTTTTTTTTAAAGGCTGGGCTTCCATGAAGGTATAGTAGGAGCAGAAGCTCTCCTGAGCCAGCACTGGGCAGAATCTGGGGTTTCCTACTCAACTGGATCCTTTCTCCATATATGACTGGTAAACTGAAGATATAAAATGGAGCCACATTTTAAATCTTCAGTCTCATTAAATGGTACTTTCAGTAGATTAACATTTAGGGTTTGATTGAGAGTTCATTTTTCATGTGATTACATAATATATATTCATAATATTTTGGAACAATTTGGAAGAAATATTTATCCCTTTATAGTTTATACTCAACATAAAACATTTGTAAAGAATGAGACTCCTGTGAATAATGGTCTTTAAGATGTGCGCCACATGCTTCTGGTTGAATAAGAGTAGTGCTACCCTACGGTGATTCTGTCACCAACAACCATAAAATAGGTGCACATGGAAACTCTTTGGGAGAAAGCTATTGTATAAATCAGTCTTTTTCAGGGTAAGGTAAAAGTGAGTACAATAGAAGGATTCAGGTTAAATCAGCATGGCTCATTTGTCCAGTTCGAGGGACAGTGGGAGTCCTGGGCTTCCAGGGAGAGCTTAAGTGGTAAAGTAGGTCAACTAAATCATCCGGTCACAGCTACTTCTGTCCTGGCTAAATAACTATCAATATGTCTAAATTTTTGCAGTGGTATTATATCACTTCAAGATGTGTTGGCAGAAACTATCACAAGCGGATTTGGAAACTGCATGTGTGAAATCACTAGACAACTAGAGATGGTGTTTGTCTTCTTCATTGCTTTATTCCAAGTGTTTAGGGGTTTGGGGCATGTAATGGCTATTCAAATATCTGCTAAATAAATTAATGACATTAAGAAAACAGGATTTGAGACTATCTTCCAGAAAACACAGATTCATTTTGACTTAATATATGATAAAAATGAAGGATTTTGGGGGGGAAGATCTGATTAATTTGTGTAACTGCTTAAATTTATCAAATATCCATTGAGAGTTTAACCATATTCTGTCTTTTGTGAGGCACTAGTGTGTAGCTGCAGTCAGTGAGGCTGACCTGCATTGTTTAGCTGAGCTTGACAATGATCTGTTGTTTTTGTGAATGACACTGCTATCCCAATACCCCTTTCTCACCTTAAGTCGTCAGTGAGTGCCTTGCTTAGGTTCACATACCTACTGTGTTGTGCCATCTGTTCACTGCAAACAGTCGGCTACAGGTCACTGTCACTACAGCAGGAATGGTCAGGTGGGGTAGGGTATTGGCAGCCACGTGGGTCACTGGAGAATTTGATGGAAACTTCAGCACCATTATCACATCCTGCTGCATCTGATCTTTAAACATGAGTGGACTCTGTGGAAGGAAACACTGTTGAGTAGAAAGGGAAGAGAACAAAAGGAAAGAAAAGGGATAATGCAGTTAGTGGAAGGTTTGGGGAGAAGGAAGGTCAACATTAGACAAGGCTGGTAGGAAGATGGAGCAAGCTGTACTGTCCTGCAATCTCATGTCTGTCCTAAATATAGCCCTCTCCACTTGAGTTAGGACTCTCCAAATCACTGACATAGGACGCCGATTGCTCACAATCATCCATGATTTAGATATGGCCAGAATACCCTGTGAAAAGTTGCTCATAGATATGGACACAAGATGTAACATAACTGTTCAGTGCTATTAAAAACTGAATTTGGTGGAAAGAAATAGTCAATCGATGCCTGATAGAGTTCCCATGAAACACGAAGTGAATTCATGTGACTGATACTGTTGACATGAAATAGAGTGAATTCGTTGCTAGTTTCATTCCTATCTGCCTGATCTGGGGTCACCGCTACAGTCTAAATAATGAAAATATAACAGCCTCCATAAAGCAGTCCAAGTGCTCCCCTGTCAGTGTTTCATGCACATTTCTGCTCTGGTGCTAACTGAATTTATGGTTTATGCTTCCCCGCTCCCTTTTACTGACAGCCAGCACTTTTTCTTCCTTTTTCTTTTTAATCTTTTTTTTCCCCTCTCAAACATCTAGATAGAAAGTAGATACTGTAAGCATTACATATAAACACTATTGTATTAAAAACAGAAAATAAAGATGCTGAGAGCAATCACTATTTAGCTTTTGTGCATGCTTTGTGATTGTGTCCTCTACACATGAATCCTTTGCTTAGAACTAAGAAAGCTCAGATATTGTTTTTAAAACAATTGTATGCCAATTTAGTCTCAAAAAATTACCCCTAGGAAAGAAGTGAGCTCTGACTGGGCATTTCTCCAGGATACAAATTATTATTATTACCATTGAACAGATAATTAAGACAGGCACACTCATCTGCCAGCCCACTTCATGCAATAGTGTTAGAGATACTCTTCTGGACAGATTATTAAAGCTGCCTCTTCTTGAAGCTTGATCTCCAAGACCATATCACTGCACTGTGGCCGAGGGTTTGTGTGGGAAGAGGCTGGGGTCTGGGCAAACCTTTATGTTTTATCACAGCAGGACCAAAGGGTGCATTAGTGAGTAGCCAAGGGGCTGATGGTAGAGAGGAAAAGAAATGTTTGAAAACAAGCATGTTTAGCTCTATTTCCCTAGGACTTGGGAGGAGGTTCTTCAAGGGTGTAGAGGATGTCTCTGTCTCTATACCTCTACTTTTGCAGATGAGGCTCCAAAAATTTTGGTTAAATAACTGATAATATGTTAAATAAATAAAATACATAAATACATGAATAATGTTTTTCAGGAAAGAATATGTAAATTTGGGGCACATTTCAGAGCTGTTTATTCCATTACCAGGGACTTGGTGCTTTGATGTTAGTTGATAAGCTGAATTCATTTGGGAAGTATTTTTACCTTTAAACATTTTAACCAAAAAGCTAGCAAAGAAATCTCAGTTTAAAAGATATTTTTCTCAGAAAATTTATACTTTTTATGTATTTTGAGGGGATGGATGAGGTTGAGGTAAATGGGGGTCTAAGAGGACAATATGGAAGGTGTGAGCTTGATCAGGTGCACTGTACTCAGTAGAACTATTTAAAGATAATAAAAATAAATTGCAAAATACAAACAATAAAGAAGTAAATGTTTATAGCAGATAGTAAATTTATCAGCTGATTTGTTATAAAATAAGACTTTAACTTTGGATAAAAATAAAAATAATATGCTTTTCCCCTTGCATTGGGAATAAAAGTTTAACATGAAAGGCTACTGATGAGGATGCCAGCTAATATTTATAGAGAAATTACAATCCAATGGCTAATGCAGGATTAAGTTATTAGATTCTCAGTGATAGCAACTAGTTTTACTCCTAAATTACAGATGTTGGGATGTTGAGTACCTTGCAGGAGTTAGCTACTCAGTAGCAGGGATGGTGTTTAACCCCTGTCTAGCTCAGGAGTCCTAACTTTTATCTACTTTATTTTTCAGGTTTTCTACAGGGGACATAAAATACATTTATTTTTCCCCTCTGTTTAAAATGAATTACTTTCCTTACTCCATACTGCCCCATCCCCAATTAAATTTCACAATATCATATTGTGTCTATACTTACATTGTAATTTACAAATCTAATTTAATTTTAATGTCAGCATGTGTTTGTTTGCCTGCTTGTGTATGAATGACTTTACATAGAGGCATACTCTATGGTTATTTTTTGAATCCAAGATTGGGCTAGTTTTAGACTTCATGGTAAGAATTGTACTTTCTTTCCTGTTTCTCCCTGGGGTATCCATACATCCTTTGGCCTGAAGAGTTAAATGAATAAGTTGAGATGACTTAAAAAATGCTGCTAAAATCACAATTTTATTTGCTCTAAGCTCAGGTATTAAGGGAAAAAAACCTTAACATGCTGATGTCTTACCAGGTGCATGGCAGAGCTCCGAGGCGGATGTGGCTCAATAAGCAACTGAGATGGCGTCTGTCCAAAGTTCTGTATCTGCGCTTCCATGGCCTGCAGGGAAGGAGGGCGACTGTCATAATCAATATGCATCAAAGAGAGAGGTCAACACACTCTTGACAATGCAAGTGGATCCCAAGTCAGCCATGAAAAAAAAAGTCCAGAAAATTCACCGGGTGTTCTTTTCCCAGGGTGCAGAACCATTCAAGTGTTAGTATTTTGTAGACAAGGTTGGCTTCTTCTTCCAAACATGCTTCAGTTAACCACATCACTGTTCTTATTACCAGAAGCTGGGGTTAAATGTGGAAATGCTAAGCTGTGATTTCATGCATGCAGCTAAAGACCAAGGAACACTTCTAGCACTAAATACAGAACATATACCTTAATAAAGTCCTTTGTGAGGAGGAATGTATGGGGATCTCTAATGAAATAAACTTCTGGAATCTTAATGGGAAAAGAAAGTGAGACACAAAGTCCACCATTGATACAAAATAAAATTCAGAAAAATCAGACATTCCAATCAATTCAGAGGGCAATTAGCAGAGAGGACACTGGGACTTTTGTGTAACAGTTAAATATGACAACATTTCCACTACAAAAATGCATTTTAGCTTGCTATGTTATTTTAAGGTGGATTTTAGAACACTGTTTATTAGGTATGAATTAATTTCTCTCAAGTATTTTCTCTGGCATTTTATAGACAAATCACTCAAGAAGGAAAGAGTTGTATCTGCCTGTGCAGATGGAAGTATTAATGAGATTTTAGGGCTTCCAAAAGAATCAAAGTAATTTAGACTTCAAACTGTTTGGACCACACAATATATCTTGTGTGTGTGTGTGTGTGTGTGTGTGTGTGTGTGTGTGTGTGTGTGTGTGTGTGTGTGTGTGTGTGTGTGTGTGTGTGTGTGTGACAAAGAGAGAGAGAGAAAGAGAGAGAGAGAGAGGCTTATGAAAGATTTAAGTTTTTCTGCTGCACATAAATTCTATGGATAAAACATTTCAACATATTAAGTCAGACTAAGAAATAATTTTTTCCTGAAATAGTCTATGTATGTAATTTAAGTCAACAAGGAGAAGCATAATATTTACCATGGTCATTACTCTGTTACCATGCTAATTTTCTCCTAAAATTGTGTGCAATTTGGTTGCACATAAAAGTGAAATACGAAATCCACTGCGGAGTATTTGACAAAATGCAGGTAAGTTGGTAGATGGTTCCTCACACAGCACCGCCTCTAATTGAATCACTATCTACAATTCTCATTTATAAAGTACTTAAATTTAACAATCTGTCCTCCTAGACTGCATTTCAGGAAATGTTTATCAATAAAAATGTGAACTTTCAAATTTAATAGCAATATTAAACATGAATGGATCATTATCCAACATATTTTAGCAACTACAAAAATGATATTTTGGTTTGCTTATTTGCAGAAGCAATAGGATCAATTATTAAATCACTATAAGTGCTGTCCAATTTAATGCATACAAGTATTTGCAGTGTCCACTCATATGCAAAATGTGACTATTTAACTAAATTGTATTCACAAATATATGATCATACTTTGCCTCTCTACTGCAAGATTTATAATTATAAAAAGAGGCAGAGATCATTTCTGGTTAGGTCCATATTATTAACATTAAATTCTTGAGAATTATTGGGAGGAAAAAGCAGTAATTTTACTATTAAAGCCAACCCAGTTAATGTCCAATATCAAGAGCAGTGTATCATCAACAGCATAAGACTCTAACAAACTTTGTCTGTATTTTAACTCCTTCAATACAAACACCCATGAGGATAGTAGCCTCACAGTCAGCATTTAAACGCTCCTGAAAACTACATCAACAAACAGACAACCAGACTTCCTTTTTTTTTTTTTTTGTAGGTTGTAGGGCTTGAACTCAAGGCCTGAGTATGGTCCTTGAGCTATTTTGCTCAAGGCTAGTCCTCTATCACGGTTTTCTGTTGTAGGTAAGAGTTTCATGGATTTCCCCTGCCTCAGCTGGCTTTCAACCATGATCTTCAGATCTCAGCCTGCTGAGTAGCCTGAGCCACTAATGCCCAGCTCAAACATATTTTCTTTAACTTTAATTCAGTTCAAGACTAGCGTTCTACCACTTGAGCCACAGAGCCACTTCCAGCTTTTTCTGATTATGTGGGGCTGAGGAATCAAACCCAGGGCCTCATGCATGCAAGGCTAACACTCTACCACTGAGCCACCTTCCCAGCCCCACTACGAGCTTATTACTTCCTCCTTGAGACTAAACTTCAGAAGAGGCAGGAATAGGTTATATGTATATGTATATTCTATGCATGCCTGCTAATAAGATTTGATAAAGATTTTATTGCCAAGATGAAAATGAGTGTGGCAACAGGTAAGCCAAAATATAGTAGGTGTATCTTCTCCGGGATGCAATAGATTGAAAACTTCAGTTAATCTAGCAGATATGGTGGTCCCTGCCTTTAATTTCAACTACTTAGGAGGCAGAGCAAAAGAGAATGATGTGTGAGGCCAGCCTGGACAAAAAGCTGATGAGACTCCATCTCAATCAATAAATAGCTGGCCCTGATGGTGTGTGTGTCACTCCAGCTGGGAAAGAAGTAAAATAGGAGATGGATCAGATACAAATAAGAGTCTCTATTCAAGAAATAACTGAAGCAGAAATGGCTGAAGGTGTGGCTTGAGTGGTACAGTGCCTACCTAGCATGCACAAGGCTCTACATTTAAATCTAGTACCAAGGGAAAAAAACCGAACTAGTTAATTTTGTTTTAAGCACAATGTAGGTTAGTTTAACCCAGATATATTTTTTTTCTTCTCATAGATTCTTTAAAGCTATTAGGTATTTTTTTAAAAAAAAAAACATAATTCAGTGTCTTTTGACAAACTGTCTACAGTACAGGGAGAAACAGAGTAGGGAGTTAACAATTCATGGTTCTCAAATGACCTGTCATGCTTGTGCTGCCTTAGCTTTTAAATCTATTGCCAGAACTATCAGCCTTTAAGAAAAGCAGGTGGTTATGCAATTCCAATACATTGAACTATGTCCCAACAACCAGCTTATTTTATTGAAAATCTTCAGAAAATTCAAGAAAAAAATTGTAAAGGTGGTTGCTCAGGAACACAGAAAGCTTTTTTTCAGTAGGTTTCCTTAGCATTGCTACTTACAGTGCTTAAAATTTGAATATATCTGCTATTAAAACACACACACACACACACACACACACACACACATACACACACACACACACACACACACACACACACACACACACACACACACACACACACACACACACACAGAAAATAGGGGCTGGGAAGGTGGCGCAGTGGTAGAGTGCTTGCCTTGCATGCTTGAGGCCCTGGGTTCGATTCCTCAGCCCCACATAAGCAGAAAATTCCAGAAGTGCTGCTGTGGCTCAAGTGGTAGAGCGTTATCCTTGAGCTGAATAGCTGAGGGTTAGTGCCAAGGCCCAGAATTCAGGCCCCACGACCGTCAAAAAACAAACAAAAACCCCAGAAAATATAAATTTGACACAAACAAAAGTAATATATGTAATTTATATTATCCTGCTTTTCAACTTTCAACATTATTACCACATTAGAAAAATAGCAAAAAACAGTAGAATATTGAGATGTCTGAAATGATAAAGGGAAAGGTTACTTACTGGCTGAGTGTATTATAGCTGATAAGCTTTTGCGTCTGGTTTATTATTATAATAAAACATGATCATAGAAACATTACTTTTTAATGCTGGAAAACTGGGACTGAAGTAAATCAGGCAAGTAATATATGCACTTTATTATTTCTTGCCTTATAAACATTAAACTGTATAAAAAATTAAAATGCTGTTTTATATTCAACTGCTTCTAGTTTTTCATAGGAACCAAAAACAGAACAACAAATATTTCCCCTTTTGTTTTTTTTTTTTTTTTTTTTTTTTTTTTTGTCGGTCGTGGGGCTTGAACTCTGGGCCTGGGCGCTGTCCCTCAGCTCTTCAGCTCAAGGCAAGCGCTCTACCACTTGAGCTACAGTGCCACTTCCGGTTTTCTGGTGGTTTATTGGAGATAGGTGTCTCACGGTCTCTCCTGCCCGGGCTGGCTTTGAACCATGATCCTCAGATCTCAGCCTCCTGAGTAGCTAGGATTACAGGCGTGAGCCACCAGCGCCCGGCTCCCCTTTTGTTTTAAGGTTCAACAATATTAAGTCTAAAGTCTATTCTAGAAAATTTATTAAATATTTAAGCAAATATTGGATAACTCAAGTATAAAAGGACCACATTTGCTTTAGTTAGCAGCATACTGTGTTGGAACATATTTGAGAGAGTATTCTAATTCACTGGCTGCCTTCCTTCTTGCTTTCACTAGTATAAACTTAAATCACATAAAGGGGGCCCTCTTCAGATAAATCATATTTCTTCTTTGGCATGATAAATCATAATGATAAATTTATAAAACTGACTCAGCAAGTGAACCTGAAAAATAATTACCATTTTCTCTGGATACAAATGTTCTACCCAGAATATATTCTTCTTAAGTCAGTTGTTGGTGGAAAACTCGCTCTTTATTTTTTTCAAGTGTAAGTTTATTCACGTTAGGATCTATGGACGTTTTTTCTCTCTGAGGTACTAGGATTGAAATCAGGGCATGAAACATGCTACACAAACCCCTATCTCTTCTATTTGTATTTTGTTTTGGAGATAGGGTCTTGTTAACTTTGCTCAGCTGGCCTCAAATTTAGGATCATCCTATTTCTCTCTCCAAGTAGCTGTGGCAGGCTAGTACATGGATTTCACTGTAGTTGGCAGTGGGTAGCCTATCCTGGATATCTCAAATAAGTTTGCATATTTTATTATCTAATCCTCCAAAAGGTAACAGAAATAACTTTCTGGATGATACACAGGCTTAATTACTTACAAGCAAATGTTTTTTTGTGGACAACCTCTTAACGATTCTTCCAGGATTGGGGTTGTTTGCTCACTCTTGGGTGATCACTGTATAGTACATAAAGGGTGGATTCAACCCAGCATACATATCATATGTGAGAAGAATCACAACAGCATCCCTAATTCTCCTTGGTTGAATAGTTTCTCTAAGTGTGTTATGTTCTGGATGACCAAGGTGGTAGGAGAGGAGGAAGGGAAGCTAAGGGAGATAGTGGTGGTAGAAGAGAGGTGGGAGAAGAGTCGTTGTACAGGTGGTGGCAGACTTTGTAAGTTCACTTGGACTGTCTAATCATGGGAAGACAATAATAATGAAAATGACAACAATAATGAAAATGATAGGTAGAATAACTTCTAGACAGGTTCAACAGGTGATCATAGAAATATTCCAAAATGAAAACATAAACTATTTTTTTTGGAGGCGGGGGGGGGGGGGGAATTGTGCCAGTCCTGGGGCTTGCATTCAGGACCTGGGTGCTGTCCATGAAATTTTTTTGCTCAAGGCTAGTGGTTTACTATTAGAGCCACAGATCTACATTTGGCTTTTTGTTTGTTTGTTTAATTGGAGATAAACAGTCTCACACACTTTCCTGACTGGCCTGGCTTCAAACTATAATCCTTAGATCTCCTGAGTAGCAGGATTATAGGTGTGAGCCACTGGTCTGGCAATATGTTTTTATTAAAACAAATCAGAGTAAAATATTATGTATGCAGCTAAACAAAGTATTGTCTTAGATTTTAGCATAAATAGGAAGCAACAGTTTAGAAAGACTATATTAAAACTTCAAGTGGGGTCATTATCAATATGTGTAAAGCCTTAAAAATGAGTCATAACTAACTGACATGTTTAGCCACTTAGATTGAGTGATACCTACTTTAACACACTGAAGCATGCAATATATTTTGAAAAATTATTTATGCTGATGATAACAAATATGTAAAATAACAAACTTGATATTAGTAGAAGATAAGAAAATCCCTTCCAGGTATTTCTTCTACAAACAGCAAGTTGCAATTTGCACCCTTCATCTTTTGAATAAAATATGACCAAGCATTTACTGCTAATTTCTGAAAATCAACAATTACAATTTCTCAACTGAACACAATGAAAATAACACAAAGTGGAGAGAAAGGCACATTTCAGATAAATGATATACATCCTACTTTGGCTAGCTGCAGTATTTATGCTTCTGTTGGGGACAATTGATGGTCATAGACCACCCCTGACTTCAGTAATTATGAGAAAAAAAACCCTGAAATTTTAAAAAGTTCAATGTGTGCTATTCATTTTCTTGATTCTCATTTCTCTATTAAAACTTTATTGTCAATTTTTCACAATACAAGCCTCATTGTTATAAAAGAGAAACATAAAGAATTCATGTAGCACCATATGCTTTCAGGTTCAGGGGCCATAATATTCTTCTTGCACCCACAGTGATAGTCTAGCTTTTAAAGGAAATAATTTATCTATTTCCTCTCCAATGATTAAAGTGTAGGGCTATTCTCTGTATTTAATTTGGCTTTTGACGTTGCTAAAATTTTTTACTTCCTGAAACTTTCAGTAATAAAAGAAGGAAGATGAGATGGTTTTAGGATATGTATATTAGCTATTTGTTGCTCATTTGTTCCAACCATGTTTCTGAAGACCTGCCCAGGAAAAGAACTCTAAAAAGAACTCTATGATGACAATTAAACCATCAGGCCTCCTACTATGTGCGAATGAGCAGCAAATGCTATGTTATACAACTCATTCAGGCAGGTCCAAAGAAAGTAGTCAGAAGTTGCTAAAGGAACATGAATAAGAAATGTACAAAGGAATAAGCCATGGTGGTAGAGGCCATCAATATTGTCACTATCAATACTTTTCATTTACATCATCAGAGTGAAATGTGTGTTAATATTTTCCATTTTAAAATTTATGAGTTCATCTTTCAAGGAAAGTCAGCTTTGCAGCTGTTTTGGTCAAAGACCCATCTGTCTTGTTGGTTCACGTCAGATCTCTATAGTAGCAAAAACTATTTCAGCAAGAAAATCAAGTGAAACCTGAAGTGACCCACTGTACTTTCTGGCAGGGGAAGGGGGCGGGGGCGGGAATATTTTTGCCACAGCAGATCCAAAGGGATGCTTTGTTAAACCTGCCAGCTCAGAGGAAGAGAAAAAAGGAGAAAATACCTAGGAAGTACAAGAAATATTAGTAACAGAAGCCAAGCTCTGGTTGTTAATGCCTGTAATCTTAGCTACAAAGGAGGTTGAGATCCCAAGGTTCAAGGTTCAAAACCAGCCTGGGAAGGTCTGATGAAACTCTTATTTTCAATTAACCAGCAAAAAGTGGAGGTGTAACTTAAGTGGTAGAGCACCAGTTTGGAGTGAAAAGCAAGCGAGACAGTAAGGTCCTGAGTTCAGGCTTCAGGACCAGCATCAAAAAAAACCCAACAACAACAACAAAAAACAGAAACTAAACTAAGAATAGCTCATTTTTATGATTGCTGATAATGACAAAATATATTTAATATTTTAGAATGAAACATAGATAAGTGTATATATGTAACAAATGTGTAAATATTGCATGGCCCATATGGTCCAGTAGCTTCTAGCCAAACACTGTTTTATGATAGCCTTGTGTGCATACCTCTCACTGTCAAAAAGATGTCATCTAAGCCATTCAGTCTGGCGATGTCAATAGTAAGTATGACAAGTTCCATGACAAGCTAAGAACTTAGTGTCTTGTTAATAATTTGTCTGATGTGAGCTTACAGCTTCTGTTGGAATGTAGTCTCCATATTTTTGTCTTGCTGAATAGGCAGAACTTTAATGCTAATACCATACTCATGCTAATTCACTTCATAATTCAAATGAAAAACTAATCATACAGAAAATAGTAGTAAACTATAAATAATATTAATTAATAATGATATAATAATCAATGGTGATTAACCTTTATCAAGTCAAAGAAAATGTTACAGGTTGCAATTAGGGAATCTTTATAGAACTTTGTAGATATTGTTGAAAAGAAGCATTATATACTATATCCTTCAACTACAAGACACAAACACAAATTAATTAGTGTATCTATTGTTATCATAGATCTTTTTATTAAACTGATAACTTTGGTTACATTTACTTTATTATATAATAATATTAATATAATATTACATTAATATTACATAATACTATTAATACAAACCTATACGATTCTTCACTTCTGGGCAATAATCTCTATCTGTATTGTGTTTTACAGTTTCTAATACAGTCTCACTTATCTTTTCTACCATGAATTAGGTTTCAATTCTGACATCATTTTTTTTAGGGTGGGGGAAGAAGGTACATTAAGGTTAGTGAGTGGCTTAATGTCACTCAATTATTGAAGATGGGCTGGTAATCTGATTCTTCTGCCTCCGCATACCAGAGGCAGACAGGCTTTAATAATTCTATCATCCTAAATGTAATCATTTCTTAAAATAGTTGAAGACTAAAATATTTTTCATCATAAAAGAATGTTAATGTTTTGTAGCGTTCATTTAATTTGTAGTGTCTACTAACCAACTACTAATGATGGCACATGGCACATAGTTCCTTTGAAACCCTCAAAAGATGATAAAATAACATTTTTTTCCCTGAGGAATAATAGAACGATTGGTCAATAAAATGTCCAATGAAGTTTTCTTAAAAATCATCTGAACTTTTCCTTGAAATAATCTGAATTTTCTTCCTATTATTACTGGAAAATTTACTAATTGGAAATGTTTAACTAATTTAGAAGTATGAATAGAAAGAAAAACATTACAGTCTGGATTGGTGAAATAGAAGTACACATTTAAACCTTCTTTTTTTTTTTTTTTTTTTGCCAGTACATGGGTTTAATCTCAGGGCGCGAGGCTTTCTTAGCTTGCTTGGCTTGTACTCTACCACTTGCTCCACAAAATCTCATTTGGCTTTCTGCTGGTTTTTTTTGGAGATGATGTCTTCTCAAGCTGGCTTTGAATCTAGATGCTTTAGATCTCAGCTTCCTGAGTAGCTAGAATTACAGGCATGACTTACTGGTTTCTGATTGCCCTTAAAATTCTAAGAACTATTTTTCTGGAGCCATAGAGAATGGCTTTATTTTTAGTTTCCTAAACAACAATGGTACTAAAGAAAGTTAACTCGAGAATAGGGTAACCGCACCCAAGTCCTGGTTTTGCTGCTGTTCAGATGGGTGATTTTGGAAAATTATTTAGTCAGAGTGTCAGGCTGGATTAGTAATTTTTAACTGTGAATGTATGTAAAAGTTTTGGAGGGATTTTTTTCCCTCCCCCAAATAAACCTGTTTGAAGTCTCTCCGCAGATATTTTGAAATGTCTATGGGATCAGCAGGAAAAAGTAGATGCAAAGTTAGCTGGGAACTTGGGTTTGGCCATGTGTGTTTAAAACAGTAGTAGGGATAGGGCTGAGGAAGATGATGCAACGAACTGAAATTTGGTGATAGGTACATGGGGTTCATTATATTATTCTCTCTACTTTTATAGGGAAAAATTCCAAATAATTCTAACAGCTGTCAGAGAGCAGTGTTCTTAAACTTAAATGTCTCAAGCAAGTCACTTACGTCCCACTGAATACTCATTCTGAGTTAGTAGTTCAGGGAATTATGAGCTTCCAACCAGACATTCTAACAAGTTCTCAGGTGGTGACGATTCAACTGGGCTTTGGACCACATTTGACAACCAAGGAGTAAGAAAAATGAGAAACAGGTCTGGAGGTGTGGCTCAGGTAGGGATTTAGTCTAATAAGCACAGAGCCTTAAGTTCAAACCCTAGTAATACAAAGTAAAATAAAATAAAACAAAACTCATGGGACTCGATAGATGCTAACCAAAATCCCTTATTTTCTAAACAGGTTCTAGGACTGAATTTACTACAAAAAAATACAGCAAATCATATTATTTCTATTAATCTGTAAGAATAAGAAAGACTGTCCATTATCATGCTTGAAAAACATTGTCCAAACAGTCAGTCGAGACATTTGTGAAAAAAGTGCCTAGATTATGATGTAAAGCAAGACTTGAGACAATTTAAATAATACCTACTATCCAACAGATCAAGTGTTTACATATTAAGAAGAGCTTTGTACCAGAACTGTACTGTCATGTTTCTGCCTGGAGGCTGTCAAGATAAAGTTTATTATCAATTACTGCTTTACAAGTATAAAATAAGTTAAGCTGTCATAATTTTCTAAGCTAGAGATCCTAAACTGTCAAAGAATGTCAATTTTTAATATGACACAGAGAAGAAAATTATCTGTTATTCTGACCCCTAATTTCTTGACATTTTAATGCTGTAATTGCTGCGGTTAGTGCTGCTCTGTGATTTCACCTGTCAAGAAAGAATGAATCAATAACCTTAAGCCATTTCTCAGATTTTAGCACTAACTTCAAAGCTCAAAGTTAAAGGCAGATTGGAGAAATTTTTAAACAAGGGAACATATGTAGATGTTTAAATATTAAATATTTCTTTTTTAAACCTGCATTTGAACACTAAAAAAAATCTTCCCTTGGCTAGCTGGCATTTAATATTAGACAATTATAATCTTCCTTTAGTTTTACTCATGTGATCTTTGTACTTAAAAAAATAACTAAGATAACCATTCTAAATAAAGGGAATATATGCAGCTAAACAAAAGGGTTGACATTTTGAGTTGTGGTCTCTGCAGGAGCCTGTGTTCAATGATCCAGAGGAAGCTTAACTCTCATGCCTGAGTACGCTACAGAAGATCTCCAGGAAATCGAACATGGATGACTTAAAGACAGGTATTGTGCTTCCCAGAGGGTTTACTCACAGGAGCAATGAATTGGTAGGGGAACCTAAGTGGGCACCAAATAGTGAGCATGCTATACTTCATCCCACTCATCTGTAGATTTCTTTCTTGTGACAATAGAGGTCAAGTGGTCTTATGTTAAGCAACATATGTGTTGCCCTTTGTAGAGTGAGCAATTAAAGCAGAGTGAGATTCAATAACTTGACCATCTTCAACGAGCTCGCAGGATCCAGGTGTATTCTAATTCATTGAGGAGGATATTGTTTCTCAAGCTCTTAATTGTTAGTGCAGAAAATATATTAGCTGAGAGATGGGAGGTATAGTCTTCCGGGTATGGGTTCCCTCACATCTAATATTCTTATGCTGAGATCAGGTATATAGGTAATGATTGGGGTAACAACATATACATACATACATACATACATACATACATACATACATACATATATATATATATATATATATATATATATATATATATCAAAGTGTAATTTTGGAATCTAGTCAACTTTAGTATCTGGCAAATATGTGTTCAGAATGAGAACGCTAGAAGGGTCTCCTGAGGTAAACACTCTAGTTAGCTAACTCAGGCAGTGTATCACTCTGAGGTAATAATAGACTATAAAATATTGTTCAGAGTATCTATATAACAAGCAAACATGTAACTAGACACCTTCCATACAACAAAAATAAAAAGATACATATTTTATGCAGTTTTATTTAGGAAGTGTTACAACTTGATGATTAAGGGCAATGAATACCTGGCTTTTTCACTGTTCAAAGTGATGGTTGCTATTTATTAGTACATATTTTTTAATAGGGTTCAAACTACATATATTATATTTATGTAAAGAAGGTCTCGATTCTAATTCTTATTTCATTTATTCTTTCATCTATTACTTAATATTTACTTACATTTGAAAACCTGCTATTTTTCTGTCAATTTAAATCTGCCTTGTATGTTCATCATCCCTAAGGCTCAATATATTTGCATTTTGCCAAACAGATTAACATATAACTTTCCCTATAAGAACTGAATATTATAATGGATAAAAATGTATAATAAAATACTCAGGATCAAAATTGTCTATGAGCTTTAAAAGTAAAAAGACACAGTAAAACAAGAACACTTAAAATGAAACAAAACAAAAAACCCCATTTTGGACCTAGTCTTAGAATGTCAGAGTTGTGTTATTCAAACTATGTTTTTTTCTGACTCTAAAAGATTTTAGTTCTGAAAGAAGAATTTAGTTGTAAGGAATTTATATAACAGGCAAAGGTGTACAGTAAAAAGAATATGCTAAGGATTACATCCTACCAAATAATTTGATTACTATTTATACACAATGGAAAGTTCAAAGTTAGATGAGTATAATGGTAAGTGGAGAAAATTCCTTATTGTACCTACCAAATTCATAATACCTTGTTTTTTTTTTTTTTTACCAACTTCATTCATTTTGTATCTCTAATTTCATTTCTTTGTGCCCATGACATGGTAGTGTTGCCTCTAATAATATGTTTGTAATGTGTTCTATGAGTATTCACCCTGAGTCCAATGAAAAGCTTCCCTTCACTCTCCTTTTCTCTGCTTGGTGCCATACAAATAGAATAATTTTGGTTTAATAGAGGTATATGAGAAGTATCATTATGGATTTTTTAAAAAAAACCTAGAGTTCATTTCCCAAACTACACATTTTCTACTTCCAAAGTTAAAATAAAAGACATTCTATTGCCCGGAGACCTAGCAATGATGACTTGTTTTGCATACAGCAGATGGCATATATTGGGTGGATGAAGGCTAGTGCATAGCTTCCTTGCAGCAATACTTTATGTAGCAGCTGTTGCATCTCTGCTCTTTCTACATATCTGAAACCAGTTTATGCAAAGGAGTAGTGATTTAAATAATATTTTATATGAATGTTTTCAAACATACTTACATAATTCTCAACTATAAACATTTCAGGATGAGAACATATGGGAATAAAATATTATAATTGTATCTCTTTCATGGATACACTTTCTTTAATGTTATGTTTTGAAAGGTGCTGTTTTGCTTTTATTTAAAAAACACTCGCAGATTATTTTTATGTGAATTATTCATATTTAGTTATTCATCGAGGTCTAATTTATTATAACACAATGCATTAGACATTTTAATGAAGATTCTGAAGTAAAATAAAATGATGATACAGAAGTGCACTGCACATGCCTACAATCCAAGAGAAACAATGTGCTGGCCTCATTACTTGCATCTGAACATATATTCCTTTTTTTCACATTTGTCACGAACTTGAAATCTGTGCAGTCCAGAGTTATGGTGAAAGGAGATTTACATAAAAAGAGAAGGAAAGTCAGATTTGTGTGTGAGTGATGTCAGACATTTTTGGAAGAATATGGAACTTCACACCTACCTCCCTGAGCACAGGATCAGTGATGCTGTCCAGATTCACAGAGCCTTCATAGGTCAAGTAGTGGAAAACGTTCAGAGCACGAACAGCTTCTGGTCCTCTCTGTTTGTAGCCAAATATCAGGTCAATCCACTGGTGGAGTTGGCAAGAGACAAACTCACTTTCTAGGGCCTAAAATAAAGCAAGAAGAAAATGAGAGTCTATCCAAACTTAGCAAAGCTTCATAGTTTTTTCTTATAGTGAAATATTTTTGGATAAAAAGGAGAACATACTCTTTACATTCCCATTTGATTTATCTGAATTAGGCCTTCAGTTCCTAGTTAGTACATTACTAACTTTCAATTAGGTTTTATAAGCCAAAGACCTAAATGAAATTAAAAAAAATTTAAAGTGCTTAGTTTTCCATGGTTCCATTATGTATACAATATAGATTTTATATTAAAATAGTTTCAAAAACATACTCATGTTTAAAACAATAATTTGACATAGCTATTTTAATGCCATTTAAAAATAATCTCATTTCTAATTTTTCAGTGTTCCTTTGAAATTAAAGAATTTTATAAATCCCTTTGAAATGCATCTATTTTCTTGCCTAAATCCCTCTAGCTCACCTCATAGAAGACTATAAAAATGGAATGCTTTCTTCTGCTGTGAATTAGTTTAGTTATTTTGGAGCCTGGGAATCACTGGGAAATCATTTGAGATATTTACTAGCAAGTGAGAAAAAAATGGAAATTATGGAGGCAGTGACCATGCTGAGTTTCTATAAAGAGTCAGAAGAAAGAAGTCCTTGTCTTTTCTAAGAAGCTCCCAGAAGAATCTGAGAGAAATCTTGATAGGTAAGGAGATTTTAAACAGAATTTCTGTAATCTATAGCTCAATAACTTTAAAATAACTTTTCAGAAAAGAATATAAGAAATGAGACAAAAATCCAAGGAGACATTAGTTATAATTCTATATTGGTTAAGTTTGTGTTTATCATTTGTACAAATAATTCTGTTGTTTCAGTATAACTACTCAATTAAGAAAAAAACTCAATATGTTTATTAGTAAGAGTAGCAATGGATGGGATTAAAAGATTAAAAAATGAACATATGTAGACTCATTATCCAATGATTCTGAAATTATGATTTAAAGAAAGATTTTTACCTCCATGGTATCTAAAGCAGTAACCACTTAAAATAAACATTGTGGATACCACAAAAAAAGGATTGGTACATTTATTATTATTTTATTAGACAAAAATGATTGTTGAATAAAATGCTTATCATGAGAGACAGAATGAAGACTCTTCACTAATTTGAAATTTTAAAAGGTGTTTAGTCCTTTTTTCAATCTCAACACCCTCTTTATCTCTCTTTTTCGCCAAAGAAACTATTATTGCTTAATGTTTCTCCTTTTGTTCTTATAAAGCACTACTCATTTTGTGCATGGACACATCACATATGTTTGTGATCTATAAACATGGTCTAGTGTTCTGTAGTTCATGTTCCTTAATTTTTCATTTAGCATTGCTTTCAAGATCAACCTACTGTATGGAGTTAGTCCATTGCTCCTCATGGCTGCACAAGGCTCCCCCAGAAGCTAATACCTTGTTACCTCTAACTCTTGGTGACATAGGCTGTTTCTTCCCATAGCTTCTTAATTTCTGAGGATTCCTTTGTGATTTATGATGTGGAGTGGGACTAACGCATCCCTGCACTGGTGTATGTACACTCCACATCATTAGTTCTCAGCTTCTCTTCAGAGGACTGCCTTGTCCCCACTTCCTCCACTGGGCACATGTGCCCACATCTCCACTGACTCCTTATATTATCCGGGTTTCAACTATTGGTTAGTGTAATAGAAACATTGTTTTACTCTGTATTCCTGTTTATTGCTAGTAAGTTTGGCATCATATTAAGGATGCTCACTGGTCTTTAGAATTTCCTTTTCTATAAATCCTGTTCATATCTCTACACATTTTTAAAAATGAAAGTTTTTGTCTTTATGTTGTTGACTTGTGAAAGTTCTCTAAATATTTTAAGCAGCAGGGCTGGGAAGGTGGCTCAGTGGTACAGTGCTTGCCTTGCATAAAACATAAAGCCCTGGGTTTGATTCCTCAGTACTACATAAGCAAAAAAAGTTGGCACTGTGGCTCAAGTGGTAGAGTACTAGCCTTGAGCTGAAGAGCTGAGGGACAGCGCCCAGGCCCAGAGTTCAAGCTCCACAACCACAAAAATAAAATAAAATAAAATAAAAAATTAAGCAACACAATCACATGTGTATTAACTTTAACCTTGTTCTTTATCGAATACCAATTTCTAATAACTTAATACATTTTTAAATAGTTATGCTCTTAAGGTTTCTGATGTGACAAGACAGCTTTCTATATTTTCCTTCATTAGCTTTACATTTGTGGGTTTATTTTCCACATTTTAATCCATCTAAAATCTACTACTTGCAAGCACATGTGGTAGAAGTACAAAGTATTACTTTTTATGTAGTAATACATGACCAATAACCATGTGATTTATATTTTAATATTGCAAACTAAATACACTCCTCCAGGATGATGTATTGGTGTCATCTTTATATTTAAATATATATTACAGACTCAAGAAGCTGAGATCTGAGGATCACAATTCAAAGCAAACTCAAGCAGGCAAATCCATAAGACCCTTATCTTCAATTGACAAGAAAAAAAAAGTGAAGGTATGGTTCATGTGGTAGAGTGTCAGCTATGAGTGAAAAAGCCAAGCGAGAGTATGAGGTCCTGAGTTCAAGCAGAGAGAGAAAGAGGGAGGGAGGGAGGGAGGAAGGGAGGAAGGGAGGGAGGGAGAGAGAGAAGGAGAGAGAGAGAGAGAGAGAGAGAGAGAGAGAGAGAGAGAGAGAGAGAGAGAGAGAGAGAGAGAGAGAGAGAGAGAGAGAGAGAGAGAGGAGAGATGAATATATAATCTTTTGAAATTTCTGGCAGGATTTACATAAAACCTAATATAGGCTGTAAATTTTCTAGGGTTATAGGAAATTTTTACTGAATTGCTTGAAGGCTCATAAAAGTCTCTATTTTGGCATTTTTTAAAAAACATTTTGTCCAGTATTTGTCCGTTTCATCTCAATGTTAAAATTGCTTAGTTCATAACAAACTTTAATAAAAACCTGTACTTTTTGTATTATATATACATATATTTACTATTGCATATATTAATACAATGTAGGCTATATATTAGAGGTAGGGTGGTAAACTAACTGATAATTGTAGGTAAATCTCTGTAATTTTTCTTTTTTCTTGTACAATTAAATGACAAAAAAATAAGGAGCTAACCAAATAAAGTCTCAGAATTTTTGTCCTGCTAGTCTTGTGCAGAGAAAAAGAAAATCTAGTTTGGAACATTTAAAAGCTAAATATGGTTCTAAGTCAAATACACATCTAAGAACTGAATATCAGCTCTCACATAATTACAGTATAAAATGCTGAATCCTGACACAAGGGTACTCATTTGTTCTGTTTTAGAGGTGTGTTTTCTAAACAAATACATTTTGGACTTGATTCTAGTATAATACTTACAATTGAAAATATAAAGATTACTTGATTGCTAAGCTATTACTGTTATAATGGTCTAATACCTTTCTTTACCATCTACTTGCATATCTAAAGGCAGAAGCAATTGCTTTAAGCCTAGATAAACCAATTCCAAATTCATAACTCTCTACCCGGGGGATCTTGAGGAAGGAAGTAAAGACTGATACTAAAACCAGAGAGGGTTATCTCTGAGATGGATAATACTTATCTAATTCTAATTTCCATTTTCTCCTATGGGATTAGATGGTAGAGAATTCTTTCTCTAATAGATTAGGGATAAAACCTTTCTTAAAATTTATGGAAAAGGAATATTAGGCTACTGACATGAACTTTGAGGAAAGAATATTTATTCTTCCTGAATTCTTTGTGAGTTTTGAATTTGTATCTCTTCTAGACCAGAATAACATTTTCATCCTCTTCTCTATTACCTCAAAATTCTGCTTTCAGAAATAAAACATATCCAAATAGAGTTGCATGTATTCAAGTAAAAAATAAAAAATCATATTTGTACCTTTGTAGTGTCTATGCTTGCTTTTTATCATGATTAAGATGAATTTCTGTCATTGTAACTTCAGTCATGCAATAGTTTTAAATTTAAAAATATTGTTATAAATGTTTATGGGGAGGTCATTAATTTATTCCATACTTGATGGATTACTGTATATAGAATATACAAGGTTATTTCCTCTCAATTCTCTCTGCTGTCCAACTGAGCAATAGAATTGGATCTCTTTCTCTAATTCTGTTGTACCCTGTTGGTAGAGAGCAGCCTTCTGAAGCCACCACAATCACTCACATGGTGTCCTCTATTTCATACTCATCACAGCTCTTCCAAACCTAACACATTCACCATAAACCCCACTAAACCTCACAGGATGCTACCTCCTACTGGGCCACATAGCTTCCTAATATACATACTGACCCAGGGAGAACAGGCAGTCACAGCACTGGAGCACACAGCAATTGTTGTCACCTAGCACCTTGACTGCTCCTTCTCCGTAATATTGAAACAGTTCATTCTCCCGTGCATTTCTGAAGGCATGACCATACTTCTCTTCTTCTCTTCTCTCCTTTCTTTCTCTCTTTCTTTCTCTCTCTCTCTCCCTTCTCCCTCCCTTCCTCTCTCTCTCTCTCTCTCTCTCTCTCTCTCTCTCTCTCTCTCTCTCTCTCTCTCTCTTTTTCTCTGTCTTTCTTTGTTGGTCATGGGGCTTGAAATCTGGACCTGGGCACTGTCCCTGAGCTCTTCAGCTCAATGCTAGTGCTCTACCACTTTGAGCCACGGCACCACTTCTAGTTTTGTGGCAGTTAATTGGAGGTAAGAGACTCACAGACTCTCCTGCCTCTGATGGATTTCAACTGCAATCCTCAGATGTCAGCCTCCTGAGTAACTAGGATTACAGACATGAGCCACCAGCACTCGGCATGCCCATACTTATTCAGGCCTAGTATCTGCTTTCTGAGATTTCTGTTAACATTTGTCTTTTGTCCTAGAAGTGTCTGCAATGTTCTTCATAATCATCCTTTTGTCACTTTTTTTTGGGGGGGGGGTCCGGTCATGGGCCTGAACTCTGGGCCTGGGCGCTGTCCCTCAGCTCTTCAGCGCAAGGCTAGCGCTCTACCACTTGAGCCACAGCACCACTTCCGGCTTTTTTCTTTTTGCTTATGTGGTGCTAAGGAATTGAACCCAGGGCCTCAAGCATGCAAGGCAAGCACTCTACCACTGAGCCACCTTCCCAGCCCATTGTCACTTAACACAGTAGGATAATGCACACAAACTCTGTAAAACCAGTTTGCATACAAACCGGACAGTTCTACACAAAGAATGGGTTTACAGTACTACTTATTAGCACTTCACTGCTTCAAAGTGCAATGTGAATCTTCTCCTAGAGAGTAAGGCAGTGTTCTGTGGCCCAGGAATACTGAGACACAGGTTTTTAAAATCTCTAATTGGAGATGAATGCTGTCTGATCTCTTTTCCGCTCTAAATTACGTACTACCTACTATAAGTTAGACACAACCATGGAGGATACACAAATAAATAAGCACTCTCTGTCTTCAAAAAGATCAATCTAGTGGGGATAAATGTCTTGATTTTGGGTTTTCCTGTGGCTTAGAATTTCTGTCATAATGCAACTTGACAACAGGCAACTCCCACCCCCTCCTACATTTTAGTTGCTAGTGCAAAATGGAAATCTGAGGGGAAAAGTTCACTGGTAGGCAGTCATAAGTCCAGCTTTCAAATACATCCAGAATGGATAAATTTTCTTATGACCTTCACTGTTGTTCCCCAAAGAAATCTACCACCATCTCTCTTTAACAGATTCTTGTGCTTTGATCATTCATTGGCCAACACTGATATCAGTGTGATCCCTTAGATATCATTTTACTCTTCTGCTCAAAACACTGATGACTCTCCATGTTACTCAGGGTAATTAAGAGCACAGGAGAGATTGGACTGTATTCACTTCTTTTATCTTGTATCTCAGTATTCCTGGGCTAAAGAACACCGCCTTACTCTCTAGGAGAAGATTCACATTGCACTTTCGAAGAAGTGATGTGCTAATTAGTAAACCCATTCCGTGTGTTGCACTGTCTGGTTTTACAGAATTGCTATGCATTATCTTAGTGTTAAGTGACAGGCTTAATAGTCTTAGTATCCCAGGTAATGAGCCTCTCCATTGCTGCTCAGTGCTCTTCTTCTATATACTTACATGTCCACTCTACCTTGGCCTACCCACTGCCTACTCACAGTATCATCTCTGCTGGCAGTGCTTTTTCCCAACAGAGTCCCTTGGCTCACTCCCTCACCTCCAGACCTTTGCTCAAATTTCACCTTCAAAGGGAAGCTTCCTGACCCACCTCCCTGCACTCTGATCTCCTTACCTGGAACAACCTCCTATTCTGAAGAGTATGACTACCTTCTGACACACTAAACCTTCTTCTTATTTATTTATTGCTTCTGTCTTCTTTCTCCTTGACTTGGCACGCGCGCTCTCTCTCTCTCATATCCTCCTCTCTCTGAAAGTACTGAGAATTGAATTCAGGGACTCCTGCTTGTCCAGATTGCTCTTTCAGGTGGTACTCTGCCACTTGAGCCATTCTTCCAGCTTGCCTTTTTTGTTGCTCATTTTGGAGGTGGAATCTCATAGACTTTTATGCCTGAGCTTACTTCTAACTGTAATTTTCTGGATTTTTTTTTTTAAGTACTAAGTAGTTGTATAAAGGGCTTGTAGATCATCAATATCAGTTTGTGAGTATACTGCATCTTGTCACCACTTTCATCATTATGAATAACTGGCATTATAGGTGTGGGCCATCAGCACCTGGCTAACCTAGTGTCTGTAACCTCAACAAGAGCAGAGATCCTTGCTTGTTTACTGATGTTCCTCAAGCATGAGAAACAGTGCATGGAACCCTCAGTAGTTGCCTATCAAACTGAATGAAGTTTATCACTGTTTTTTTTTCTTTTGGTGAGATCCTGGTGTTTTAATTCAGGGCTGGGCACTGTTGCTCAGTGTTTGTGTTCAAGACTAGTACTCTACCACTTGAGCCAAAGATCTATTTTGTGTTTTTGGTGGTTACTTAGAGATAAGAATCTCTTGGGTTTCCTTGTCTAGGGTAGCTTTGAACTGTGATCTCCAGTTCTCAGCTTTCTAAGTAACAAGGATTACAGACAAAAGTCATAGGTGCCTGCTTCAGTGCTCTTTTTATAGCAAGGTAGCTGTTTTATGGGGAAAAAAAACCTGGGAATATATCCTAAATCCAAACTGTTACCTATTGTAAATAGTCCTTTACTTTAAAATATGAAAATTTTGTAAAAGATACATGTCAGTGAAAAGAAGGGCACATGGACTTGAATTTCAGGCACATGATACATTTTATCTAAAAGCTTTAGGAATCTGCTGGTCTGGGGGCTATATGAGATTGTCAGTACATATCGCTAAAAGGCCTTTTTCTTAAACAAATTTTACAAAGGCCGATTATGATTGATGAACCTAGCATTAGGGTAATGTTATCAGAGACACTTTCTATTTCTGCCCTTTGTGGGGAGGTCAGATTATAATCATGTTAGAACTGAACCAATCCCTACACAATGCTTTATTCATGTTTCAGGAGTAAGCCACTCATAATAAGCCTAGCTGTTTGAGGATAAATTAAACCAATTCTTGATGTATAAACTCAATACACATAGAATTTAGTAAAACGTCTGCTAAAGGTGACTATATAATTTTTCCATGTTTTCTAATGAGACTAAAATTTGAATTTTATACTTCTTCAGTGAAATAATTAATTTTCATCATTGTATTTATAAAGCATAGACCATTCTCATCTTTTCTACATGCTGCTGTCCACAACTTAAGCAACAATACAAATATCACCAATGGACTAAAGAAATGCATCATTCAAAACCCAATTTACTTATACACATGCATGAAAACATCTTAATGAAAATCAACATTCTGTATCATTAATATGTAGTAATGATTTTAAAAAATCAAAGTACTATTTCATTTTTTTAAAATTAGCATAGGAAATTAGTTTGTAGACACACAAAGGCTGCTAACAACGTCTCAAACACCTGATCAGTTGTTGGCATGGGATAATGAACCGGAACATTTAGAAGTCAATGATATCATCCCTTTCATATTATTTTGTCTTTTTTGCCTTGAATTTCTTAACGACAGCTTGAAAGAAGAAGGAGGGGTGCTCATGGATACAGAATACTAATCTGTACAAAGAGATGAAGGCTTTTTACCATTGTGAATGTCATTTCTTTGAGATATTTGACATTTTCATTTTACACTTTAGGCTCATTATAAAGCACTCCTGCAAATCACTGAAGATAATCCCAGTCCAAATTATAAATATACCAGAGCAAATTTTCTCTAAACCTATTTAGAAGAACTAAATCCTACACAAACTCCCAGCCAGTAAAAGGTAGAAAGGTTTAATGTTACAGGACAGTATCTAAAAATGGTGGTTATATTCATGGAATTTATGGATAATTCAAATACTTTTATATTGTGTTTTAAATTTATGCATTGGCATTGTGCATTAGAAATACATGCCAAAAATTTCCTTCAAGAAAAAGCAAAATATGTAGCTTACTGGTTACATATTTCCTGGTCTGGCACAGACGTCTGTTTTTCCTTCATAAGATCGGTAAGACTGCTGACCCATCAGCAGTATGGGAAAACTGACTAAAAGCGGGAGGCAGGAATTTCTGCCCTGAGTAACTTCAAATTCAAGAAACATTAAGAGTAGCATCTCAGGAGACATGGCCACATTGGATGCGCTGTCTTTCCACAGCTTTGCAGCCATGGCTGTTCCTAGAGGCAGCATTCTGGGCTTGTCCTTTAACTGTAACTCTGAAGTAAACAAAGACTGTCAAGACACAGTATCCTGCTGATACATAGGCAGTTTTCCATTTTAGTCCTGTAGGGACCCTCCTAGGAAGATCCAGCTGAAGACAGAAAGAAGAAATGCCTCTGATGTCACCTCTAAGTTCCAGGCTATTTCCTGTATACCATCTACTTAACCTGGCACTGTTTTTGGTGATATAGACAACCAAGGCATGGACAGTATAGTTTCCCTAAACACTACCTCAGGTCGTCATTCAATCCATTGAGCAAAGACTTAGTTCATAAAGTCTTTCTCTATTCACTAATGAGATAACAGGATTTGGTTTAGAATAGAGCAAGACCCCAGTGCCTGGTTCCTTTCATTGCTTCATGAATACAAGCTGAAACCTAATACTTAAAACAGAACTACAGAATATTGAAATTTCTGATGATTGCTTGAGTCAAGACAAAAATCTTTCTTACCATTCTGTTTATGCGTACAAAATCTTCAGGTTTTTTTGCCCAAGGAGGAAGATCAACATCGTTTACCACCACTTCATCTTCTCGAACACCAAGATGGTAGCCATTACTGTTGACAAACATCTCAGGTAGGTAGTAAAACTCTGGAATTAATTCCTGTTATGAATAAAAGGTAACAAATTTAATGACTCAATATAAAATCATTGAATAAAATTATTAGCTTTTAACTTACTAAATGGCATAAAACATTTTCTTCACCTAAAACCACTAGTTTAGTACACCTGCTGAAATATTTCTCTTAAATAATTGGCTTGAAAATTTACAAAAGCACTATTTTAAAGTATTACCCATTTTGATCTTTGCTTGCCTCAAATTAATACAGATACATTTCACAATTAGCATTAGTAATCAAGTATGTAAAATGATACCAACAAGTCTGTATTGCTTAACCACCTTTTCTGAATGTTAATGAATTCAAGTTCTAAAAAGTTGTTGACACTATTTACTAAACATCATACAATATTTTCTCTTTTCCCTTTTTAATATACTAGTAATTACACTACAATATATTTATAAAATTCTCAATTTTTTTTAAAAGCACAAAGTTTTGACTTGATGAAAAAAGTTTTGTACCAATTGCTGGCTTGAACTCAGGACCTGGGTGTTGTCCCTGAGCTTTTTATTCAAGGTTACTACTCTGCAATTTGAGACACAGATCCACTTCCAGCATTTATGTTGGTTAATTGGAAATAAGAGTCTCATAGACTTTTCTGCTGCTCTGGCTTCAAACTGCAATCCTAAAATCTCAGCCTTCTGAGTAGCTAGAATTACAGGTGTGATCTACCCACACCTCTGACAAGTTTTTCTTCAGGGCCTCATGCATGCTAAGTACTCTACTACTTTACTACTGTCTTCAAATAAATTATTTTTATACCTCCTACTGAACACAATAAAAAGAACATCATGTTACCATTAGTTCTAAATATTTAATATATGCCACTGAAATATAGGCTAGTAATAAATTCGATGTAAAGACAAATTGTTTTACTTATACAGCTAAGTATGATATAACAAACTTGCATGTATTTTGCCTAATGTCTAGTAATGAGGCTATATACTTCAGAATAAATCTGAAAGAGGAAAACTGATGTTTAGAAAGAAAAATTAGAAAGAATGGTACTGTACCATTTGAAAAGAAATGAAAACACCTGGAAAAATTATGTTAAGTGAAGTAAATCAGTCCCAGAGAGACAAAAGGCACATGTTTTCCTTTATATTTGGAAGCTAGATTTAGCTTATAAATTTGTAATTAAATATGTTTGGTAGTATGCAAGTATATAAAAATGTATTAACTGAATTACAGTAGATGCAAGGGAGAATTCTAACAATGCAATTCCAAAGTCCAAAGTTCAACAAAACAAACACAAGGAAACTGATACTTAGAAAGGGGTGGGATGGGGTTAAGGGGAGAGAGATAGCTGGATGAAGAAGGGGAGAATACAGACAATAATCCAATGTATATTCTACTAAATTAAGGAGGGTGAAGGGAAAGGTAGGTAGGGAAGGATAGGTGAAAATGTTGAACTGGGTGACACTGATCAAGATGCACTGTATCCATAAACTGCTTCATTAAATGGCAACTCCTTTGTACAACTACTTAAAGAAAACAAAAAGATCATAAAAGTTTTTGGTGTTCTTTTTTTTTGTAAATGGGAGAAAATGAAAAATAAAACATGAAACATGAAAAAAACTGTCAGAGGGATGTGGGTGGATCACACTTATAATCCTAGTTTTGTGCATACCATTTATACCATCCTTTCCCAAATTTCAAAACTTTAAATTATATGCTGAATAAAATAATACATTTATTTGTGTAACTTGATTAGTACTGACAGAATTGTACCTGAACTTTGAATCTTACTGTAATCTCTATAGAGATATATATAAAAAAATTAAAGTTATCAGATTTTTGGGCTCTTAAATGTACTTGTCTCTTAATTTTCTAAGAAAAGTATATGGAGGGCTGGACGGTGGCTCAGTGGTAGAATGCTTGCCATGCATGCCTGAGGCCCTGGGCTTGATTCCTCAGCACCACATAAGCAGAAAAAGCCAGAAATGGGCAGTGGTAGAGCGCTTGCCTTGAGCTGAAGAGCTGAGGGAGAGTGCTCAGGCCCAGAGTTCAGGCCCCACAACCAACATCAGAAAGAAAGGAAGAAAGAAAGAAAGAAAGAAAGAGAGAAAGAAAGAAAGAAAGAAAGAACAAAAGAAAGAAAGAAAGAATGAATGAAAGAAAGAAAGAAAAGAGAGAGAGGGAGGGAGGGAGGGAAAGAGGGAGCAAGGAAGGAAGGAAGGAAGGAAGGAAAGAAAGAAAAGCATATGGAAAGCTCTATCTTCACAGTTCTGCTACTAAAAATAATGCACTTGTCCCAGCGAAAGTGGGTGCTTATAGTAATACTCTGTGTGCATATGATCTTGATATAATCATTGTGAGCTATAGCAAAATACTTGACATTTGTTTATTCATCTAATAAAGGTTTTGTGTTCCGGAAACTATGTTGGATATTGAGAAAATAATGGAAAAGACATAGCCTTGTCATGTCTATATGTTCTACATGGCTGATGTATCCATAAATGGCTATAATGCACGACCAAAATACCTGTGAAAGAAAGGGGTAGAGAGGAGAGAGCAGGGAACTTAGAGCAAGTGAGGCTATACTTCTGAGTAGACCACAGACAAGAAGATCAGGGGAAGGGGCAGGAAGACCATTAGAGAGTGCTAAGAAGGGGTGGTAAGAAATGGAGTGAGGGTGGAAGTCCTAAGGGTAAGAAATAGTGGAGACAGTTCAGGATGGCAGTGTATGCGAGATGTATAGGGAGACAGATGATAGAGACTGTTTTGCTAAGGCTAGGCTCTTTGAATTTTGTCTAGTTGGCAACCAAATACTGGAAAAGACTATGGTCATTCTCGTTCTGTTTTACTGAAAGAAACTGGGTGACAAAGCAAGGGCTGATTGGAGAGGAGAGAGAGTAGATTTGATGGTTTGTGGGGAGAAGGAGAATGAACAGCACCATGATCTGGGACAGGACTGCCAGGATGAGTTGGGGGTAGGGATGAATATATAAATTTGGAGTCCATGCCTATATAGAAGTGAAGGAAAATTACATGACTCATACTGGAAACAAATATGTATTCACAGAAAACTGTACCAGACTTGAACTGCTTAGGAGAGAATTCCAATAAATATAAACACATTTTCAAGGGAAACAGAAAAGAAAGGCTGTATATGGAGGGACATGTTTATTTGCCAATAATAATGTGTCTTAACCCTAGGTGGTGACAGAAGTTACAGCATGTTTCTGCAATGTTTATCCACATGATTATCATGCACTTGATGTGTGAGCTGGTTAGCAGGGCACAGTCAATCAATCAGCAAAGGAGCCATTTGATCAGAAGGCAGAGGAAAGAACCATTGCTACTCTTAGGTGTATCTAACCAGAAATGACTAATTATTATCTAATGACTTCTATGTATTATCCTGATGCAGTTTACTTCTGCTCTCTTTTTTTTTTTTTAACTGTTTGGGAATGCTCATGCAGTTTTGGCTTGAAGGGTGATTTATTTGTAACAGACTCACATAATCAGTGATTTTTCTTGCTGCATTCCTTCAGTTATTTGTGGTTCTGTCCAATGTGCTTATGTCTTTGTCTTCAGGAACAGTAAAGATATATACCCACACTGACAGAACAACATGTATTTATTTTTTATTTAAACAGTCCAAAGACTCTCAATCTATCATCCACTATCTTGGCACAAGTGTTTCATGGAGTCTTTCTCATTCTTTCCTGTGGTATAGCATCCTATAAAATTCATGGTTAGTACCTACTAGTAAATATAACTTTCACTGAATGTCATTAAATTAGATTCAGAAAGGCACAGGACACATAGGACTTAATATTAATAACAGTTTGAGCAAAAGCAAATTTTCAAGCGTTACTTTGTGAGATTTTCATTGTGAGATAAATCCCTCATAGCTCTTGGTGCTATGCTTTGCATGCAGCAGGTGCTCATTAAATATTAAACTACTGAAGATATTAGATGAAGTTATTTTAATATCACTAGGGACTTCTGGGGAATCTGCAGATGGTTGGAAGAATGCCCCAAGATATGGAAGGACTCAATGAAGAACTTTATTAAATAAGTTAAATAATAAGCCTTGAAATCTGCACTTTTGTAGGGAAACTTCTGCAGTTTCAAGAAAAATATTACATTGTCTATTCTCGCTATATTTAAAAGACTCAGAACACTAAGGATTTAAATTTAAGTTAGCAGAAGTTGGTTTTAAGGCCTGGGGATGTGGCTTGATATTATAGTGTATACTGAGCATACAGAAGGCCCTGGGTTCAATCCCCAGTATATGGAAGGAAAGTAAACAAACAAACAAAAAAACAAAAAATAAACCAGAATTTTTAAAAATTGGCACCACAAATGTTCCTAGGTTGCAGAAGGAGGCCCTTTGCCAACCTAATGTAAGCACTGAGGAGTGAGGGCACTGGGAGCTGGCCCTTACCAGGGACAGAGTGAGGCTAAGATAGGTCTGCCAATGGAGACTGAGACAGAGTGCTTCAGTGGGAACATCCTAAGATGTTCTTACTAGCTAGCCCTAGTAAGTAGTGTTACCAGCCTTTAGAACAACCTTATATGGTAGGACTTTTTCTGCCCCTGTCTTTTATTTGGCTGATGAGAATGTGATTATAAATTAGGGTGTTAACTAGGCTATTGGCATAAGCTGTTAGAGGTTTGATATTTGAAGGGACAAGCTCTTCCACATTTCCCACATTTCCAATGGTGGGAACAGTCACTGAACAGATACATTTTAAAGCAGATACGAGGATACCTGGAGCAACATTTATTGGCAAGGTCTCAGAAGCTCCAAAATACTAGAGTTATCAGTGACTGAAGCTGTCTAAGCCTTAAGTCCCAGGTTGGGGACAATATATGACTATCTAAAGGGGAAGGATGACTCCAATCACACAACTCTAGGGAGATGGAGTTGAAGCAGCAGAATACGTGTGTGTATTTTGTATCTCAGATTTATTGTTTTGAAATCTTGAATAGCATTTATTTTATTAAGAGTTAATATGCTAATGCACATTAGTAGCATGTGATTTATAGTTACATTTATGTTGCACAAAATATTTGCTTGGTAAGCCAAGCTTTGATGGCTCACACGTGGAATCCTAGCTACTCAAGAGGCTGAGATCTGAGGATCCCAGTTCAAAGCAAGCTTGGGAAACTGGATGTGATGCTGTGGCTCAAAGTCGTAGAGCACTTGCCTTGAAGGAAAAAGCTCAGGGATAGTGCCCAGGCCCTGAGTTCAAGCTGCATGGCCAACAACAACAATAAAAAAAAGAAAGAAAAAGATTTGGTTGGTTTAATAATACAGACTCAGGGAATATTATCTCTGAGGTCTAGTGGTTTTATATGAGAGGATAACGATGATTATATCTT
Source organism: Dipodomys merriami (assembly GCF_024711535.1). NCBI lineage: Eukaryota > Metazoa > Chordata > Mammalia > Rodentia > Heteromyidae > Dipodomys > Dipodomys merriami. Next base: position 58,983,845 of record NW_027206179.1, read on the forward strand.
TGCTCTCAGATCAGCAGAAGCTAATGGAATATTATCTCTGGTCACTACATCTTGAAAGAACAGGTGTCATTTAATGTGTCTTACTAAGCCTTAGCACAATTCTAAGTGTTTCTAACATTAAAGAAAAGCTTCCAAGTGTTTTAAAAATATTTTTAATCTCCACAGAAATATTATGAAGGAGGTATTCTCACTTTCCTTCATAGATATGAACATAAATTCAAAAGGTGGGTAATTTGCTAGTGGGTAATTGCTAATCACTGGCTGCAAATGGATGGTAAAGTCAACATTTAAACGCAGGCACTTAAATCACAGGGTCTCTGCTCTTCTATTCTTTCTGCCTTTTAAAGCAACAATGAGGTCATTCATCTGACTAGTTTGTTTTAATTTTCTGTATTATAGCTATTATTCTTTTTAAAAATTCATATGATTTTATATTCCACAAAGGGAAAAATACATGTTAGTAGGGATCTTGCCTAATTTTTTCCATTATTAACACTCATTCATTAAAAAAAATGACACAACCAGGTGTCAGTGGCTCACACCTGTAATCCTAGCTACTCAGAAAGCTGAGATCAGAGGATCGTGATTCAAAGTCAGCCTCATCAGGAAAGTCTGTGAGATTCTTAGCTCCAATTAACTACCAAAAAATAGTTGAGAACTGAGCTGAGATTCAAGTGGTAGAATGCTAGCCTTAAGCACAAAAAAAAGCTCAGGGACGGCACCCAGGCCCTGAATTCAAGCTCAGGACTACGACTACAACAACCACAAATCAACAACAAACAACAGCAACAAAAAACAACAAAAAGCGTACCAACACATAATACACATCGCATAAATACTTGTGGAATTAAAAAGTTAAAAAATGAAGCAAGGAATTGAAATTATGGCTCCAGTTGGTAAAGCACTAGCCATGAGCAAAACAGTCAAGTGTAAGAGTGAGGCTCTGAGTTCAAGCTCCAAGTTCAATTAAATTTAATTTATAATTAAATGAATTAAAATAAATACATAAAATTAAAAACTGAAGCAAATATTGCAATATGTTCACCATGTTATGAAGTTCACACAGGAAATATTGATTAAAAACACTGATGGGCCTTGTGCCAGTGGCTCATGCCTATAATCCTAGGTACTCAGGAGGCTGAGCCAGCCAGGGCAGGAAAGTCCATGAGACTCTCCAACAAACCAAAGAAAACCAGAATTGGTACTGTGGCTTAAATGATAGAGCTTGAGCAGAAGGACTCAGGAACAGTGCCCAGGCCCAGAGTTCAAGCCCCGTGACTCACAAAAAAAAAGCCAAAACAAACAAACAACAACAAAACAACAACACTGATGGCCCTGGTTTTTACATTGCATTTATTAACATAGAGGGAAGATAAGAAGATGGTGGCCTAGGCAGCAGTTCTGGGATGGACCCTCCTACCGGGCAACTGTTATTTTTTGTGCATTAGAATCAACTACAACTGATTTGAAATCCAGAATTCTAGCTAGCCTGGGCAATTTTCTTAATCTTATGAAAAAATAAGCGTCTTGATTTGCAAAATGGTGAGGATGAAAGCAATAAACTTTTAAGGTAGATGTGAATTTAGTTAAGTGCACAATAATGCATTTCACAGCTTGATATTATAAAATGTTTCAGAGGCTAATCTCTACCTACTTTTGGAGATCAAAATTATTACTGATTAAAATGATTACTGCTGAGTTTATCCAGTACCAAACTCTTTCTACAGTTTTGTAGGATGATGTGATCACTTTGTGTTAAATAAATACCTATGTAGACAATTCAGACGACTCAGGTGTTTTATCAACTATCCAGACTAATTTATACTTACTTAGACTAATTTAGTAATATGCACTTCAGCTTCTAGATTTATACCTAAATATACAATAAGATGAAATGTTATAAACCAAACTAGAATTCCTTTTAACTGGTCACTTTTAGACCTTTTTCAGGGAAGGGTGTTCTGCATAACACCTTTCATCCCTGTGGTGTTTCTACATTATCATTCTACATTATTCAACATTCTACATTAACATTCCCATGATTCCTGATTCCCTCTGCATAACACCCATGATCCCAGTGGGATCATTAGCATCCCTCTCTATAAAAAGGCAGTCTATTTCCCTGATTTTTGCATACAGGCTGCTTTGAGCATGACACAGTGCATGACAAAACAACACTTAGGGCTTTTAGGGAAGCCTAATACTTAACAGATTTATGGGCTTTGTCCTCTTAGAAGCCAACTACAACCTAAATAGGGTACTCCCCTTGCTGGAGAGATCATGTGAGAGACAGACAGGAGTCAGCAATCCCCAGATGATTTAGGATTCTCTGGCCTAGCCAAGTTCCCCAGCTGTCATTGTGTGGCAAAGAGTGGACCTCTGCTCATTGTGTGCTTTTTGTGGTAGTATTTTTAAATATTTAGGTCTAGGACAATATCTCTGTACATCAAAAGATTCTTAAAATAAAAGACAGAGGTCCAGGGTGAGGATTATTTCCCCTGTATACTGAAAACAAAATCGAGCCAAGGGGTAAAGCTCAAGTCAAGAGTGTGTCTGCAAAACCACTCCGTAAAATTTAAGATAGTGGGTTACAGATGTGTATAGCTAGAAATCTTAAAGACATTATAAACAATATTCCCCCTGATCTTGCTGCAAAAGGATATATATATGACTACTTTCTAATAGTGAAATTTTAATTTGACATACAAAAAGTCCAAAAGATTTTATAGCTGCTTAACCAACTTGGGCAAAGGAGGCCTTGGCTCTAGCTTCCTACCGTGATGAAGCAGGGAGAAAAAGCTACTCATATTTAAACAAGGCTATTTTTTTCCCTTTCCCATAGAGAATGATTCATAAGGAAAAATATCAACCCCAAGAAATGTAACAATAAAATGAAGGCACAATGAATGGGGAGCCATGCCTAAATAGCCACAACTTAGGATACTGCCTACTCCAGGACACTGGTCCCATGTGCCCAGCTGGATTTCAGAATTACTATGAACCAGCAATTGCTATCCACCTACCCACTCTCTTCTTTTCAAATGATGTCTGCTGAGAGTTACCTGTTCTTGACACACAGTAAGCTGAGTGAACACAGGACAGATATCTGTCTTTATAGTTCCTACATCTCTGAATTAGGGAATGCTGTACAACATTAGCATGTGGTTCTGTGCAGATCGTAAGTCACAAGACTCTGACTGAGACAGTAGGAGATGAGATTTGTATGCAACAATTTTGGCACATTTTGAATGTAGGAGGTATGTGGGATTATGACTGGAGTGCAGATCGTGGTAGATTGTTTCCAAAGGTACCTACAACAATCCGTCCCAGTATCCATGTCCTTTTAATATATGACTTTGCCATCCATTTTACTAGGAAGTGGAGTCTATTGTCTTCTCTCTTAGTCTCTACTTCAGGGCCTGGGAATTAAGTGGCTTTTTAGCTCCCATTTTGGGATCCTCTTGGTAGCCAGCTATGATGAAAAAGTAGAGTTATCTTGCTAGAAAGATAGAAAGAATCAGCCAGAGCTACATTCTTTCCTCCAACCTTGCTAAGCCATCAGACATGTGAATGGAGTTATTTGAATCCACCAGATCCAGAAGGGCCACTGTGTGACCAAAATATGTGTATCTGATAAGCCCAATTGCAGAACTGTGGTTCTTTATGAACTGTGGTTCTTTAATGGTCATTATTGTGTTTTTAAGCCACCAAGTTTGAGGGTAGTTTTTCAGCAATGAAGAACCGGAGTATGACTTGAATGTACAATTCCAAATAGTCACAGTGGCAGGTTCTGAGAAGATGATCATGCAATGGGCAACAGGCCATCTAATGGAGAAAGCACTGACATCACTGAATGGATTCACTGATGGTTCTGGCTTCTTCTTTACCTGCCTATGTGTAATCTATGCAGCACTTAATACCTAGGTACCACTTCTACCAAATAGGACCTGTTGTGTAGGTTGTATCATATAAGCAACAAACAAGTCCTATTTAAAACTAAACCTTATTTAAAAAAAAAGAATGGGGTCAATGACCACAACTTGTAGTGTACTTATATGGAAGCACATTAGATACTAGTTTGCCTACTTATGGTAACTGCTGCTATGCCTACTTTTCTCCCACTGATAAACTGCTGTTAATCAGCTTCTTTTTAAGGAAAAAGGCCAAGTAGTTTAAAATTTCCAAAACAACAAACAGTATGGGAAGATACTATTATTTAAAAATGGTAAAAATGAATATTGCAACAGGCATATTGTGCCTGAAAATGTGATTTCTAGTTTTAACAGCCATAGTAAAACCCTTTGGTACAGTTAATAGCATTATATGCATTCTGTCAAAAATAAGAAAATATCTTCAAACACAATTTCTAATTTATAAGCTTATGACAAGTTCAAGCTGTGGAGAAATTGGACTTGAAAGTATGTCTTAGAATGATAGAAGACCACTATTAACACTATCATAATTGTATACCTATTGCATCAAATCTGACATTTCAGTTTAATATATTTTGTCGAGAAAGCGTACCACTTTATGGCTTCCTGGTGAAATCAAATCCAACCCAGACGTTTTCACTTTTCTAATATAATTCACTGCAAGGTTTTAAAGCTGCCAGCTCTACCCTGATTCCTTTTTTCCCCCCAAAAGATTGATGCCTGGGCATTCGTTAATTCCACCAGAGCGCATAATGGGTCACTGAGTCAGTGGCAAGCACCTCCATTAACTGCATTAATTTACACTATGTCACCTTAATGACATTTTGTCACAGCTACCTTTCCTGACATCTACATAGCTATTCAAAAAGTAATATAACAACTTTTGAAGGCATTAAGGAAAATTAGTAGAAGAACCGTGGTAAGGTAGATGTCCTCACTAGGAGGACTAAGCTAGAAAGAAATTCAAGAGAAAATAAAAATCAAGTACAAACTAACTGGTTTGTCTCAACTCCAGAGACCTCTTTGCTAAGGGGTCACTTCAGAACAGTCCTTCTTCCCCAGCTTGCGTTCATTAGCACAGGAAGAGACTGACATTAATAGAGAGAGACAGAATGAAAGCATCGAGTTTTCTCCCTTCCAGGATTATCTCAGTTAGAAGATACTGCAGAGATGCTTTTCTTCTCTGGAAATGAAAACACATTTTCTTAAAAAATATATAGAATGCTGAGTTACAGTTTGGGGATAAGAAATAAAAACTTAAGGTTCTCACCCACAGTAAATGATTAACATTCTTAGTAATATAGTCTTTTCTGATAAATTGGTAATTATTTTAGAATAATAGTGGTTATATACATAAAATATATTTTATACATACATCATGTTTTACACATCATACATATAGAGATATCATGTATGCATGTGAAGGACAGATGAATATATATTTGGTTGGACATACGTGCATATGCACACACACACACACACACACACACACACACACACACACACACACACACACACACACACACACACACACACACACACACACACACACACACACACCTAAAACTGAAAAACTGAGAAATCACACTTGTAATGCAACTTTCTATAATATCTAATATTGTTTTCAGATCACTAAAGATTCAAAACCCAACTGAAAAGTGGGGAAAATATGTGTTATTTTACAGGTGAATAAATGTACAAAAAATGTTGACCATTACTCAAAGAAATACAAACCCAAGCAAAGGCTACTCCAGTTTTCACTCACCAAATCATCACTGCTTTTAACAACAATTAATGATGTGGAATTTAGAAAGAGGCAGCTTGCCTACTGCTATAGGGGAAATTACCAACTTTAAGAATGAGATTTGGTAATATTTTAAAAAATGTATAAAATGTACATGGTCATTGAGCCACTGATCTCACTAAGAGAAATCATCCTTTGCACACAAAAAAGGTCACAGAGACGCCCATATAAGGGTATTTAATGCAGCTTAACAGTGTCAGAAAGACAACCTGTATCAACTGAATAAACTAACTCTTGTATATGTGTGTGGCATGCAACCTTTAAAAAGAAAAGGCTAGGTCCACATGCAAGATATTCACGATATATTATCATACAATATGAGAGGTTGGGTTGGTGGTAGAGGGAACTGAAAATGAGAGCAATCTGTGTAATGTCAAGCCAGGGAAATGAGCTCCTTATGAACCAATTAAGACTGAGTGGGGCGGGGGTGTTTATTCTGTATGATTGCCTGAGGACGGAAAACAAAAAAGCCTCTCAAGTTAGTGATAGCCACATTGGTCTTTTCCTTAATGATATGACTCCAGGAGCCCAGAAGAACAATTAGTAACAAAATGTGAATGTTGCTGAATTGGTTCTGAGCAGGAAAACAGCTGGGAGGATTTAGAGGGAAAAGCCTGATAAGGGGGTTGTTGGTCACCAGAGACTGAAAGGTAACTTGATGAAGTATCTGGTGGTCTAAACACTGATAAAGTTCTAGAAGGGGATGGGGAGAAACAAGAACTATATTTACATAAATAAATAAATAAAATGTCCTGATCATGGGTACATGAGAGCCGGTTTGAATTTACTTGAAAAGCCAATCTTCTTTCTTGCTGATGTCAAGTAACAGTGAGTTGGCATTTTCATTTGCAATAATGTGATATAAGATGATATTCCTCTCTTCAGATATAAGTAATCATAAATGTAACTGAAAATCTTCAATTATTGATAAGAATGATTAATGCACATACAAAATATTTACTGAGTGCTTTTATATAAATGTGCCAGTTCATGATACTGATCAGTGAAATTTTGTGGACTTCTTTATTCTGTGTTATTCTCAAAGTGATACTACTAAGGAAGCAGAGAAATCAGTTTAAAATAAAGGCTTATGGATAATTTTACAGTTAATTCCTCACATAAGTTATGTCTATTAGAAGAAAAGATGGGTCACCAGAGATTAAGTAGAGATGCTATCTTTTTTTCTAAATGTGAATAAGTTGTATATATAAATTAGTAATCATATAACATTTGAAAGCAACACAAACAACACAAACGGATGTACTACAGTCAGTTCCATTTCCTTTGTGTTCTGCTTTGGAAAAGAACTAAAAAGAAATTACAGGTATTAAATATACTTTTGAGCTTAGTAACAAAGTAATTGTGTTTTTTTTTTTTACCATAGGTAAGTGCATATATGAATATTTCAAAAATTGACTTTAACCCATTGCCTGCTGTTAGATTAAGATCTAAAGCAGAAGGATAATATATCTTTATACTGAGTGACCGCAATAGGAAAAGCTTGCCATGAAGAAAAAGAGGCTTTAATAAGAAAATATCCTTTACCTTTGCAATAACCTGATCATGTATTCTTACATAAAGCAAAAATTTAAAAATGCATTTTTCTTCATGCATTGAATACATTTCAACACATTTTATTTTTTTAAATAAAATCTTTACATTTTTCTGAAAACAAAAGCCTGTGTAAATGAGTAACAAATCTTTGTGTTTAACAATAGTTAAGTAGTACCAACTGTAAAATCACTCTGCTTTCTGGCAGTTCCTGAATATTGTGTATGTGTATGTGTTGGTTTAATCTAATGTGTATTGTTGCATAGTATCCCCAGGCACAGTCAAGTAAAAGCTAAGGCTGTACAGAAAAGCCTACATTTTAAATGGGTCTTGTCATTAATGCTTTATTAATTGCCCCGGGCTACACAAACCCAAAGCCGGGCAAGCTATAACAGTATGACACATTAAGGTCAAATCCAATTCCCGCTGTGTTTTATGGAATAGGCCAAATATTGAGTGAACAGCAGGAGAGGCAATTTATGAGCTTTTCTTTCCATCTCCTGATTATTCCATTTAAATTAGGTAGGAATTGTCTGAAATAACAAAGAGAATGCTTTAACTGAAAGAATCCCGAATTACATTTTTATGATGCTTAGAATTATTTCCTTTAAGATTAGAGGGAGTACATGATTGGAACAAAATGTCTAATGTACCCACTTAAATTTAACTAAAAAAATCAAAACTTCTACAGAGTTTTCAAATTTAACTAATAGCAACAAATAAAAATGCTTACCTTTACATCAGAAGTATCTCTCTGACTAGTTCTCCAAGACCTGGCAATGGATGAGAAGGTTCGATCTGGATGGTCAAATTTTCCATCGTTGGCATTGAGGAAGAAGGTTGTGAAAGGTTCCTAAAACAAAAGAGAATCAGGGCATTGGCCACTTGAAACACAGTCTTTCCTCATTCTTTGGTACAATTTGAGTATCTCTGAGACCCTTCTGAGATGGAAGAAGTACTAATATTAATGAGTCAAGTGGGCTTGGTTGGGACACTACCACTTTGGCACCTATGCTTTGCAGCCTTGGCTTCTTTTCATGAGTCTGTTTGCCAATCTTGCGGCTTGAACTCAGCACCTTTGGTAGTATCTCTGAGCTAGAGCACTGTACCACTTGAGCCACAGCTCTACTCCTGGCTTTTTTGGTAGTCAATTAGAGATAAGAATGCCACAGACTTTCCTGCCTGGGCTGGATTCAAATCATGGTCCTCAGACTCAGACGCCAAGGTAGCTAGGATTACTGATGTGTGCCACCTGCTCCCAGCCTTGATGAGCTTCTTGGAGTTGTCTTCAGGTTTGTAAAATCATGGGGTGCAAAAGTCTATGATCTTGTGATAAATGACTTTGAACAACACTTAGGACTAAAATTTTCGTTCTAATAATCAAGGCCATATACACTAACACTTCAATGAGAAAAGTCACTATGGTGCTATGTCAGTATGGTATGGAATTAGATAGGTAATGTACCTCTTAAGGCACCTATGAAAGGCTACTCAAGAACTAGTTCTACATTTTGCTTCAATGATCTTTAAGATGTGAATTCTACACTGAGTGTCTGTGGCTCTGGCCAGGAATTTTAGCTACTCAGACAGCTAAGATCTGAGAATCACAGCTGGAAAACAGCAAGACAAGGTAGTCCCTGAGATTCTTATCCCCAGTTAACTACCCAAAAGTGGTAGGTGGAGCTATGGCTCAGGTGGTAGGTTGCTAGCCTTGAGCAAACTCAAGGGAAGCACCCAGGCCCTGAGTTCAAGCCTGAGTACCAGCTCAGAAAATAAAAATTAATAAAAACAATAAATCTGCTTAGTATCCTTTAATAGTTCTTCAGGGATTTATTTATTTATTTATATTGTGAAAATACTGTACAGAGGGGTTACAATTGCATGAGCAAGGTAATGAGTACATTTCTTATCAAGCATTGTTGCCTCCTGCTTTGTTTCCTCTTCCCATCCCTTCTCATCCCACCGCCCCCCACCCCTCATACCCCCACCCCAGCGCCAAAGTTGTAAAGTTTGTTTTTCGACATAACATCTTGTATATCTCATTGTTGCAATGGATCCACCTGTATCCCTATTTAAACAATTGTTTTTTCCCTTCCCCTCCACAAATTATACCAACATCAAATACAGTGAAAACAGGGGTTATACCATGGGAGAGGGACATACTAAGCAACAAAGAAATATCTTATAAATATATTAAAAACAATAGCAAGAAAGAAAAAAAACATTTGAAATCCTTATCTTGGGGTTCATTTCACCTAAAGTCAACTTATCTGACCATTTCTGCTTTTCTCAGACATATACCAGTCATTGCAAATAAGAGAAACTATGGGACCTATGTTTCTTTGGGCCTGGCTTACTTCACTCAATATAATTTTTTCCAAGTCTTTCCATTTCCTAACAAATAGGGCAATGTCATTCTTTCTGATGGAGGCATAGAATTCCATTGTGTATATATCCCACATTTTCTTGATCCATTCATCTACTGAGGGCCATCTGGGTTGGTTCCATATCTTAGCTATGATAAATAATTCTGCAATAAACATAGTTGTGCTGGTAGCTTTGGAATTGTTTGTGATCATTCAGGTAAATGCCCAAAAGTGGGATTGCTGGGTCATAGGGGAGCTCTATGTGGAGTCTTTTAAGGAACCTCCATACTACTTCAGGGTTTTAAAGAGAAAGTCTAAATACTTAATTTATTTTAAATGAACTTTGTAGAGAGCTGCGAGAGGCCGCACCTGGAAGATGGTGCCGGTTTCCGCCCTCCGCCTTCCCGATGGCGAGTGCTCTCTGTGGTAAACAACTCCTTCTATGGCTAAGGCAAAGAATCTGGCTTGCTTCTGCGCACCTGAACCTATTGGTGGTTCCCACGTGGCGTATCAGGGTTGGCTACCCAGCGGGTACTTAAGGCTGTGGGGAATTCTCCCCGGGGTTGGGGGTCACAAGATTACTAAAAGGTCCTGAATAAAGGGCAGAGAGAAGAGTCCGGTGTCGCGTCTTCCTTGCTGGTCGAGGCGGTAGCGACAGAACTTGAATGATCTGGAATCATTAACATTTTATATCATCTCTCCCACACATTTAAAAGTCTCTAAAGCTCCATCTTTTTGTCTTTTGCAGGGCGGAACACATCCATTACTTTCCTTTACTATCCTTTTCATCTTTTAAGTCTCAGGCAAAGGATGACACTTTCCCCTGACAAACTTTTACCAAAATTCTCCTGTGGGTTCCTAGAAATCTGTATTTCTTCAGCACTGAATATCATTCTTGGCTATAACTAGTTGTCAACTTGTCTACATTCCCTGCTGTAAGAAGTTTCCATATCTAGCTTATCCAACATCTTACCTCCAGTACTTAGCAAAACTGCTCAGGTAAATTGCAGTTCCTGCTCTATTCTGAGGCTGCTACCTTTGGTTATCAGTGTCTGTCATCCAAGGTATCTTCTTATAGCAGAAAAACCTTAGGATATCTTATCTCAATGTTGTGGAGCTTACACCCTACCTCTACCTCTCAGACAGCTGAAATTACAGGTCTGTACCACCTTGTTCTTGATGATGACATTAAGTTTCCTTCTAATAAAAAAAAGATTAAATAATATTTATTTTTACTAAAGAATTATCAATTATTTACAAGTTTAGAAAAGATAAAATACATTTTCTTTTGCCATGCTTTAATTCTTTCTTAAAAGAAGACTGATGATATATTATTCCCAAGTTTGATAATACTAATAAGCTATATGCCATTTTCCTAAATACTTGTTTTTTTCTTTAATATATGTCTGTTCATCCCTTTAAGTACATTAAACATGGCTTTTCTCTTTCAAACTCTCTTACTTCCCACTAACCTCAATAGATAATGGGCAATAACTACAAGTATTTGTCATTCTCAATATCATGTGAAATTTAGTGTGCTTGAATATCATCCATTGTATGTTTGTAATGTGTTACCAACATTTCATTAGTGTTGAATGAAAGAAAGTGTGATGGCAGAATGATACAACAATACAGCAGGATGGGAGGCATTATTATTTTTTCACAATATTGTTATTTACGATTTTTAAGTGACATATATGATAGACAAATAGATGGTACCAAAATTAGATTAGGAATAAAACATTTATGAGATGCTTTTCACTAATTAATTTGCTTTGCAGATATAATTCACTATGAAAAATCATTAGTGAAAATATCTGGTCACTAAATTAATCAAAATTTAAATATAAATATTTTTAAAAAGTATGGATAAGTTGAATAAAATATGATAGATATAAATTTGAATATTGGTTGAACTATTTCTCTGTCTTGGGCAAGTTGCTTCATCTTAAGCATATGTGTCAAGCAATGTACCTCTCTCTCTTCATCTATGTAAACTGGGACTGACAATACCTTAAGGATAATTGTGGGGTTTAGATGAGATTATATAAAGTAATATAGAGAAAGCTTGATGTATCTTACCTGACATAGAGCTAGAAAATGACTACCAGCTTTCTGCACCATGCCACATATTTAATTATTGGCTGGCTCCCCATCAGACTACCAGACAGACCCCTGGGCTCCCTTGAAAGACTCTCAGTTCCTCATGTCATCTTCTCTTCTGTATTCCTGCACCAAGCCTGGAGCATGGCTCATAGTGGTGTTTTAAAAATGTTTGTTAAGCTGGGCACTGGTGGCTCGTGCCTGTAATCCTACCTACTCAGGAGGCGGAGATCTGATGATCATGGTTCAAAGCCAGCCTGGGCAGGCAAGTCCGTGAAACTCTTACCTCCAATAAACTACTCAAAAAGGCTGAAGTGGTTCTGTGGCTCAAGTGGTAGAGCACTAGCTTTGAGCAGAAACTCAGAGAAGTTGCCCAGGTCCAGAATTTACTGACTTTTACTATTTTATTAATCTAGGACGCAAGTCATTCATCTCTTCCTGTGTAGATTGTAGGCAGAGATTAATTTGAAAGATCAGACTTGTCACCATGTTTTTAAAAGATTTACTTGTCATCAGCCACTTGAAGCTGATTTCTTTCTCATCCTTAATTATGAAATCTTTTTTCATTTTAAACTCTTACCATAGGCATTGTAAGAATAGCACTGACTGGTACAGTAAAAATAAGTCTTAAGTTGAAGATTTTTATTTTTATTCCTGAAAAGAAGTTTATGAATCCAGTGGTACCCTTTGTAGGGAATACTGAAGAACTCCAAATTTCATTGTCTTAAGTAACTTTTAAGAAGATCTGATTAACAACTGTCTCAGGGCCACATTCTGCATTACTGACATATTTTCTCATTATTCCTGAAGGCCTCCAGTGGTTACAGTGGTAGAGTACTAATAGAAATTGATAGCCTATTTGTTTATAAGTGAGTATTGATTTGCCCAGCTCTGATTACTGTGGAGATTACTTTTTCTATGTGTTTCCCTATTACCTTGAAGCCATGGTAAAAACCTTTTGTTTAAATTCAACTCATGCCTGCCTGCCTATTACAGAAGACCAAGTGCTATGTGAAATTTAAAGTACTTTTACGTCTATTCACCTGATGGGTTGAATGAACCATTATTTTTCCATTATGACAGAAAAGTTTTCAGCTTGGTGATTACGATGGATAAGTGAATAAGTGAATAAATACAATTTCAAGAAATTAATATATTGACACTCATTGGGTTTTAAAAAACTTCAGGTCAGATCTTGACAATATCAGTGGCCAATGGCAGTTTTCCTTCTAATTTACATCCACCCCAAAACTCACTCTGTATGTTCCAGTCCTTTTTCAGGGGATAGAAACCCGACTCAGTTGAAGTATCCTGGATAACATTATACTTCTATAATCCATTATATCCATTAGTCTCTTCCAAGGGCACTAAGCATACTTCTTGAGTTTAAGGATTACAGATCAGTTAATTCTATCCCGAGTAACCCAATGCCCTTGCTCTCTTCCCTCTTCTCTTTATCTAATTCTATTTTCTGTGATATTTTTTCTTAATCATCTCATGAAGTCTTTAGAAGTCTTCTTTATAAACTTCTCTTTGTAGTTATTTTCTTTTCCCTTTCTTTGTTCCACTTAGAAGTCAAAACATAGGAAAGGGAACTAAGTTAGAGAGTACACCTTTCTGTGCTATTCACTGTGTATCTCAGTTAATGATCCTCACTGGTATTTCAAACTAGTTATAATTATTACCTCTCCACATCGGTGAAAGTTTCAGGTCACATTCTAGCCAATGCAGGAAGTATTAATTTTATTGGTCTTAAATCAAGAAAAATGTTCATCTCATTTCTTTGAAAGAACCTGTAACTTTCAGAATCTTCTAAAAGAATTAATTTAACTCTGAGTCTCCTATGCACTCAGAGTTGACTATTCCTCATCTCCCTCTAAGTAAAGTGCGCACTGTCCCTTAAACATCAGTATTCAAAATAAACATTGCAGAAATATTTACTTAGTTGTATCTTTTGTTTTTAATTACAACACTTGAAAAACTGTTTCTATTACTTTTATTATAAATATACATGTTTAAAGAGTCATTATGGCTTAAAGGGGCTCTAGGATAAGTTTTGACAAAGCTCCATAATTTATTTTTTAGAAGTTCTAAACTACAATGTATTTTACAAATTAACCTTCAAAAACACAAAGAAATTCTTGATATATGATAGCATAGTCATCATTTGTCAGACAACTACCAAGAACATAAATTTTCTAGAGCCTCGAAACTTCGACAACTATTTCACTGGTAGTTTGTCTAAAGGAATATTTTTACTTTCAAGTAATGAAGTTATACCATAGTTAATTAGCATTTGATGCAATTATTATCATAGTTAGACTTGGTATATTGACTGAAACTAATATTGAGTTTGATGACTAGGTCTAAAGGCTTGAAAGGCTTTAATTTGTATTACATCTTTATGAGCAAGTTTTTAGTGACAAAACTTTCAATACATTTTCTACTTCATAAACTCCTTGGGCTGAGAGGAAATCACAATTCCTTGGGCCATTAGGTTAAACATTCAGTATGCCATTAGACCACAATACTTCTGTGAATAACAGCATGACATAAGATGTTTGGGCTACATTAGTCCCCATAAAAGTAACTGCAGATCTTTTTTGTCTGATACAGTAGCCAATAGCCACAGGTGTATAATAAACTCTTGAGATGCCACTAATTTAAATACAAATGTGCTGAAAATGTAAAACATTCTTTGTACTTTGAAGACTTAGAATAAAATATAAAAGGTATCAATTTTTATATCATATGATAACCTTTGGATAAACTGAATTAACAAGTAACTTATTAAAGGCAATTTTACCTGTTTCCTTTTCTTTTTAGATAGTAGAAACTTTAAATTATATAAACCACTTGCAATTATATTTCTGTGTATAGCCCTGCTGTATGTAGGATACATCTATGTAGAAAATTCTGCAGAGTCCTTCAGAGATGTATGTTCCTATTCTATTTTACTGGAAAAATAACTGCAGGATGAATTATTGTTTATTATTTGAGGAAGCGTTGAGTTTATTCAGGATAGGAGAGTTAACTTAAAATGAAGTGGTTGAGAATATGAGTTTTTATAGATTCATACTCAACTCTTATAACTCTGGGTCCAGATTTGACTAACAAAGTCAATGTAAAAAGCACAGAATATCATTTTATATATTTTAAAATGCTACCACATATTATTCTTGTTTTATTCTCAAGAGCATACAGTTGATATTTTTTCCTCCTAGAAATGGCTCTTGAGTCTCTTCACCACACACTAAGTACATAAGTACCTGAGAGAATACACCAGTCCCTCCATGGTAGTGGCTCACTATGGACTGATTATCAGACAGGGTCTCTGAAAAGACCTCCTAGGGTAAAAATATTGGTGTCAATGTTTTCTAAAGTTCTCCATCTCTGCAATCTTGAAGGTCCTCTTTGAGGACCTCCAAATAGATTGTGTAGCTTAAGATCAATTTCTCACAGGCTGCTTCATTCAGCCCAGGTACATCCTTTCTTAGCTTCTAGAGTGAATCCTAGGCAGTAAACAAAACTAACTTTGTTGACATTGTTATTGTTTCTCTTTGGGTTTACAATTTCTGCTTCCTCTAACAGATTTTCTTCTTTGTTTATAGTTTTTCACAGCTAGTACGTCATTTCTTACTGGTGGTGGTAATGATTAGAAATTTAATTTATGGCTGGGTATTTGGGGATCAGAGAATCTAACTGATCAGTCTCTTTGTCTATTTCAGAGCACAAATCAATAAAGCATATATTTTATGTCCATGGTAAAGAAAATAATCTCTTTGAAATCTTGAGCTAAATTCTAGCATCTCTTTGACCTGTGGCTGCTGCTGCAGAATAGATGCTGTGAACTCTGTATGTCTGTGATTCAGAAAGCCTTTCTCTTTTGCCTGAATAAGAAGTCTTTTCATTCCTCTCAAGGTAATATTATTACCACTTGTAAACTAAATGGGCTCTATTCTGATGGTTTTGTAGTGTTTGACAGGTATGGATATAAATCTAATTAACACAAAACAGGGGAATAGAACTTCTAATACTTCAACAGTGTTAGAATTTAAAAACAATTTTCTAACCCCCAAAAGAATCCAATGTCACATAATTAAACTGAATCATTGGATAAATTATGCTAACTTTATATTTTTGTTTTAAAAGCATAATAGTTTTATGTCTTTACCTTTAATCAACTCAAAAGTTATTTTTAAAGTCAAATTTGGATCTAGTCTCAACAGATTATAATCTAAACCTCATTAATTTACATTAGTTTAGGAGTATATAAAATGAAAAAAACACCATGTTCAATTAAACTTCTGACAATTTGTTTTTAATACCAGTAACTATAGTATGTCACCTATTAGTGGTTTACAAGTAAAGCATATATAATTTTTGTCAATTTAATTTTTCTCCTAG
The DNA here is from genome assembly GCF_024711535.1 of Dipodomys merriami. Taxonomy (NCBI): domain Eukaryota; kingdom Metazoa; phylum Chordata; class Mammalia; order Rodentia; family Heteromyidae; genus Dipodomys; species Dipodomys merriami. The sequence goes on from NW_027206179.1 coordinate 59,000,008, forward strand.
TGATATTATGATGTGGATTTAAAATGTTCTCAAAAGGTCATGTGCTCAAGAGTTGTTTTCCAGCCAGTGGTATTACTGAAGGTGATATACTCATTATGGTTGGGCCTAGTTAGAAGAAGGAACTCAAGCAGGAGCATGTTTTTGAAGGTATCTTGTTGTCCCAAGCCTTCTTTCTCTCTCTCCCTTCTTCTTCCCTTCTACTCTCCTCCTTCCAGGCAGCATGAACTGAGCAGCCTCATCCATTACATGCTTCCACCATCATGATGTACTGCTTTATCACTGAAATCATGAACTAAAATAAACTTTTCTTCTTTTTAAGCTGGTTATCTCAGGTATGTTTTATTGAAATGGAAATTTGACTAGAGTGTAAATAGAAGAACACTTGAGGAAGAGCTTAAAACAAAACCTGGCCTTTGGGCTTAACACTAAATAAGAAATGCATAAAATATGATCTTTGACATAAGAGATGTATTTTTATGTATGCTGCTTTACCATTGTGTTTCTGAGGCATATCAGCTTTGTACCACAGAGATTTCAAGTATATCTTGGTAATGGAAAAAAATTACTAATTTGATTAACATTCGACAGTACTCCCCCTCATTTCGTCAGGAAGGAAAGAAGGAAGAAATGAAGGAAGAAAAGAGAAGGGAAGGAAGGAAGGAAAAAAAAGTGAGGTAAAGAAAAAAAAGAACTGATATCAGATCATTGACTGTATTACTGCTTCTAACTACTAGATTGGACAAAAGAGACTTGTTAAAGAGCTTTGGTGGTATAATTGGGTGGGGGGAGGGGGGAGGCGGGGAAGGGAGGTGAAGGGTAAACAAAGGAGGAGGCTGCAATGCTTGGTAAGAAATGTATGCATTATCCTGCCCATGTAATTGTAGCCCCTCTGTACAGTATGTTCTCAAATAAAATAAAATTAAATTAAAAAAAAAAAAGAGCTTTGGTGGTAATGTAGTACAGACTGGGGATTGAATTCAGGGTACATTGTATAATGGTATTCTACAGTGATCTATACTTCCTTACTCCTCCACCTTAAGACACAAAAATGCACGTGCACATGCACGCGCGCACGCACGCACGCACGCACACACACACACACACACACACACACACACACACAAATAACTGGCTAAAGTTTAAGGAGAACACAAAAAATTATCTTTATATCCTTATCATGTATATAAGACATTTCATTAAAAAAAGACTGAAAGCTAGAAATGACAGTACTTACTTGTAATCTGGGCACTTGTGAGGCTGAGGCAAGAGAATCTCAAGTTCAAGTTTGGTCTGGGCTACATATGGAAACCCAGTCTCAAAAAAAAAAAACAACAAAAAAGATTGGAAATGTGGTTCAGTGGTAGAGCACTTGCACCTACCTAGAAAGTATGAGGCGCTGAATTTAAATTCCAGTACTGCCAAAAATAAAGCAAAAGAAAAAATAAAACCAACGGATTCAGTTTTCAGTAGACTGTGGAATTTTTAATTTCTAATTTGCATCTCTAACTTTAAAATAAATAACAAGTAAATCTGATGTTTATTCAATTTATTGTGTTAAAAACTTGATTCTATTATTAATATTCAGAACATTACAAGGAAATGCTTTGTAAATCTTTACACTAACAAATTGGAGAATCTGGAAGAAATGTATGAACTAGCAAATATGGATATGCCCAAACTAAACTAAGAAGATTTAAATCAAGGAAATAGATCCATAACAAATAATGAAATAGAAATGACAATAAAAGACCTCCCAGCCAAGAAAATCTCAAGACCACAAGGATTCACAGCCAAATTCTATAAGGCCTTCAAAGGAGAACTCACTCCAATACTTCTCAAACACTTCAGTGAAATTCAAAGTGAAAGATCACCACCAAACTCATTCTATGAAGCCAGCATAACCCTCATCCCAAAACCAGATAGGGACTCATCAAAGAAAGAGAACTAGACCCCTTTTGATGAACATTGATATAAAACTTCTCAATAAAATCAGAAAAACCACATATTATGATCAAAAGGATGCAAAATTGGTTCAATATATGCTATTCAATTAATGTAATTCAACACATCAATAGGAGCAAGGACAAGAACCACATGATTATCTCAATAGATGCAGAAAGAATATTTGGCAAGATCCAACAACACTTTATGATAAAAGCTCTGGAGAAGCTAGGAATCCATAAAACATTCCCCAATATAATAAAGGCTATATATGAAAACCTACAGCAAGTATTATACTTAATGGTGAAAAAGGAAAACCATTTCCTCTAAAATCAAGAATGAGACAATAATGCCTGCTCTCTCTACTTCTCTTCAATATAGTATTGGAATTCCTAGCTAGAGCAATAAGGCAAAAGACAAACATAAAGGGGGTCCAAACAGGGAAAGAAGTAAAACTCTTGCTCTTTGAAAATGGCATTATCATATATATATATATATATATATATATATATATAACCATTTATTCCTCTCCTAAGTTATTGAGCTAATCAAAAACTGGCAAACTAGCAGGGTGTAAAATTAATCCACAAAAATCATATCTAAGATATGGAACCAACCCAGATGTCCCTCAGTAGATGAATGGATCAAGAAAATGTGGTATAATATACACAATGGAATTCTATGCCTCCATCAGAAAGAATGACATTGTCTCATTTGTTAGGAATGGAAAGACTTGGAAAAAATTATATCAAGTGAAGTAAGCCAGGCCCAAAGAAACATATGTCCCATGGTTTCCCTTATTTTCAATAACTAGTATATATCTGAGACAAGTGGAAATGGTCAGATAAGTTGATGTTAGGCAAAATGAACCCCAAGATAAGGACTCAAATGGTTTTTCTTTCTTGCTATTGTTTCTAACATATTTATAAGATACTTCTTTGTTGCTTTCTATGTCCATCCCCCCACGGTATAATACCCGTTTCACTGTATTTGATGTTGGTATAATTTGTGGAGGGGAAGGGAAAAAACCAATTGTTTAAATAGGGATACAGGTGGACCCATTGCAATGATGAGATGTACAAGACATTATGTCGAAAAATGAAGTTTACAACTTTGGTGAGGGGAGGGGGAGATGGGAGGGCAGGGATGGTAAGGGGAAACAAAGGAGGAGGCAACAATGCTTGATAAGAAATGTACTCATTACCTTGCCCATGTAACTGTAACTCCTCTATACGGTATTTTCACAATAAAAAAAAACAATAGCTTTTCTGTATGCCAACAATAAGAAGAGTGAGGCTGAAGTCAGTAAAGCAAGTTCTTTTGTAAGAGCCTCAATGCCCCTCCCCCCCCAAAACCCCCAGTAATTAACTTGACCAAAAATATGAAGGACATCTATGATGAAAACTTTAAAAACCTGAAAAAGGAAATAAGGGCAGGGAATGTGGCTTGGTGGTAGAGTGCTTGTCTAGCACGCATGAAGCCCTGGGTTTGATTCTTCAGTACCATATGAACAGAAAATGCCAGAAGTGGCATGGTTCAAGTGGTAGAGAGCTAGCCTTGAGCACAGAGAGGATCAGGGACAGTGTGCAGGAAAGAAAAAAAGAAAAAAGAAGTTAAAGTAGATTTGAGGAAGTGGAAAAACCTCCCATGCTCCTGGATTGGGAGAATTAACATTGTGAAAATGGCAATACTGCCCAGAGCTATTTACAGATTCAATGCAATACCCATCAAAATCCGAACAACATTCTTCAGTGATCCAAAAATTCAAACTCAAAAGGCAATCCAAAAATTCATATGGGATAATAGAAGACCCTGAATAGTAAAAACAATCTTTCGCAGGAAAAACAGTGATGGAAGAATATCAATACCAAACTTCAAACTCTATTACAAAGCTGTTGTTATAAAAAACAGTTTGGTACTGGCACATGAACAGGTCTGAGGACAAATGGTATAGAATTGAAGACCCAGAAATTAATTCAAAGATCTATGTCTGCCTAATCTTTGATAAGGGAGGCAAAAACACAGTATGGAAGAAAGATAGCCTCTTCAACAAATGATGCAGGCAGAATTGGCTAGACACATGTAGAAAACTGAAATTAGCTCTTTATATATCACTCTGCACCAAAATCAATTTCAAATGGATCAATGACCTCAATATAAAATCAGACATCCTAAAAATATTATAGGAAGGAATAGGGGAAACACTAGGGCTCCTTGGCACAGGTCAAAACTTCTTAAGTAGGAGTTCCGGGAAGATGGCGGAGGAGAAGCTGGAATCTGAACAAGCTCTCGCATAGAAAGTAGTTTTAGAGTTCCAGTGAACAGTCCTAAGCCAGAGAATCACACCAAGTGTGCCATCACAGGACAGAGAGTTAGACAAGAGAGGGGAAGCCAAGGAAACGCATCAGCTGCCGCTCCGGCGGCGGGGTCGCGGCGGCGACCACCGCCGCGGAGTCATACCTGAGACACAGAGAGTAGGGGACGAAGGAGCCAGACGCAGCGGACGAGCGGATTCTACTCAACACCAACAAGAACCGACAAGGAGCGAACATCTTCATCCTGCTGTTTGCAGACCAGAGACGACCCAGGATCCAAGACTCGGCGTGAGTACAAGCCCGACGTCCTCACTCCTCAGGGAGCAGAGGAGGGAAGGCCACCCCTCCCCCCCCCAGCACCGGTGATCTCCATCTTGGATACCGACAAAGCTCGGAGGAGCTGCTAGCTCCAGCTCAGGCCTTGGAATAAAATGAGTCATTTAGCAGGTCACAAGAACTTAACGGCGAAGTGACCTGCCAGACTCAGCTCCATCCAGGGAAAAGTCACCCAGCTCAGGCGCCAGCCATCGGAGTGCCGTGCCTCACTGGGTAACCAGAGCCAGAGGCTGCCCCTCCCTCTAGCAGCCACCACAATCAATTGAAAAACAGAAACCCTGAGAATGGCTCCAGGCTGGGCGCTGTGAGCTTTATCACAAAATAGCCCCAGGGAAAAGCTACTGTTTGTTGAAAGGCCTCAACTCTACCCAGAACCTAGCCTCATCACCACATCCCCCTCTTTTGTGACTCTCAAAGCAGACCACCCTCCCAGAATACTAACCTGGGAGGGGGATCTCAAAATCTTGGGTAAAGCAGAGCATTTTTCTGCCTCTTCCAACCAACCGACTTAAGAAACCAATCAAGCCACAGGACCTCAAGCTGACCAGAGACTCCAACAAGAGACTGGTCGCAGACAAAAGGGAGATACAGGATTCTTCCCACTCCTCCCCCCCCCAAAAAAAAAAATCAAAAGACTTTTTTTTTTCTTTTTCTTCTTCTTCTTCTTTTCTTTTTTTTGCTTGTTTTTTGTTTTTTGTTACCTTATATATATATATATATATATATATATATATATATATATAAATTTTTTTCCCTTCTAAAACTTTTATTAATCTTTAATTTTTGCCTCTTCTGAAAAAATAATTGTTTTCCAGTAACTTTTTTTTTCTCATCTTATAATTTTTATTTTAGGAATACGTGAATGAGAGTTTTCCTTTCTTTTCTTGTCTTCTTTCTCTTTTTCTTTCTTTCTTAATTATCTTTTGGTTTTTTATCTAGCTCTACTGAACTTCTGATCTTTTCTTCTCCCTTTCCCATCCTTAAAGCTTTTCACATCTCCTCTATGTCCCTCCCCTTCTCTGAACATATTCACATTCCTCTCTAAATAGACGGTCTTTTAACCTCTATAATAACATTAATTTTTACGTTTCTATTCTTTTTCTGGTCTCTCTTTATTCCCCTTTCCGTCTCTTCTTTTTCTCTCTCTCTCTACTTGCATCCTACCCAACCCATTTCCTGCACTGTGATTAGGACATAGTTAACTCTCCCTGTGCCTCCCCACACCAATCTATTCCTATTTTTTACCCACATCTCTCCCTAATCCTAATAATTTCTGGTTTTCCAAATTCTTTTCTGCGGTTCGAAGTCCTTTAACATATAGTCGTTTGATGCTGAATAGATGTATCTGTTGAACTAGATTGTATCTGTAGACTATTGACTGTACAAATGCAAACTTTGGTTGATGGTTGCCTTAAGATAGTGTTCTAGCACAAAACTGGTGCAATCTTTAGCTCAAATGGGCCGAGTAAGCCGGAAAAACACAAGAAAAATGGCAAATTTGGGTATCTCAATTCCCAACCTTGATAATCAGGGATTAGAACAGATAAAGAATAATCCAGAGGAGAGTTCCCAAATAGCTCTACAAACACTAATAGCAAACATGATAAATGAGAAGTTTGACAATGTACAAAGGACTCTGTATGAGCGTGATAGGGAGAGAGAGGAGGCATCCCAGAAGTTTATACAGGAATATCATAAGCGTGAGGAAGCTTCTCAAAAACTGATACAGGATTTGCGTGAACAACTTGAGAATACTCAAAGAGAAAGGGAGGAATGGCATGAGCAGGCAGAGAACACTCAAAGAGAACTGCAGGAATCCCACAGAAGGGAGGAAACTAATCAAAGAGTAATTCACGAATTAAGAGACCAGGTAGAGAATACACAAAGATCACTAAAGGCATTCATGGAATCCATTAACAAAGAGCTGAAGGAAGTCAGGGAGACCACAAAGGGAATGCTGAATGGAACCCAACAGAAGGAATGGGAGTCCAAAGAAACCATAACCAATCAACTAAGTGATTTGAGAACAAACACTGAACACCAAATTAAGGAAGTAAAGAAATTCATACAAGACCTAAAACAGAGCTTCAACAAAGAACTTGAAGCCATCAAAGCTGACCAATTAGAAGGAAAAGAGATAAAAAACAAAGTAGAGAGTCTTGACAGCAGGTTAGACCATGCAGAAGATCGAATCTCAGGGATTGAAGACAGCCTAGATATTATAGAGAAAGAACATAGAACCATCCAAGACAAGGCCAAGAAATATGATAGGTCTATCCAACACCTGGAAGACACCATCAGAAGGCCCAATCTAAGGATAATGGGTGTAGAGGAGCACCTAGAAACAGAAGTTAATGGTCTAGGAAATTTGTTTAACAGGATCCTAGCAGCGAACTTCCCAAACATACAAAAAGATAGGCCTATAAAGATACAAGAAGCTTTTAGAACCCCAAATAGACCAGACCAGAATAGGACATCCCACCGTCACATTATAATCCACACAGGATCAACCCAGACCAAGGAAAAGATCCTTAAAGCTGTCAAGGAGAAAAGGTTAATCACCTATAAAGGGAAACCAATTAGAATTACCTCAGATTTCTCAGCAGAGACAATCAAAGCAAGAAGAGCCTGGAATGACGTATGCCATGCCCTAAAAACAAACAACTATCAACCAAGAATACTGTACCCAGCTAAACTCTCCTTCATAACTGAAGGCCAAATAAAAACCTTCCATAGCAAAGAAAAATTGAAACAATACATCTCCACCAAACCAGCCCTACAAAAGATTCTTAAAGATGTCCTACACATAGAAAACCAACAAGAACGCAACAAAGGCCAAGAAACTGCACTCAAACTGAGAATCCAAGAACCTTAGGAAGAACCCAGTTTTCACAGCCCCCAAGAAGGTGGATAACATGGCAGGAACTCCCAAATACCTCTCAGTCCTATCTCTTAACGTTAAAGGACTGAACTCTCCAATTAAGCGACATAGACTGTCTAGTTGGATTAAAAAACAAGACCCCTCTATCTGCTGCCTGCAGGAGTCACATCTTGCCCGTAAAAAAAAACATATTTTCAAGGTTAAAGGCTGGAACAAAATCTACCAAGCAAACAGCCCTCATAAACAGGCGGGAGTTGCAATCCTAATATCAGATAAAATAGATTTCAAATTAAAATTCGTGAGAAGAGATAAAGAAGGTCGCTACATACTAATTAAAGGATCTCTCCTTCAGGAGGATATTACAATTCTAAATATCTATTCGCCAAACAATGGAGCACCCAAATTTATCAAAGAAACACTACTTTCCCTCAAATCCCATATAGATCCAAAGACATTAATTGTTGGGGATTTTAACACACCACTCTCCCCACTAGATAGATCAACTCGGCAAAAACTCAACAGAGAAACTGCAGATCTAAACAGCTGCATAGATCAACTAGACTTAACAGACATTTACCGAACATTTCACCCAGCAGCATCAGAATACACGTTCTTCTCAGCAGCACATGGAACGTTTTCTAAAATAGACCACATTTTAGGCCACAAAGCAAACTTGTCTAAATTCAGAAACATTGAAGTTATACCTTGCATTCTCTCTGACCACAAGGGAATAAAATTAGAACTCAACACCAAAAGCCACCAAAGAAAGTCCGGTATCACATGGAGGCTGAACAACACACTGCTGAATCATGAGTGGGTCATGGAAGAGATTAGAAAGGAAATTCAAATGTTCATGCTATTCAACAAAAATGAACACACAAATTACCAGCTCCTCTGGGACACAGCAAAGGCAGTACTCAGAGGCAAGTTTATAGCTCTGAGCTCCTACATCAACAAATTGGAGAGATCGGAAACTAACAATTTAATGACACATCTAAACCTCCTTGAAAAAGAGCAGCAAGATAAACCCCAATCCAGTAGACGGAAAGAAATAATCAAAATTAAATCAGAATTAAATGAATTAGAATCCAAAAAAACTATAGAAAGAATCAACAAAACAAAGAGTTGGTTCTTCGAAAAACTTAACAAAATTGACAGATCCTTAGCAAACCTTATCAGAAAAAGGAGAGAACACACCCAAATTAATAAACTCAGAGATGAGAATGGAAACATCACCACGGAAACAACCAAGATTCAGAACATTATAAGGGAATACTTCTCAAAACTTTATGCTAATAAGTTTGAGAATTTGACAGAAATGGACCTTTTCCTAGCTAATATTGACATGCCAAAACTAAACCAAGATGAGTTAAACCAGTTTAACAGGCCCATATCAAGCATTGAAATAGAAACAGCAATAAGAGACCTCCCAGCTAAGAAAAGTCCAGGACCAGATGGTTTTACAGCGGAATTTTACAAGGCCTTCAAAGCAGAGCTCACACCAATACTCCTCCAACTCTTCAATGAAATTGAAAGAGAATGCTCACTACCGAACACATTCTATGAAGCCATCATAACCCTCATCCCAAAACCAGGCAGGGACTCATCAAAGAAAGAGAACTATAGACCCATTTCTTTGATGAACATTGATGCAAAACTTCTCAACAAAATTTTGGCCAATCGACTTCAACAATTCATCCAAAAAATCATACGCCATGATCAAACAGGATTCATTTCAGGGATGCAAAGCTGGTTCAATATACGCAAATCAATTAATATTATTCATCACATCAACAGGAGCAAGAATAAGAACCACATGGTTATCTCAATAGATGCAGAAAAAGCAGTTGACAAGATCCAACACCCCTTTATGATGAAGGTTCTGGAAAAATTAGGAATCCATGGAACATTCCTCAATACAATAAAGGCTGTATATGACAAACCTACAGCCAGCATTATACTCAATGGTGAAAAACTAAAGCCATTTCCTCTTAACTCAGGAACCAGACAAGGATGCCCACTCTCTCCACTTCTCTTCAATCTAGTATTAGAATGCCTAACTACAGCAATAAGACAAGATGCAGACATAAAGGGGATACAAATAGGGAAAGAAGAAATAAAACTCTCCCTCTTTGCAGATGACATGATCTTGTATTTAAAGAATCCCATAGACTCCACTCCCAAATTACTCAAGCTGATTCAAAACTTTGGCAAAGTAGCAGGTTATAAAATTAACCCCCCAAAATCAATGGCTTTTCTATATGCCAACAATGAGAAAAGTGTGGCTGAAATTAGGAAAGCAACTCCATTTGTAATAGCCCCACAAAAAATAAAATACCTAGGAATTAACTTAACCAAAGAAGTGAAGGACCTCTATGATGAAAACTTTAAAATCTTGAAAAAGGAAATCAACACAGAACTTAAAAAATGGCAAAACCTCCCATGCTCCTGGATTGGCAAGATTAACATCGTGAAAATGGCAATACTTCCCAAGGCTATCTACAAATTCAACGCGATACCTATCAAAATTCCACCCTCATTCTTCAAGGAAATAGAGGAGGCAATCCAAAAATTCATATGGAACAATAAAAGACCCCGAATAGCAAAAACGCTCCTCAACGGAAAGAACACTGCTGGAGGAATATCAATACCAAATTTCAAACTCTACTATAAAGCCATAGTAATCAAAACAGCTTGGTATTGGCATAAGAACAGACCTCAGGACCAATGGAATAGAATTGAAAACCCAGAAATGAACCTACAGACCTATAGCCATCTAATCTTCGATAAGGAAGCTAAAACAATAGAATGGAAGAAAGACAGCCTCTTCAGTAAATGGTGCTGGCAAAATTGGTTAACTACATGTAGAAAACTAAAGCTAGATCCTTATATATCACCCTGCACCAGAATCAACTCCAAATGGATCAAAGACCTTGAACTCAAAGCAGACACTCTGAAAACATTACAGGATGGAATAGGAGAAACCCTAGGTCTCCTTGGCTCAGGTCGAAATTTTCTGAATAGAGACCCGGAAGCACAACAAATCAAAGAAAGGTTGGACAAATGGGATTGCATAAGATTGCAGAGCTTCTGCAGGGCAAATGACATAGCTGGCAAGATCAATAGAAAGCCCACCGATTGGGAGAAGATCTTTACTAGCCATACAACGGACAAGGGTCTCATATCTAAAATATACTTGGAACTCAAAAAATTAAACCACCCAACAACAAATCCTCAAAGAAACAACTGCCCAATAAATAAGTGGGCGAAAGACTTAAAGAGAAGCTTCTCTGAAGAAGAAAGAAGGATGGCCAATAGACACATGAATAAATGTTCAACATCCCTAGCCATAAAAGAAATGCAAATCAAAACAATATTGAGATATCACCTCACTCCAGTTAGAACAGCAAAAATCAAGAACTCTAATAACAACAGATGCTGGAGGGGATGTGGACAGAAAGGAACCTTACTTCATTGTTGGTGGGAATGTAAACTTGTTCAACCACTTTGGAAAGCAGTATGGAGGTTCCTCAAAAGACTTCACATAGATCTCCCCTATGATCCAGCAATCCCACTTTTGGGCATTTACCCAAATGTTTACAAACAAGACCACACTAAAGCTACCAGCACAACTATGTTTATTGCAGCATTATTTACCATAGCTAAGATATGGAACCAACCCAGATGCCCCTCAGTAGATGAATGGATCAAGAAAATGTGGTATATATACACAATGGAATTCTATGCCTCCATCAGAAAGAATGACATTTCCCCATTTGTTAGGAAATGGAAAGGTTTGGAAAAAATTATATTAAGTGAAGTAAGCCAGGCCCAAAGAAGCATAGGTCCCATGGTTTCCCTTATTTGCAATATCTAGTATATAGGTATGAGTCAAGCGGAAAAGGTCAGATAATGTGATGTTAGGAAAATGAACCCTTAAATATGTATTTTAATGTTTTCGTTTCTTTCATGCATGTGTTTCTAACGCATTTATAAGATTATTTCTTTGTTGCTTTGTATGTCCCTCCCCCACAGTGTAACCCCCGCTTTCACTATATTTGATGTCAGTATAACATGTGGAGGAGATGGGGACAAACAAGTCGTTTAAGGATTCAGGTGGACCTGTTGCAACAATGAGAAGTACAAAATGTCATGTCAAAACCAGCTTTACAATGTCGGTGTGGGAGGGGGAGGGGGGTATAATTGGGTGGGGGGAGGGGGGTAAAATTGGGTGGGGGGAGGGGGGAGGCGGGGAAGGGAAGTGAAGGGTAAACAAAGGAGGAGGCTGCAATGCTTGGTAAGAAATGTATGCATTATCCTGCCCATGTAATTGTAGCCCCTCTGTACAGTATGTTCTCAAATAAAATAAAATACAATTAAAAAAAAAACTTCTTAGGGCTGGGAAGGTGGCTCAGTGGTAGAGCACTCGTCTTGCATGCTCAAGGCCCTGGGTTCAATTCCTCAGTACCACATAAGCAAAAAGAAAAAAACCGGAAGTGGCGCTGTGGCTCAAGTGGTAGAGTGCTAGCCTTGAGCTGAAGAGCTGAGGGACAGCGCCCAGACCCAGAGTTCAGGCCCCATGACCGGACCCAAAAAAAAAAAAAAAAAAAAAAAACTTCTTAAGTAAAGATCCAGAAACACAACAAATCTAAAAAAAATTGATACATGGGATTGCATTAAATTGAAGAATTTCTGCATGGCAAAGGACATAGCAAACAAGATAAATAGAAAGCCAACAGACAGGGAGAAGATCTTTACTAGCTATATGACAGCCAAGGCCTCATACCTAAATTATACTTAGAGCTCAAAAAATTACACCTCTTCCCCAACAAAACCTCAAAAAACAACAACAATCCTATGAATAAGTGGGCTAAAGACTTAAAGTGAGACTTCTCCGAGGAATAAATAAGAATGGCCAATAGACACATGAAAAAATCTTCAACATCACTGGCCATTAAAAAAATGCAAAATAAAACAACGTTGAGATTCAACCTCACCCCAGTTAGAATGGCCATTATCAAAAAAGCTAATGATACTGGGGGGGGGGAGGATATAAAGGGATGGGAAGGGGAAACAAAGGAGGAGGCTACAATGCTTGATAAGAAATGTGCTCATTATCTTACCCATGTAATTGTAACCCCTCTGTACAGTATTTTCACAATAAAAAAAAAAGCTGATGATAACAAATGCTGGTGGAGATGTGGTCAAAAGGGAACGCTATTACACTGCTGGTGGGAATGTGAACTTGTTCAACACTCTGGAAAGCAGTATGGAAGTTCCTTAAAAGAATAAACATAGACCTTCCCTATGACCTAGCAATCCCATTACTGGGCATTTACCTAAATGACCACAAATAAGGCCACAGTACAGCTACCATCACAACCATGTTCACTGCAGCATTATTTCTCATAGTTAAGATTTGGAACCAACCCACAAGCCCCTCAGTAGATGAATGGATCAAGAAAAAGTGGTATATATACACAATGGAATTCTACGCTACCATCAGAAAGAATGCCATTGCTCCATTTGGAAGGAAATGGAAAGACCTGGAAAAAAAATTGTATTAAGTGAACCAGATCCAAAGAAACATAGACTGCATTGTTTCTCTCATTTGTAATAACTAGAATATGTCTAGGGTATTCTTAGCAGAGGGTCATAATGGCTTACTAGGTAGGTGCATATGACCATATAAAATGATGCTTACTGAAATTAACTCCAAGAAATGGAAATGAGGTTTTCTGTTGTACTGTTTCAGTTATTTCTTCTTTCTTTTTTTCCCTTTGGTTTATTCCTTGTTGTCATTGTTTTTGATTTCTGTACCCTGAATCTCATATATAAGTTTATCTGATTTGGGGAAGGGAGGGTGAATCGCAGAAATAGTGAGACAAAGAGTGAAACAATTCAACTCACTAGAAACTGCATTGGAAATGAACTTTACAACTTGTGTGTGGCGGGAAGAGATTCCAGGAGGAAAGTGGGAGAAAATGTTTAAAACCTTACTTATAACAAGACCACACTAAAGCTACCAGCACAACTATGTTTATTGCAGCATTATTTACTATAGCTAAGATATAGAACCAACCCAGATGCCCCTCAGTAGATGAATGGATCAAGAAAATGTGGTATATATAAACAATGGAATTCTATGCCTCCATCAGAAAGAATGACATTGCCCCATTTGTTAGGAAATGGAAAGACTTGGAAAAAATTATATTAAGTGAAGTAAGCCAGGCCCAAAGAAACATAGGTCCCATGGTTTCCCTTATTTGCAATATCTAGTATATGTATGAGTCAAGCAGAAAAGGTCAGATAAGGTGATGTTAGGAAAATGAACCCTAAGATATGTATTTAAATGTTTTTTTTCTTTTATGCATTTGTTTCTAACGCATTTATAAGATTATTTCTTAGTTGCTTTGTATGTCCCTCCCTCACAGTATAACCCCTGCTTTCACTGTATTTGATGTTGGTATAATTTGTGGAAGGGAAGGGGAAAAACAAATCGTTTAAATAGGGATACAGGTGGACCTGTTGCAACAATGAGATGTACAAGTTGTCATGTAGAAAACGAACTTTACAACTTTGGTGTGTGTGGGGGAGGATTAGGTAGGGGGTGGGGGGAGGCTGGGAAGGGATGGGAAGGGGAAACAAAGGAGGAGGCTACAATGCTTGATAAGAAATGTACCATTATCTTGCCCATGTAATTGTAACCCCTCTGTACAGTATTTTCACAATAAAAAATAAATAAATAAACCTTACTTATGTAACTGTTACATCACCTTTGTAGTAAAATTTAAATTGAAAAATAGCTACACTACTAAAGACAAATTATAATTCAAGGAAGATACTCACAATTCGAACGAGCCAGGATAAGGTTGATGTTGATGTTGAATAATGTGTATTGTAATGGTAGGGTGGGCTTTGATCATCTTCCCACGTTTCATAACGCTCTGCATAAAACACTGCTCTTTTGGGGTTCAAAGCACCAATTGGCTATAAAAAGATAAAAGGAATCATTTTATTTAATATGCTCAGATTACATATTCTAAGACTGTCATTTTCCTGAAAGTGACTACTAATTCATTTTAACAATAGAGCGTACATTTTTATATTATATTTTTATGAACTAGATTTTTATATTGATTAATAATCATTATGCTTGCTAAAACAAAATTAGCCAAGAGGACTATTCACATGTGTAAAGTTTATAGACTTATACTAAGAATTTTAGTAAATTAGATTACAAAAGTTGAGTCAGTTAAGGCCAAGTAAATATTATGATATTTTCCTGCCTACTTACTTCACCTAATGAAGATTTAGCCTTGGGTACAAGAAACTCAAGAAGAACAAGGGAAAGCAATGACCACAACATTGTAGACAACCATATTATAGAAAATGGCCTTCCCAATACATTGCCAGGAGAAAAAAACAATATGTCTCCATATTGAGCACTATTGAAATGCCAAACCCATTCTGTTATTTTGCAGACACAACTGCTATCCATTTTATTACTTAAAGTACAAAGGAAAGAGAGAAGAACTAATCAAGAAAATTCACATTCCCTTTTAAGTGATTTGCTATGGCACTAAGCCTTCTCCTCTCAGGACCATTCTTTTACCCATTATGATATAATACTACCAGTGAAGTAGCTGACTATATTATCTCCCTTCAATAAAGCATGTGTTAATTATCAAATCACTGTCTCAAACTTCTTAAGACAGCCAATTATTGAGAAGTTCTATACAATATTTTCATATTACAAATAGAAAATACCCTTAACCTTAGTTTAAGTTTTTGTTTGATTTTGACTTTTGTATATGGAGTCCACTCTCATGAAACAGCTATAACTATTTTGCTTTAAATTGCAAACAGTAAAAATAAGTTTTTATAGGAAATACAAAAGATAAGTATTAAGTGCTATATCTTACTACTTCATTTCAAAATTTAATATTAATAGTTAACAATGAAGTTCCCCCAAGGCTTCATTTTAACAAGAGAAGTAGTAGAAAATTAGTGTTTCCATGGGACATATAATGTTACACAAGAGATAAAGATCAATTTATAAATTGCTATGTGCCTTTTCTTTTGGTCCCAAGAGACTAATTCAAATAATACAACGATATCAGTGGTTGAAAGTCTATTATAATCTCCATAATAAACTCTTCTTCGCAAAGGTGCTTAGCCTGAATATTAAAATTCTTTGCAAATTATGCTCATTTTTGTATGCTCATTAATTGTATCCTAACATGATTTTAAAAATTACTTACTTATTTTTAAAGGCTTCATTCTAGTGTATAAGAACATTAATATTATAAAAATTTAAAAATACTTTGTCTTCATTTTTATAAAACGAAGTAAAAAGTATAAAGCTTTGGCTTAAATATTTTTTTTTCAATACCCAAAGGCTTAAGTGTTATTCTATGGTATATTTCACTAGTTACCTACAAAGTCTTTTTACTTAGCTGTAATAAAAGAAAAGCATTTTTGTCAAACATTACATAAGATCTTAATATTATTTAAACAAACAATTCATTTTAGTAAAAGGGTAATTACTATTATATAGAGTGGTTGGAGAGTGTATTACTGAATTAAAATGAATTTTTCATTTAAAATTGCCAACGTATTTTATACTTTTCTAGATGTGCAGATTTAGCTAATTCAATAAGTATATTTTTCAAACCATTTACAATGTTATACTACTTTGTCTTGAATATGCTAATAGATCTTTCATTTGTATAAAATGTCTGCCCAATCCCTGGGAATTGCTCTTATCTGATATTGTTTGTTATCTAAGCCCTCACAAAACATTCTTGAAAAGGGGAACAGAGTCTCTCCTCTAATCTTTTCCAGCCTTTTCCTCAACTACTGGAAAAGGGATAAAATAAACATTTACATTTTCCATCTTACTCAAGTTTCATTAAAGTCACTTTAATAGTGTCTTACAGAATAACGCTTTGTAGGAATCAGCTGCACAGTATTAAAGTCTGAGCATGGCTCCATTAGAAACTCCTTAAGACTTATAGCTAATTTTGTGGTTTTTGTCTAATGCAGGTACAAATGAATTTTATAAAATAAAAATAAAAATAATTTCACCTATGCTTGGTATTTGTCTATCATTAAACTTCTACTAGCTAAGAAATTTTAAATCATTTGAAGGCAAAAGCTTCAAAATATTTAGGAAATAAGACTATACCTGTGTATGAGATCCAAATACATATCATATCATACCACAATTTATCTACTCATCAATTATCTACCTACCTACCTATTGATATAGCTGCAAGTTTGCCATCCTTTAAAAATTTGTACAAACAGTGCAATGTTAATACCTTTTGAATTTGGCAGATGAATAAGATAAGAACTCTGGTGAAAAAGCAAGGCCATAATTAATAGAATGGATATATTTAAACTGCTGTCTCAACTTTTATCATAGTTCCCACTGGGCATATAAAGTCACCATGTGCTTTTTAATACTTGCCCTATAAAAAAAAGTTTCTCTGAAAGTTTAAAACGATGTTAGATCAATTACTGCTTTGTTCTTGTGAGGCTTTATTTTACAAGGGAACACTATAACAAATAATAGAAAATCAGAAGAGCAAATCATGCTAAAATAAAAGATATAATTTCTATACCTGTAAAACAATAATTTTGATTTGTAAATCTGCCATGAAGTCTACATAGTTTGCATAAATACTATTTTCTTTTCTTTCTTTTTTCTTCTTTGTTTTCCTGAAAACAGTTTGGGTATGTATTACAATGGAGTAAAACTCCTGGAAGATTCTTATATAGATTTGGAAGATTATTATATAGATTTACATACTAAGTGCTTTGACAAATGTTATCATTAATGGACTTGTTTATCTTCTGTATATTTTATTCATTCATTCATTTGCTTATTTTTACATGAACCATATTCATTTTGTTTTCATTACAACAATGCACAAGACCAAGAGATCTCTGATTGCACTATTTGGTCATTCTGTTTAATTGATCTTCTCTGGAGAGGGGATATTGCTATGTAGCCAAGGATGGCTTTGGCAGAGAACTTGCAATCCTCCTGCTTTTGCTTCCTGAGGGCAGAGAACTATATCACCACACCCAGTGTCTTAGATTAGTACTTCAGTGAAATTTGGTGAAATTCATTTTGGTATGCAAGTGATAACATTTTTTTCTCTGTCTTGTTTTCCATATCCCTTTAGCCCTGATTAATATCTTTTTCATCTTACAAAGCCTTCTACATTACATCAAATTCTTTTTTCAGAATAAGTACATACAAATTAAAGTAGGAAAATGACCAACAAAATTATATAAATAAAATATTTATTGAATTAATGGAATTGTGTCTGACATTAGAAGGATTTCTAGAGAAAAATCTAAGCACAGACTTAAATTGATCTGAATAAATAAAAAAGTAAGTGTTCATAGACTGAAGAACAATCAATTTCATCATTAAGAACCTTTTATGCCCTTTTGCACAATATGTAAAGATAGTTAAACAACTGAAGTTTAAAAAGGAAAAAAATCATCTATTCAATAAAATATAGGAAGAAAAACAAAAAAAGTTTTTCAAAAAGAAATAAAAGATCCAATTAAAGTAATCTCAGCAATGAGCTTTGATATATCATAAAAGCCTTAAAATGTTAGTGTTGAAGCACTCAGTAATAGGTTTCTACTTGCATGGAAAAGTTTACTACTTGCTGCTATGAATGCTACCGGTATTATATATTTGTATAAGCTGTTGACTTCATGTATAATTGTTTGAGGCCAGCAAAATATTCCTTATGAACCTTGTTTATCATGAGGAAACATATCTGAACCATATCTGATCCATGCCACTGGACTGCATTTTCATTAGTATCTAAATATGGCCTTTCCTGTGATTTATTTTATCTAGAACTGCTTTCATACTTCTCTGTGCACCCGAAAGCCTTACAAATGGAGATTTCTCATAGAACTACTAGTCTCATGTTCCTGTGTAACAAATGAGAACACTGAAACAGTCAAATCCATATCACACTGCTAGCTAGTTGGTGGTTACCCATGTTACAGCAACAGCTACGACTTTGTTCCAGAAAGCAAGCTGGAAGCTCAGTGAGTTATCAGTTTGGCTTCGTAGATGTTTTAATTGTCTCAGTATTATTTTATTTTATTTTATTTTTTTTGGTCAGTCGTGGGGCTTGAACTCTGTTGGGCGCTGTCTCTGCACTCTTCAGCTCAAGGTGAGTGCTCTACCGCTTGAGCCACACTGTCACTTTGGTTTTCTAGTGGTTTACTGGATATAAAAGTCTCACGGACTTTCCTGCCTGGGCTGGCTTTGAACTGTGATCCTCAGACCTCAGTCTCCTGAGTAGCTAGGATTAAAGGCATGAGCCACCAGTGCCCAGCTTCAGTATTCTAAATATAATCAGAGCTTCTGAAATATCCTAAGTTTTATAATAACAATTGAGGGCTTGAAAAATCCTTAGGTAGGCTTCACATATTGTTGTTCTCTCTCTATCTTTTCAGTCATGAACTACATGACATCAGCCTGAAAAACCTCTGTTATGACAATGTAGAAATGATTCATACAGACTGGTGTGCTCAAATTATTTCTTTGCCTCTCTTCTTATCTGACCAGGGAACATCAACTCATTCTTTTGGAAACAATTCAGGTTTCAATCTGTGAAGCCATCTGGTAATAGTTAGGTAAGTTTATAACCCCCCCCCCCCACGTCCCCTTCCATGTCTTATTCTGTGTCTCTGTGTCTATCTCCCCAGTAGAGTAGTCTTTAAAGAGAATGTCTTATCTTTTATTCATCTCTGAATTCTCAGCACTCATTGTAGTATTAGACCCTTTACATAAGCAATAAATGGTGAATTGCTTAGAAGGCTGATTAGTCAG
Organism: Dipodomys merriami; assembly: GCF_024711535.1. Lineage (NCBI taxonomy): Eukaryota > Metazoa > Chordata > Mammalia > Rodentia > Heteromyidae > Dipodomys > Dipodomys merriami. The sequence goes on from NW_027206179.1 coordinate 59,019,359, forward strand.
ATTATATAATATCCTATAAAACTTGGATGTGGGCACTTTAGACAGAATTTTAACCAAAAATCAACATATAAATAACGAATAGAAAAGTGTTTATAGCATATGAAAAAGAACAAGCTTCTTTTAAAACATGAGGTTTTACAAATCAGTAAGAAACACTCCCAGGAAATAAATGAACAAATATGAACAGGTAGCACATAGAAAATACCAAATTCTAATACATGTAGGAGGATATATTGCCAGCTTCTAGAGTATAATATGAATTTTCTCTTTTTTCCTATTGGCACCAATTATGCCTTAAGTTTTGAACCATTACTTCTTTATTCTCACTCTACCTGTTGTAGGTAGGCTGACCTCACTACTTGACATCCAGGGAGGGACAAGTGATTCAGACTAGTCAATCAGCATATACTATTAATTTGGCCAGCCTCTATGATTGGTGCAGAAATGGGCTATTATCCAAGCTGATCCAAAGGAACTTGGGTATTAACTATCTGGGAAAGAAACTCTTTTTAGTGGTTACAAAGGCATCATTGCAGCCTCAGGGCACACCATCTGAGAATGAAGCCAATGCAGAAAATAACAGAGATTTAGCATCCTAAGACACTGGTGAGACCTTGGACCCAGTTTTCTTGAGCTGACCCAACCCTGGATTTCTCAGGGTTTAAGTTGATGTTGTTTCATGCAGTAAATATATATATATATATATATATATATATATATATATATATATATACATACACATACATATGTTTATATATGTATATATATACACACAAATGTAAAAGTGTAAAACAAAAATTATTTCTATTTACTAGACTGTAAAAATTATGTGGTTTTAAATCTTCAGAATAGCTTCAGGTGTAGGAAAATGAGATCTTTTCAATTATTGATAAGTATTTTTGTTGGGTGGCAAACTGGAGGAAAATGTGATCTGATATAGTAATTCCACTCTGAGGTATTTATAATATGGAGAGATACTGAGCACTATGAGAACATAGTGTTACTTGAAATAACATGAAATAAAAATCTGGAAATAGTTCACCATTGCATAAGGAACTGTTAATATACGTGAGATACCTATACAGCTATATATCATGCAGCTAATTAAAAACTAATTAGATAACATCCAGGGTAAATTCATCCAATAAGTATTGAGTACCTACTATGGTTTTGAAAATATTGTAGACAATACAGTTAAATAAAGAAGGTCCTTGCTTTCATGAAATGTGTATTCAAATGTGTATGTATGCATTTGATGAGAATGTGAATGTGTATAAGTGTAGAGGCAGAGACAAAAAAAATCTAAATATAAACATTTAGGTAAATAAGAAAATTTCAGAATCATGTGATCTGTTGATGATTAAAAGAGGAATGATTGGGAAACAAGGAAGATGTTCCTGAAGTTCCTTTGAGATGAAGTATGAAGACAAGAGGCAGCCAGATGTGAACTTCTAGAGTAAGAGAACAATTCAATCCAGAGGAGAACTAATATGTGTCTCTAGGGAGGGCCTGAATGACATGTTCAGTTCAAGGGACAGAAGACAGTGTGCTTGAAATACTATATAGGAAATGAAGTAGGAAAATATATAAGGCTGCATATATTAATCAGAGGACTTTGTAGTCCTATTTGATGAAAAGTTATTAGATAGAAACATAATTAGGAGAAAAATTATTAAAAGACATATTCAGTAAAAGTTACTTGTTTTAAGTGGGAGATAAACCACATCTGAGCTAGAGTTTAGAAAGTGAATTTAAGTAGATTGTGGAAAATAGTTTATAGAAGCAACACTAGTTCCATAAACTTGATCCTGTAATATTAACAAAGTTTCTCTACAATTTTTACAATAAATATGTAATACATTTTTGTTTAAATCTTCAGAGAAATGTTTTTGGAGAATATATGAAAGAATAAGTTATTGCCTCTGTAGAGTGGAAATGATAGTCTTTCCTTTCTACCTCATTTGTTCATTCAAGAATCTGGTTTATCTCTCATATAGCATTCTAGATGGCTTTTCCAATTATATTACCCAGAAGTATCTTTCATATGTGAACATTCCAACTGTAATAAAGTGTAACTGATGACAGTAGCTTTATCTTCTGGCTAGTAAACAACAGAAATCAAGTATTTTCTAATATAAATTCTTAACTATCAATTTTCATTGGCATTTGAGTTCATGACATATGTCAAAATGGTAACAGTTAAAACAAACTAAAGGACAAAATTGGAGGGAGAAAAAGATAAATCCAAAGGATGAAATATTCTACAGGATGACTGGTATTGATCTACCTCTTCAGCAAGCCAATAGATTGAGGGGAGGAGTGGGTGGTGGTAAGGGGAACTATTCAAACCTAATAGACACAAAGGACAGAAGAATCATTAGATGTACTTACTGTGTGGTCACTGACTGAATCTTACATTGAGCAACTCCATTTTTAAGGATGCAGGGGAGATACCAAAGAACACTGATTATGGACACAGTGTTAAGAGAATTATTGTAAATTTTCTTGCATATCCTGATATTTTGGTTATAAGGGAAAATGTTCTTTTTCAAACTGAAGCACTTAGGAATAAAGAATGGTAACTTCAATTTACTTTAACAATATTTCAGCAACACAAAAATGTTTGAGTATCAATAATCACAAAATCTTGTTATGAGTATTTTTCTTTGTACTTGAACATTTTCACCATAAAAACTCAACATTAAGGTGGAGTTTGAAAAATAAAATGAAATCTTTCAATTCAAACTAATTCCTTTCTATGCTGCTTATGTTTTGAATTGTTTTCAGATGATAATATGTAAAATTCTTAGCGATTTTGTGTTTCCAAACTGTGTGCAAATGTATACTCAAGTGAATTAAAATCTCCTCTTTGCAATTTCATTACTATATTAGTTTTCTTAGAACATGAGGAAACAAAGCATTAGTAAAAGGAAGTATCCTGAGAATTTTTGCTGGGTAATAGAGTATATATCTTTTTATGCTTCCTCATTGGATATATAACATGATTGACTATATTATAAAAAATGTTGCATTTTGATTAGCAAAATCTATTAGCACATTCCAGTATGTTAGTCCCACATAAGACCAAGAGATGTGGGAGTGTGGAGTATCTCACTCAGTGAATTTCTTCTACTGCTCCTACTCATATCAGACATACTGGTCCTCTGTCAGATGGTAAACAGGTTCTTTAAAAGTTGTGTATAAAACATCCAGGGAAGATGGAGGGCACCTACAAGATGAATTAGTCACTAACATTGTGGTTGTTTTTAGTATGCCCTATCTAAGTAACAAATAAATTGCAGCTCATATAACCAGTGCAATTTATCATAGAGTTGTAGGAATAAAAGTTTTAAGCATTTATTAGCATAATGACTAGCATGTAACCAGTACACACAAATGTTGGCCGATACTGTTATCACTATCTGAGTATTCCTAAGAAAATTAGTTTTATGAATCTTACTGAAAAATAAATATAAACAAGTACTATGTTAATTTTTCTATGTTCTAGATATTTTCTAAGGTTTTAGAGAAAGATAATGATAGGGCTACAAATTAGTTTTGAACAGCTCTAAATATGTAATATTCAACTTCCTTTGGAAAGGATTAAAAGGAGGCAAATTTTGGTCTGTGAGAAAGATGGCTGGTATAATACAAGTGAATGAGGCAAGCTCCTTGCCTTCCCTCAGAAGAATTCTTCTGTGAACACAAAGTCACATACTTTGCTTCCTATTGCAATTTTTTTTAAAATACTGACCCTGAGTCTTGAACTCAGGGCCTGGCACTGTACTTGAGTATTTTTTTTATAAATTTAATTTAATTTTATTTGTGAACATACTGTACAGAGGGGTTACAATTACATGGGCAGGATAATGCATACATTTCTTACCAAGCATTGCACCCTCCTCCTTTGGTTTACCCTTCACATCCCTTCCCAGCCTCCCCCCCCCCAATCCCAATCCTTCTCCTTCCTCCCCTTCCCCCCCCCCCCCACCGATGTTGTAAAGCTCGTTTTGGACATGACAACTTGTACTTCTCATTGTTGCAACAGGTCCACCTGTATCCTTAAACAACTGGTTTTTCCCCATCTCCTCCACAAGTTATACTGACATCAAATATAGTGAAAGCAGGGGTTATACTGTGGGGGAGGGATATACAAAGCAACAAAGAGATAATCTTATAAATGCGTTAGAAACACATGCATGAAAGAAAAAAACATTAAAATACATATCTAAGGGTTCATTTTCCTGACATCACATTATCTGACCTTTTCCGCTTGACTCATACATATACTAGATATTGCAAATAAGGGAAACCATGGGACCTATTTATTAGAGGCATTCTACCACTTGAGCCAGATCTCTACTTCTGGCTTTTGGGGAGTTAGTAAATTGGAGATAAGAATCTCACAGACTTTCCTGCCCAGGTTGGCTTCAAACTAAGACAGTCACATCTCAGTTTTCTGTGCAGCTAACATTAGAGGTGTCAGCCACAGCACCCTGGCCTAGAGTCTTCTTTAAAAGCTTAAAATTTTCACAGCAGGGCAAGCCACAGTGAGTATTCCTATCCCCATCCTCCTTCTTTTGGAAGAGTTGGACAAGTGGGTCAATGAGAAGGAAGAGAAAACAGGATAAAGGGATATTTTAGCAGAAGCAGACAGTCTTGGATTGGTCTGGAAGGTCTGTGTAAACCCATAAAGCTCCATGCTATGCTATTGAATGTCTCCAACGATCAAAAGTGGAGAGAGTAACAAATACACCTCAGTTGTGCTGGCTACCATAGTTTCTGGGAAGCAATCTTTTTGTTTGCACTTTCCTTGGTTCTTTTTTTCAAATAAAGGGAAAATACATGACACTGGGCAAACTAAAAGGGACTAAATTTTTAGGATATTTTCTTATTCTTACTGTCATTCTATCTCCAATGCCAAGCACAGAGTAGCTTGGCAATTAATATCTGTGAATTAAAATAATGAATGAATGAATAAAATGATTAATTTAAATAAATGATTACTCAATGAGTTTAAAACAGTATACAAAAACTACCTCTCATATCGTTTCTTGAAAATAGTACTTCTTCACCACTGTCACATAGACAAGCCTAACAAACACAATTTTTAGTATACTGTGGGTTCCATATTGAGACAGCTAACACTTACTTAGACAAATATTTCAAATTTAGCAATCAATTTTTAGAGTAATATCACATAGTTAAATTTACTCATTCATATTTTTATAGCTTAATAGTTTTATACCATCATAATCAAATACTGACACACTTTGTAGTTTTTTTCTACAGTTTATATTTGTTATTGAAAACAAAACATCTGGTAAAGTACATAATAAAGTAAATAGAATTATATTAATTTTGTAGATTATTACTTGTGGTGAAAAAGATTAATAACCCCAAAAACTTATCCTTGATTTCTGAGTTGTATATTCCCTAAGTTACCATGGTGTATAGACATTTGGCAGAATCAAGGGTGGACTCTGAAGAGTTTCACACTTCAGTGCCTTCATTTGCATTATCACATTTCAAAGCCTTAAGGCATTATCACTTCCTTTTTTAAGTGGCATAATAATTTGGGAAAGTGGTTATGCTTATCATCATCTGTCAGTCAAACAACTCCTGTGTTAACAAAATATATTTTTCCACTCAATGAATGTGTGTGTATATGTGTGTGTGTGTGTTTGTGTGTGTGTGTGTGTGTGTGTGTGTGATATCTTATACTCTTGTCAATATTAGCAGGACTTGGTTTTGTGATGGAATGATTTCATTTATCAGAGGGCATGACTGGTAAATAGGAAAATTCCATTTACACTTTAGTAAGCAGAGCCTGTACTTCATGTCAAACTCATGTAACCACTATAATTTAAGGGTCAAGTTTCCATGAGTTTATGTAAATAAATGAAATACTAACACATCTCATGTTTTAAGATGAATTTCAGTCCAACAGCTCATCTCCATAGGGAATATCTGTATAAAGGTGTGGCGGGGGAGGGGTAGAAGCTCTACATCTACTGTTGCTTAGTACTGAAATTATACCTCAGTGTTAAATTACTTAATTTGCTGTCGATTGTGTCAAAAAAATATAGCCTATCACCTGTATGTATAATAAGTAAAACTTGAACCTGTGATATCAAATAAAATGGAAGAACTAATACATTTTACTGGTAAAAACTTTCTTGTTCCTGTGATCTTCAATTGTTCAATAAAAGAAAACATAAGAAAATTATATATGCTAAATAGAAGAAGAGTAAAATATTATAAATATAAAACATTTCAGTTTAAATAAATGTACATATTATGTTCTAATAAAAATTTAGTCAAATGTCAGTGTTTTGATAATTTGACAATTTAAGGAGATGGTAAAACAGTTACTTGCCTGAAATAGTTTATTGAATGATATTGCTTTTGACTTTACTAAATTAAATCAATTGAATCAAATATGACTTCACTGTGTTTTTCCTGATAGTGATGCTTATAAAAATTTGCTGTGTAGCTCCGATTCCCTGAACACCACTGTGGCTAAGGCACCTCATTAAGTGCTATATCTACATTAGTATGTGTACTTCTTTCAAAACCCGTTACGCATGTATTATCATGTTCATTTTACAGAAGAGGACACTAAGGTTCTGAGAGCCCAGAAAACCTGCATTAATTTATACAATATGGGACAGAGAAAAAATTGAGCAAATTCCACATTACATCATGTCCATTTACAGTCTCTCTGGTTTTGAATTCTCAATTCAAATATAAAGAAAGAAATATGTACAAAGAAAGAAAAATAGAAAGAGTTTGGTAATTCCAGGGTTAACCATTCAAAGTTAGAAGAACAAACACTCCAAAGATTCAATTTCCTACGTGAGAAATGAGTGCTATGGACCTGGCTGTAGTGTGAACTTAGCAAAGGCAAGAAAGCCAGCTCAAGCTCACATTATCATCCGGTCCCTGCCATCAGTGCATGAGGCAAAGTATGTTCCATCGAGAAATTACTCTTTATTTACTATGCTTCTCATGTGATGCTTTATTTCTCCAAAATTCTATAAAATTAATAAGTTAATCTTTTTTAAAAATATGTTCTTGTTACATATTAGATGCTGCTTTTAAAAAGCAAACCAAGTATTTGTCATACTGTTAGAATGTTTTGGGGAAATGTGTAGATGTACATGTAATAGTGGAATTATGAGGTTGGATCAGATATGGGAAATATATTTCATTAGTTCATGGAATTGTGTAACTCTTACTTGCTTCTTCCATGAAGCCATCCATGTTTACCTAAGAGATAGCTTTTTCCTTTGCACTAAGGGTGAATTCAGGTCATGTGAGACTTAGTTTTCTGCAATTTATATGAGAGGAGTTTTGGTATACTTTGGACCCAAAATATCTTCCAAAGATTCAAGTGTTAAAGGGTTACTTCTTAGCCTATAGTGATGAAACCTGGAAAAAGAAAGTACTGAGGGAGTACATACTTGAAAAGGATGCTACAACCACAAAACTCTTGTTTTTCAGAAAGACAGAAAACGTCTTCCATCTCATTGATGTTGCTTAACAGGGATGAGGTATGCTCTTGGAAAAGGGATAAAGAAGTCCATCATTTCCATTGTTTTAGAACCCATGTGGGGTCCCACAAAGTGTAGTAGCTCATGGTCAAAGGAAATTTGGTTTTCTGTTCCCAAGATGAAAAGGAGTTAGTTGATGGTCAACTAGCTTCCCAGATACCACAAGGTGCTCCTGAAATGTATTATGCGACCACAAGCCTAAAGAGACATTGCCAAGCAACTAGACTAGAATCATGAGCCAAATTAAACCACTTCCTTAATTATTTTGTCAGGTATTTTTCAGACAGTAATGGACTGAAATGGGTTCTTAAAGAAAATGAACATATAACTATGTTCATAAAATTAAGGGCAAAGTTTAGGGGAAAACCTTGGAAACTGAGGGATTCTAAGGATTAAGCTTCATTAGTTTCATGGTAAATTTAGCTCAGACTCCACTGAATATTCATACATTATAAGGATACACATGCCGTAAGCAAAATTTCCAGCCTATTGTTTTCTCCTAAACAATAATATTCTTGAGGGCTAGGACTGTACCTAAAGATCTCTTGCTACCTTGAAAAGCTTCTTTTGTGTAATAGCTACTCATAAACAGGTGTGTATTCATTTGCTAGTTGCTTAATCATATATATCATAAAGAAAAAAATCAGATATATTTTATTTGACACTTTATAATAGAAAGTTTATTTATTGACCATCGAATAGCTCCCTTTCCTTTGGAAACAGGAAATCAAATTTCCTATTTCTTATAAACCACTGTCCTTGGACAGGTAGGATTCTCTGAGTTTACCTCTAGCTCCAAACACAGAAATGCCAAGCTTATACATTGCCTATTACTCTTAAGCAACACCAGTGAGATAGAAGACATTTTCTGTGTTTTCTGAGACTAATTTGTTATATTCTATGAGAACTACATGGACCTTTTCAGAAGGAAAGAGAAAGTTGAAAGCTATTGTAGGCTATTCAGCCAAAGGTAAGTGTAAAGGAATGCAGCAAACAATGGTAAAATAAGGTTTTTAGTGGTATTATCAGAACACTAAAACTTTGCTGAAAAGACAAAACTTTATATATGTCTTTTGGTTTGAACCAATTTGAGGCTGGGAATGTGGCTTATGCATGAATCCCTGGGTTCAATTTCTTGGTACCATATACATAAAAAAATGAATAAAGTTAAAAGAAAATATTGTTAAAAAAACAAAAAACCCACACTTTAAGAACTGGATTATCTGAAACTTTAATTTGAAAGTTTTTTGATAAAACATAGAAGTTTATGAAGCCAGTATAATGTAAAATAGTGGTACAAATAAAAAAAATTATTCAGTATTTTTTGGCTGTATACTTTATAACATTTTAATTTCTATACTACACAGAACATGAAATTATTTGGGGCCACAATTATTTACTGAACCAAATTCTAGAATTTTGCGCTGCTAGGAATTATTACTTGGATTAAGACTCCTATTTTTTGCTTAGAAAATACTTTTTCTGTTAGGAATATTTTAGAATGTTCCTGGTTAATAATACTGAATTAGTCTAATTGTTCCTTGAAGTTGTGAAAAGTAACAAATTCTCCATGAAAACCTCCATTTGTAGCACTAACTAAACCTGCAAGAAATTCAGGTGCTGTCCTTCATCACAGTCATATTGTACTAGTGTAGGTTTTTTTCTAATTATTTTATTATAGTTCAAATGTCATTTTCCCATTAGGCATATAATAAGATATATTTTCATGTGTTAAAATCTTGTTTATTAATGGCTTTTACACAGGACAGACTTGGGTTTCTAGACCATTTGTAAGAATTTCCTATTAAGATATTCAATGAAGCATGGGAACAATGCAAGAGTAATTTATTAACATATCAAGAGGTTTTAATTTGCTAACATTTTCCTATCATGTTACTGTGACAGACTAGAAAGAACAAATCGCTAAAGCATGGAAAACAGTAGAATTGGAAGAAAAAGCTATCTATCTTTTTAAAGAGCTCATGAGCTCAACTGTTCACAACATGAGGAATTCATGCTTGCAAAAGTACAGTCTGATTCATACTGCCTAATTTATTAGGCTTTGTTTATCTCTACTATTTTTTTTAACACTATAGACAGTTGGAACAATACATGTAAGTCACAAAAGGAAAGGCTTTTCCAAAAGAAATATAGATGAAATATATCAGCTTAAGAAACTTGAAGAAGGTTTGTGTCTTCCACTTATATTAGAAACAGTGACTTCTTCGTTTAATTCATCTTTCCCTTTCTACATGGATAAACTAAATGTCTTTTACTACTAGCAAATATTTTACCAGATGTCTCAGCAGTCCACATTAATCATAATGTATCTGTCCACATGTCAGAGTAGTTGAGTATGTACTTCCAAGTGTGGTACAGTCCCCACTACAGCCATATTAACACACTGGCCTCATGCTTCTGTTAACTGAGTTCTCATCTTTGCTCAGGAATCAACCTCTGGCAAGAGACTGTGACTATGTTTTAGTCACATATTTAATTCATGTGATTTTTTTCTACCTAGTACAGAAATCTATCTTCTGAACCTATAGGTAGTGAGTGCATGATAAATATCTGATGACTTACTGAAAAAATAAATAAAAAATTAATGGGGGAAAGAAAGAAAATCTTGTCTCTAAGTTTCCTTATGATAGCTCAGTTGGATTTCAACGAAAAAAGACATCCTTCCTTGTTTGAAAAAGAATCTTAAACCGCTGTAGTAATAATCAGCTTATGAGGTTTAATACAATTTATCATATTTAATATACAATGCCTGTTTGATTAATGTTAAACAGAATATGTACAAATAAATAACTATTTTAACAGTTTTCATTCTTGGAGGTTTAATACAATTTATCATATTTAATATACAATACCTGTTTGATTAATGTTAAACAGAATATGTACAAATAAATAACTATTTTAACAGTTTTCATTCTTGCATCAATAGTTTAATTTGGTTTCGTTTTACACCATTTGCACCTAACCTTTAGAAAGTCATGCCCCAAATTCATATAACTGACTACAATACTGAAGATTACTAATTACAATATGGCTATAATAGTAGAAATTTATCATTTATCATTTGAAGACATTTTTTAAGTACATGGCCTATTTCAATGATTCAGAAATATCTTAACAATACATACTACACATACAAACACTAATTAATAATTAATAATGATGCAATGCACTATTCAAAGTTCTTTATACTTACTTTCTCATTGTTCCTCACAACAATCCTATTATTATTGTCCCCATTACACAGGCCAGGAAGTAAGTAATCTACAGCTAATAAGTAGCAGAATTAGGATTTCAATCCATGCAGCCTAGCTCCAGAGTTCTAGCTCCTAACCACTATTTATTGTCTCTCTGTATATCTCTCTATAAAATATAATACCTTATTTAATTTTGTGGCAACTGATCTTATTAGTTTGATAATAGGAGGGGAGGCCTCATAATTACAATGCTTCTGTTTACCTAATCCCTAATGGTTATTTGTAACATGGTAATGATTGGAGTTTTTGTTCACTGGAATCCCATTAAAAAAAAGTATTGTATTTGCAAACATACTAGGTTTCAGTTGCATCTGTCTGATGCTTTAAGATGCTACTAAACTCGTTTCTTGGATCCTTTTTATCATCCGTAAGTGTCACAACTATAATTGCCAATGACCTAGATAAGTATAATTTGATAAGGGAAGTCATGGAAAAATAGGTAAACAACCTTCAAAACTGGGCTAAGAAATATTCTATTTTTTAAAAATAGTAATAAATTATAATTGGTGCAATGTTTCTATGTATCAAGTACTATTTTATATTCTTTAAATGTACATGCCACTTGAACTTAACAACTATTTGGTCATAGGATACCATCATTCTCTAATTACAAATGAACAAACAGTAAGCAGCTTGAGGCCACACAGCTAATAAAGTGGATACAAATCTTCAGTCTGGGTAGGTCTAGCTTTCAAAGCAAGATAAGAAGCGAAGAAGATGTGCTGTTAAGAGCCACCTGTGGCATGAAATTTAAATTGGGTACAATGATGTTTCTCTAATTTAGATGTTTTATAACAGCCCAGGCCATGAGCTAAGTAAGCATGCTCCCACAAAATCAAGTGTACACATATACTTTTTAACCTTCTCTGGATTGCTAAACTAGACAATCAAGTTTGACAGAAAAGAGATGATTTCAAAAGAGATGATTTATGGCTAAGGCACATAAAATTTAGTATTGGGCTTAGGCCATAAAACATTATATATTAAATACTATAACATACATTCATCCAAACACACACATATATCTTTATAATATAATATATATACACATACACAATAAAATTTTTGAGTTTATATCTCAGAAACATGACTCATCATATTAGCTATAAGGTATTAAGGCTATTAAGCACCTTCTTGGAGTTATTTTTTATTTCTTCATTGCATTTCAAATAGTTTAATACCCTACTTAAATTTCCTCTTGAAAAATGACATAAAGTAACCCAAAATTTGCTTTGTAATTTTTATTCCCATTAAATCTTTTTCTTGCCATTTTAGGGCATATATTCTTTCTGTGTTTAAACAGACCCTTTATCCTTTTCAGTAGTAAGTTCTCTTTGACACTGATTTGTGTGTGTGTGTGTGTGTGTGTGTGTGTGTGTGTGTGTGTGTGTGTGTGTGTGTGCCCATTGCAAGGTCTTGAGCTTGGTACTAATGTGTTGTCCCTTAGTTTTTTTCACTCAAGGTGGGTGCTCTACCATTTGGATCATAGCTCTACTTCTAGCCTTTAATTGGAGATAAGAGTGTCACATGACTTTCTTACCCAGGCTAGCTTCAAACCTTGATGCTCAGATCTCAGATTCTTGAGTAGCAAGAATTAAAGGCATGAGCCATCAGCAACTGGCTATATATGTATATTTTTAACATGCATTATTGTCTGGAAAATGTATCTCAGCAATAATTGGTCATTATAATTTTATTACTTTCAGATTTGTTACCATGCCATTTAAATCCTGCAGTATCTGAACAATCTCTTCCTATATCTGCTCTTTCCTAAACATTCATTTAATTTTGCCCATAATAGCAGTAATCTGCCCTTTTGTTGTGTTTTTTGGGGGTGGTTTTAAGTGATGACTATAAAAGAAATTGACTATAAAAGCAGGAGAGACAATTCAGTTTACTTATCAACATTAATTGGAATTATGCACTAGTAGAAATCCTTTAGATTGCAACCTCTATAGGATATAAACTTCTATGTACTTAAAAGTTACCTTTGAGAGATCTCTGAAGTTTCCTGGAAGTGTCAGGTCCAGTTCTTCTGATTCATAATTTGTTAAGACCCATGGAAACACAGGATATTGGTTTAGATCATTATATGTCCGCCCTTGTAAACAACAAATAAAAATTAGAATATGATAATTACTTATGAAGTCATTAATCTTCTTGTAATAGATAAAGAAACTATTAAATTTCAGAAGAAAAGTAACTCTTTTACTTACTGAACTATGTCTGTGTTTAATTAAAAACATTCTGCTAATTATGCATTTAAAATGAGGTCCTGTAATAATTTAAAAATAATACCTAGAATTACTATACATAAGACTGATATATATACATACTGCTGGTTGGCCATCATTCTCTTCCTTTTGGGCTAGCTTCTTTTATAAATAGTTCTGGCATAGATTTAGTTCCTATGTATATAGTTCCTATGGGCAGAGATGATATGCCTCAGGTAGAGATTTTCAGGGTTGTTTGAGTTTGTCTGTTTATTTTTAATGGAATCATTTAAATATTCCAAGAAGGATACAGAGACATGCAAGTTGAGAAAGCACAATATTGCCCTCCTAATTTACTGGAAGAACATATGATCAAATGAAATTAAGAAAATCTAAGATGGGCGCCAGGGGCTCATACCTGTAATCCTAGCTACTCAGGAAGCTGAAATCTGAGGATCATGGTTCAAAACCAGCCTAGGCAGCAAAGTCCATGAAACTCTTATCTCCGATAAACTACTCAGAAAAAGCCAGAAGTGGCACTGTGTTGTGGCTAATTTAGTAGAGCACTAGCTTTGAGCAAAAGGACAGCTCCCAGGCCCAGACCTCAAGCCACAGGACCAGAAAAAAAAATCCAAACTTAAAGGATCTAGACAAAACTTAATCATGTGTCATATGTAACTTTATAAATGTTCATTCCAAATCACAGAAAACAGCCTTTTCCCTATCATTTAGTCATATGTATTTCATTCAGTAAGTCTTGATACACATATTATAGGTCCAGTAGTGCAACATATGCAGGCATTATTATGTTCATTATTAGGAAATGGCACTAAATAATACATACGCTAACAGCAATTGGTAAATATATATATATATATATATATATATATATAATACAGAATTATTTTAACATCTCATTGGGTAATAATATTATCTGATATCAAATCATTCATTTTGCATCTAAACTACATGCTGTTTGAAATATGTTAGCTGAGTTGAGTGGGTTATACCTAGAGGGAACTGATGAAAAGCATTACTGCTGCTTCCTCTTGGTATTTACTGAGATGAAGTCACAGCCTCTTCAGGAGTCTAATCTGGATGTAGGGTCTGACTTGTTTTTACCTTTCAAAATCTTTTTATATTGGTGCATATGATCAATCATAAAATATTTGTTGATGGAATAAATAGGTGTGTGTGTGTGTGTGTGTGTGTGTGTGTGTGTGTGTGTGCATCAAAGCTTGAATAAAATGAGCTAAATTTTAAAAGGTAAACAAACTAAGTCAAACAAGGAAAAACTTCTGAACATTCTTTTATGGGATGAGGACTTTTACAAAAGCATAGAAGTATAAATGAGAGAGGACTGTGTATGTGGAACTAGAATGTTTGCAGCTACTCAGACAAACCAATATATGGACTTGTTTTAAGTTTATGAAACTCTCATTTAAATTATAATCTTATAATAATCTTAATAAACATAAATTACATGAAAAACTAATTTTAATAAAAATTTCCACTTTTGTTTTGCAACATGGTCAGCCTATATATATTTAATAAGATTTTAATACTACAGGAAAGAAAAACATGAGTGGGGGTACTTTGTAATTTTTTTACTCTAAATTTGAGTTAATTAGCATAATCCCTTCATTTTACTGAAGATCTTGTGAAATAAAGAAAAAATTAGTTTACTGTAAGAGAACAATTCCAAAGTAATCTCTATCAAGTTCTGGATATTTATTTGCCAATTCTTTCTGTTTGTAGTTGTTGTTTTTGAAGACAGTTTAAATTTAATAAATGTACTATACTGTAATTGGTAGAGTTCTTTCCTTAAAAGCAGGATATATTTTACATAGGTTATGCTAACTCTGCTTACGCACATTTATCTTAGAGGATGAATATTAAATATTGGAAGCCTGTGACACTAATCTACTCAAACAATAAGAATGAAGCAGAGTAAATGAGATCTCAGAAACACTGGATATGTTTCTTCATTTAAAAAAAAACTTTTTAATTAAACCATCCAATTTAATGTTTTTATATGGCACTTTAGTTTTGAAGGTAAAATGATCTAGAGACAGCTGACAAAGAAATTATAACTGCAATTCCTTGGTGAAAATGTTAATGACAGCAAAATATTGTTTAATTAGATGATTGCAGCATCTGGATTAACACGCTTTAAGAGCGATGTTCCTGGGCTTGTCGGCTTCTTCACACTTTACAGACATTTTGTCATCTCTAGGTCATTAGGAAAGAATTTTTAATGATTTTTCTAGAAGCAAGCAGTTCAAGTTACATCTAATTAGATGACAATAATAAGCCCAACACATGCAGAAGCTAAATATATACATAATTAACCAGGGAGGGCTTGTTCATCACAGAGTAAAAAAGTGGAAAATGCTAAACAGGAGAAAAAGGATGGGGTTGGGGAAGTTATGCTGAATTCATTAGCTAATCATATAAAAAAAAGCAACTCAAAAACTCTCAAGTTGAACTGAATCATTTGCACAAAAGTATGTTAGCAATCATTTTTTTTAACGTTAAGGATGTCAGATTTGAACATCTTTTTCTTAGTATTTTTTAATAAGGTATAAAATGAAGCACAGGTTGTATCTTTCAGAACACAATGAACAGAAATCTAGTCTGGAAATAGAGGTTGAAATGGTATTTTTAGTTGACTCTAATCATAATTAAAATTCTTTCAGTCTTCCAAAATTTAGTGTTTCCTGAAAAAAAAATCTCTCAAGTGTTTCAAAAACAGTTAAATAATTTTTGCTAAGACAGACTCACATGCAGATTTTCTTTTTAATTCAAGCCTTAAAAGAATATTTAATGAAGTGAAACTGAGTGTATGGGTGCATGCCTGTAATGCCAATACTTCAGAGGTTGAGACACACACAGATATATGTATGCATACAAATATACACACACAGACATGTGTATAGGTATAGAGGTATGCGTGTATATATACATACATACATACATATCTATGTATGTATGTGTAAATACATGTAACACATGGGCATCTGAAAAGCCCATACAATGCTTCAATACCAAGACATTACTGCCAAAATGCTTTATAGAGTCTCCTTCCTTTTATTTTTTCTGCCTGCCATGATTGAACTCAGGGCCTACTCGTGCTTCTTTTGCTCAAGACTAGCACTCTACCACCTGAACCACAGCTCCACTTCCAGCTTTTTTTTTTTGAGTAGTTTATTGAAGATAAGAGTCCTATGGGCTTTCCTGTCTGTGCTTGTTTCAAACTGTGATCCTCAGATCTCAGCCTCCTGAGTAGCTAGGATTACAGGTATGGGCCTCTGGCAGCAGGTTATAGTCTCATTTTTTTTAAATGCACATAGAAAGGAGAAAAATATGACAGTCAAATATAAGAGACATTAAGAAAGAAGTAGAGAGCAAGAAATAGGTCATAAAATATACTTCATATTTGACTTTAAAATAGTATTTTTGTTGTTGTTTGTGGGTCTTGAACTCTGGGTCTGAGCACTGTCCTGAGCTTTTCAGCTCAAGAAGAACACCCTACCACTTGAGCCACAGTGCCACAGTGGTTAATTAGAGATAAGAGTCTCATGGATGTTCCTGCTTGGGCTGACTTTGAACTGTGATCCTCAGATCTCAGCCTCCTGAGTAGTGAGGATTACACATGTGAGCCACTGACGCCCGGCAAAACAGTATTTTTAGGAAAAAAATAACCTGAGAATGTTTGATAGTAACTAAAATATTTATAGGAACTGTAATTAATAAACTTATCTTTATATGCATTTTTAACAGAATATAGGTACAGTGCAGCACAATGGTATAATCATTAAGTGGGAATATGTTAGGAATAAAAATTCCAGAGTCTGTACCAAGTTAAAACTTCTTGGGTGAGGCTTAACCTTCTCTGTTTCAAAAAGCCTGATTGCAATGTGGTAAAATCTGAGAACTATTTGGCCCAGTAGATGCATACTTGAGCAAGTAATGGGAGTGTTGTTGCTGGTGGCATTAAGCTAAGTCCCTCTCTAAGATCCCTTTCATCAGCATATCTCCTTTCTAGGAGTCACTTCAATGGCTGCAGAGCAAAGGTAATAAAGGCCTGGCCCACTTGCTTCACTGCAAGACAACTCAGAATGGTTATAAAGTCAGCTTCAGGTTCCCAGCTCCGCTCAGAAATCCGTGGAATTTTTTATTTTAACGACATTGGAGCTTAAATTCTACCTCGTTCTTTCTTGCTCTCCCAACGTGGTGATCTCAAAGGTCCTCACCATAAAATTTTCTTTGCTAATTTCTGTTCAAAATCTGTTTAGATCTAAGTGAGGGTCTACATCAAATTCAATAATTCTAGGCCCCTCTAGCAAAATGTCATGATAGTAAATAAACTTCAAAGGATCTTCTGATGAAAAGAAAAGAAAGTAAAACTGTTTTGAATCATTTGCTGTTTAGGTTTTAGAGCATCTACTAGACAAAGGCTTTGGCTGGAGGTGAAATGGAAAGGCTCCAAGAATATCCTGGAGCAGTGGGGGCAGTGTACACTCAAAACTGAATCTGACTGTGTCACTTGTTAGCTCTGAATCTTGGAACAGTTATTTAATTTCCCTGTACCTCCTTTGCTCACTAGGGATAAGAGCGGAACTTAAATTTTGGGGCTGTGGAAATTAAATGAGTAAAGAAACATAAGCCTGAAGAACAATGTTTGGCATATGTTACACATTTCAATAAACATTAACTACTAGTTATATCTTCCTGAATTTTGATATCAACAATTACAGAGGTGTTCCAAATTAAATAATGAAAAAGAAACAATAAAAATACTTTTGACTCTTGATATTTTGATATCAGAAATCATATCTTGATACCAACAATTATTAAATAAATGTTTTAAAAGAGCTATGACAAGATCCAAACCAACTATTCTCTAGCTTTGGACTATCTAGCACATTAAATATCATAGAAATAATCTTTGTCAAAAACAATACTGATATCCTCTCTAGAATGATAAATTTTAAGTTTTAATCAATTACATTAAATATTTATTGAACAATAACTGTATCTCTGAAACTGTGTAAATGAAACAATGGGAAAGAATTTGTCAGCAAAAGTGATACTGGCACACTTGTTTTCAGAGTGTCTTTATTTTTGTATCTTCAGAGAACTCTGAGAGTTGTCTGAAGATACAAATGATACACATATTTTCTACAATTCATAGCAACAGACAATTCATATTGCTTTCCCAATGCTTAGTATTGGTATTAGTGACCTTCATGTTGATGCTTAAGTATAAACTGGTAGTTTAGGATGATGTCAAGGGAAGAATTAATAGTAATATAGTCAGGAGAGCACTTCAGGATGTTCATATACATAACTTTTCCCAACTGTCATTCTACTTATAAATGCTGTTTTTGTCAGGATAATCACTAATGTCTGACAAAACTATCAAGGAGTTAGCTTAACGCTCATCTTTTCTATGAACCTTCAGTAGTCCACCTCATACTGACCTTTCAGGTTTCTAAACTTTCATTAAATCTAGCAGCACTTAAATATATTCTTCACTATCTTTTCATGCAACTTTTTCCAGTCAGTATGTTTAGCTAGATAGAGCAATAGTACTCAAGTTCATTGCATCACTATCACCTAGAGGCTGGCTGAGAGGCAGGCTGCTGGACTACAGCTTCGGATCCAGTGGGTATAAGGAAGACTTGCAGAATCTACAGCTCTAAAGGTCCTTAAGTGGTACTGATGCCAATGATGAACTCTTGGAGAAGCATTAAACTAGTGAAGAGTACAGTGACTTTAACTTTTTTGGTTAATAACATCATATATATTGTCATTCATTTCAATCTTTTGGTCATCCATACTGCCATTTTTCTTTTTTTTTGGTCGGTTGTGGGGCTTGAAATCTGGGCTTGGGCGCTGTTCCTGTGCTCTTCAGTTCAAGGCGAGTGCTCTACCACTTGAACCACAACACCACTTCTGGTTTTCTAGTGGTTTTTATTGGAAATGAGAGTCTCACGGACTTTCCTGCCCAGGCTGGCTTTGAACCGCGATCCTCAGATCTCAGCCTCCTGAGTAGTTAGGATTACAGGCGTGAGCCACCGGCGCTCAGCTTCTGCCATTATTCTTATCTAACTTTACCCCCTTGTTTTCTCCCCCCACACCCCTTGGAATGCCTTCTGATTGCCTTCTAAGTTCTTCTTGCTTATATTTCAGTTCCCAATTTAAAGGTCACATATGAGAGAATTTCCTGCTCTTTTAGTTCAAAGTAATGGCTTCTAGATCTGTGACTCCCAAACGGCTTCATTTGCACTCCCATTATAAATATTCTGATTTATTGGAATACTGGTGTACATGTATAGTATGATCTCTTCAGAGACAAAAAGCATCCTTTATTTGCTTTAATAGTTGCAATGCAAAACACAGTAAATTATTTACTGGAATGAGCAAACTGATGTCAATTTACATTTCTGTAATATTCTTCTTATAGCTCTAATTATAAGCTATTATAATTCCAATTCATATCACACATAATTATCATTTTAATTTTCTTAAAATTCCACATTGCATTCCTTCAAAACTATATTGACTCATAAAAGCCTGTTTATAATCTGGCTCCTAATAGCTCACATATTATCTGTTATTCTCTGCTCCACTCAAAATATGATGCTCTTTGCTCTATCATTCATTTCTTCCCTAACACACTTTCCTCTCTTCTGTTTAGCATTTGCAGAATTCACTGTTCATAGCACTTATTCAAGCCTTAATATCAGCTGTCTTAAACTGCCAGTATGGGGATTTGAATATAGAACTTCAAGCTCATTGCCCTTTTTGCTCATGATTAACCACCTCAAAACTGGTAATTATTCTGTGGCTCAAAGTGGTAAAGAGCTAGCCTTGAGCAAAAGGGTCAGGGACAGCACCCAAGCGCTGAGTTCAAGCCCCATGACTGACAAAAAAAAAAAAAAAGAAAGAAAGAAAAAGAAAAAAAGAGAAAGAAAAAGCTCCATCTAGAGAGTAAAGAGCATCTCATCTTAGAACAGCAGGATCTTTTCATATAAATGGAATGGAAACTGAACTGAAAGAAAGGTATATTATTCTACTCTCCAGTTTTAATCCAACAGCTCTATGAAACTAGCACTGGCAAGAGAAAACAACAACAACAAAACAAACAAACAAAAACTCAAGTAATGGCAGGTACTTCCTCCTGACAAACTTTCAACAAACAAAAATAAAGACAATACAGGGAATATGAAAAAAAATCTGCACTCAGTATAAAAAGAATGCTATCCAAAAATGTTAGGAAAAGACCTGAAAATACATACTGCATTAACAAGAAGAAATTTTAACAAATTAAAATCCTTCTCAATATGAGAAATACTTTGATTTAAAAAATAAGGAGTTAATAATCATTCAGATTTCAGACAGCAAATTATACTTATAAAGTTTATAAGTTTATAAAGATAAACAATTGAATATACATGAGTTAAAATATCTAATGCTGAAGTAATTAAGAGGTTGACTTATTTCAAAGATAAGGGAAATACAGTAGGAAGTTGTTCAAAATTAAATATAGTTTTAGGAATAAAAGAAAGATGCAAACATTCTAAATCACTAAAGTGGTGAGTAAAAAATTATCCATGTTACCAAATAAGGACAAAACAATGTGAAAAGCAAGAAAATCCATAAAATAGTATGCAACAGAATGGTTTAGGACCAAGCATACCAGTTATTCTAGTGGAAGCAAAGATAACTAATACTATTACCAAAAGACTAAAAGTTCAAGATAGAGAGTGTAATTTATGTTTCATGCCACAAGCTGGAAGATCTGAGATTTGTTCCCTATTTTCCTTGGCTCTGAGACTTAGGCTTTTTCTGCTCAGTCGTGTTAGCAACCTAAATACAGTGGGTTCTCCCTAATTGCAGTTTTTGCACCATGGATTCAACAAACAATGGATCAATTTTTTTTTTAATGAGGCACTGAACATAACTGAATTTTTTTCTTGTCATAATTGCATAAATGTTATAATCTAGCAACTATTTAACATAACATTTGTATCATATTAGGCATTCTAAGTAGACATGATTTGAAGTATATGGGAGAATGTGAGATTATACAACACTCTGCCATGTTATATAGAAGACTTTGCATCCTCACATTTTATACTAGCAGGGGATCCTGGAACCAATCCCTTCAGATACTGAAGGCTACTGCTAAGGAAATTAAGTTCTTTACACTCCAAATATTTAAATTCATTAGATCTATACGTGAAAATAATGTTATAGAGTTAAATAATATAAACATCTTTGTTTTAACTTTGAGGGAATAAATAGGTTTCTTCTCTCTATATACATATATGTGTGTTTATATGTATATACTACATATAAACTATGTATATGAATGCATATATATGAACATGATTAAGATTTTTAAAATATTGCAAAAAACTTTATCCTTTTATATTGACAAGTTCTGTTCTCTTACCTATTTAATGCACACCTATGACATATTTAGTATTTACTTACTATATCTTTTTTTTTGGGGGGGGGGTTCCCGTCATGGGGCCTGCACTCTGGGCCTGAGCGCTATCCCTCAGCTCTTCATCTCAAGGCTAGCACTCTACCACTTGAGCCACAGCACCACTTCTGGCTTTTTTCTTTTTGCTTATGTGGTGCTGAGGAATCAAACCCAGGGCCTCATGCATGCAAGGCAAGTGCTCTACCACTGAGCCACCTTCTCAGCCCACTTACTATATTCTTGTTCATATTTACATATAACAGATTTTTATTTATTTATTTTATTTATTTATTTATTTATTTTGGGTCTGGTTGTGGGGCCTGAACTCTGGGCCTCGGTGTTGTCCCTCAGCTCTTCAGCTCAAGGCTAGCGCTCTGCCACTTGAGCCACAGCTCAAGGCTAGCGCTCTGCCACTTGAGCCACAGCGCCACTTCCAGCTTTTTTCTTTTTGCTTATGTGGTGCTAAGGAATCAAACCCAGGACCTCATGCATGCAAGGCAAGCGCTCTACTACTGAGCCACCTTCCCAGCCCCTAAGATTTTTAAAGTGTTATTATGTAGTTATCTTTTAAAAGCAATGATTCATTATAGGATAGTCATAATGAAATAATAACTACACATGAACATATACATTTATATAGTTAAATTCATAGAGTTACAAGTTTTTGTCAGCCTAATCTATAGAATTGAGTTGTTTCTGAGTCAATGTGAATTAAAAACTTTGGAATTCAACTTCAGGGAGAAAATAAGGTACTTAAAACTTATAGGCATATTTACTCACTGACAATCACTGATTTAGCAGAAAAACAAAAGCTACTATACCTCTTTGTTTAATTCACACATACAGTAAATGCTGAGCTTGATGGCAGTTACTCACCATCCAGAAATAATAATACGATTTTTATTTTTATTGAAAAACTTTAAGGGGAAAAAAAAGGTGCTGTAACCCAATCATGTCATAATCCAGGAGACATCTGTACTAGGCAGAATCCTGTTGTTATTTTCTTGTCTTTGTCACTATTGCTGAGAATGACAAAGTAGTGAAATTACATTTCCCATTATTATTTCCAGATTCTCTCTGGCAATGGTTTGTTGACTCTAATAAACCTTCAGACAAAGCTGTCAGCAAAAGAAATGGCAGAAAGAGTGCCAAGGAAAAGTCTCTTCAACAATAAATGCATCTAAAACCTTGGTATTGGCTTGTACAGTTTCTAATAAAATGTAATGTGAGTTCTTCAATATTTATTCTAATGGTGCCTTTGAATCCCTAAGAGAAAAATGTATCATGTCAAGTCATATTACAAATGAATTTGATGAAGATAAACCTATTATGATGAACTTAAAAGCGAGATCTCTCACCTGCTATAGTATTGAGAAACATCAAGTACTCAAAGTTTGAAATTTCCCTTCTTTGCCAACGCTGGGTCATGTTGGAAGATTTATAAAGCTGTCGTGGAGTCGCCAATGATATCCTCCTAGTAAATGAACATATCACAACAATTTTTTTACTCATGGCTTTTAAAAATTCATTACTAATATATGTTAGTTTGATAACATCCAAATGAAAATAATTTATAACTTGTCCATCAGAGATGAATCATAGTCTATGATAGTCCTCAATGCAGAAATTGCAATATTTGAGAATTATATTTCAAAGATAATTATTAAAGATAAGCAAATTTGAAAACAACTCCATTTGTAAATTGTAGCTGCAAATGTATATAAGGAAAAAAAACTTAAAATCATGCGTAAAATGAGTAAAGGTATTTTTAAGTAGAGCAAATCTACTCAATGATAACTAGTTAGTAGGTATTTAGTTAGACACCTGACTGCCAGCATTTCACTTAAATCTTATACAATGGTGGTTAACACTGAACGTGTTACACTTGCCCCTAAAGTACACGTATCTACATAATAACACATACCTCTAATGATATAAAAAACAAACTAAGCCCCGCAAAAAAAAAAAATGTATCATTCTAATATAAAGGACAAATGATCAACCAAGTTTCTCAGACTTTTAAAATTCATATCATGTCAACTTTAGTGTCTCAGTAACATTTTTATTTTGCCAGTCCCAGGGCTTAAACTCTCTAAAATTCTTTTTTTTTTGGGGGGGGGGGAGGTCCGGTCGTGGGGCCTGAACTCTGGGCCTGGGCACTGTCCCTCAGCTCTTCAGCTCAAGGCTAGCGTTCTACCACTTGAGCCACAGCGCCACTTCTGGCTTTTTTCTTTTTGCTTGTGTGGCGCTGAGGAATCGAACCCAGGGCCTCATGCGTGCAAGGCAAGTGCTCTACCACTGAGCCACCTTCCCAGCTCCCCCTAAAGTTCTTTTGTTCAAGGCTAGTGCTCTACCACTTGAGCCACAGCACCACTTCTGGCTTTTGCTGAGTAGTTTATTGGAGATAAGAGTTTCAGAATTTCCTGCCTGGGCTGGCTTCAAACCACAATCCTCAGATCTCAGCCTCCTGAGTAGCTAGGATGACAGGTGTGAGCCACTGGCACCTGGCCTCAGTAATTTTTTCATGGTGCTTCTTGGCTAAGAGAAATATCTATCAGTTCTGCTTATTATGTAGTTAAATCTAAACAACTAACTAAATAATTTATATCTGCTATGGTTTGGATGTGGCCTGAGTATGTCCCTCAAAGATTCATGTGCTAAAAGCTTAATCACTAGTGTGGTAGTGTTGAGGGTCTCACAGAAGGTTTTAGGTCAGAGAAACATAATCCTCACAGGATGCTGGTGCTGGTGTACTGGAGAGATTTGTCAGGAGCACAGCTGGTCAAATGGGTTGTCATTATATGTTCTTGGCCCCTTCTCTATGAAGGCATTTTTATTTTCTCTTTCTCTATTACATTGTGATACAATCAAGGGGCCTCACCAAAACAGACAAGACTGCCTGATGGTGGACTTTTGGACTCAAAAACTATGAATTAAATAAACTTCCTTACTTTATACCCAATATCAGGTATTCTGTGTAGCATTGCAAAATGAGCTAACATAACATCTTAAGAACTTAACAGCTGTTTGGAAATAAACACTCAAAAAATAGTGCCCCTGATGGGCACTGTAGGTTCTGGCACTACACCTTCATTTTTCCTGCTCTATGCTAACTTTTCATGGAGCTCTGTTTTGAACACAGTAGCCAGTTTCACAAAGTTATCATCCAAAAGCAAGAGTCCTATTTAAAGTTGAAATTTACAAATAAAGAGTATTAAGTATCCTAACACATGATGACCATTTAAGTTCATCAACTCTATACATATAACTATGCTACTTCCTTGGTAAGTGAAGAATCTAAGAAAATGTAAATATAATTGATTGTACTGGTTGATAGAAAACCCATTAATCACAAAATAGTTATGGGTATGAAGTCTAGAATATGAACAAGTATTTGTCATTATTTTTCTCTTAGTATGTGAAGGAATTGCTTTTAGCACTAATGTGAGTCTG
The DNA here is from genome assembly GCF_024711535.1 of Dipodomys merriami. Lineage (NCBI taxonomy): Eukaryota > Metazoa > Chordata > Mammalia > Rodentia > Heteromyidae > Dipodomys > Dipodomys merriami. The sequence goes on from NW_027206179.1 coordinate 59,044,356, forward strand.
CTGAATAGGAATTGAAGAAGTGAGCTAGATGAGCCCGGTGCCGGCGGCTCGAGGCCTGTAATCCTAGCTACTCAGGAGGCTGAGATTGAGGATCAAAGTTCAAAGCCATCCTGAGCAGGAAAGTCCACGAAACTCTGATCTCCAATTAGTCAATGACAACAACAACAAAAAAATAGAACTGGAGCTGTGGGTCAAATAGTAAAAAAGATCAGGGAAAGTGCCAGGCCCTGAGTTCAAGCCACAGGGCCAGTACAAAAACCAACCAACCAACCAACCAACCAAAAACATAAAACAAACAAACAGCCTACAAGAACAATATTAGGAAACAAAGGAAAAGTTAAGGTCAATAAAAGGGTGTTCTGAGATAGAATGGCTTCATGAAATAACAGAGAAACAAAAATTCTGACCATTAATTTGGCTTCTAGTTTCTCCATTCAGAAAAGTATTATGCCAAAGTGAAAGAAAGACCAAAAATGATTAAAATATAATTGACTCTCATAATAGGTAAGAGAGCTGCTGTTTGTTTTAAATGAACTCAGATTCAGACAAGTTTGGGAAATTACACATGCCACCTAGAAAATCGCTTCAGTAATCTTTCAGGAATCATGTTCATTGAGTAAGATGCCAGGAGGCATCTTTTCTGTCTGACAAAGAAACAAGTTAGACCGATTTGTGAGTCCTTAATATTTATTCCTGGAAAAATTTTTGAATTGGTGCTTAAACTAGCGTGTGTCCACATGGGAAAGGAAATAGTGATTACTATGAATCAGCTTAAGTTCAATAAGTCTTGCAAAACTAATCTCATTGTCTTTGATAGACTAAATGCATTTTTTCTTTGACCTGTATTTTATATAAGTGCTTAAGTACTTAGGACTTAATCTTGTCATTCTCTTAGCAAATAACCTGAGCATGTACATACATGTCAGCGGATTGTTCTTCCATAGTAAGCTTAAAGAGATAAGATGTAATGCAAGGGAACTCCAGTTGAATGGCACTTATAAAGCACTTCTGCAATTAGGCAGTGTGCTAGGTGCTGCAGATTAAAAGATAAGTAAAACACACTCCTTATGTTTAAAATGTCTGTAAACCATTTAAGGAAAGACAGACAAAGATTAGTTTTCTTTTCCACTGAACTAAGAGCCTGCAAATAATCCTCAGGGCTGTATTGGTCTCTGTGGTAGACATTGTTGCTTATCTACCTGAGGCCAATTTCCCATTTTCCCTCATCAGCTGAATCTCTTTTGCTCAGGTCAGAGGTAGTTAATTCTCAGGAGTATGTGTTCTATAAACTCTAGGTAATCATTAAGTCATCATACTTACTACTTATTGATTCAAGTATTAGAAAGGTAAACCCATTTCGCCAAATTAACTTGATTTTTTAAAAAAGTTTTTTATTGTGAAAATACCATACAGAGGAGTTACAATTACAGGAGCAAGGTAATGAGTACATTTTTTTTTTTTATCAAGAATTGTTGCCTCCTCCTTTGTTTTTCCCCTACCATCCCTGCCCTCCCATCTCTATGGCTATACTCCCCCACCCCTGCCAAAGTTGTACCCCCCACTTGCCTACCCCCCCACCAAAATTGTAAAGTTCATTTTTCAACATAGCATCTTGTACATCTCATTGTTGTAATGGGTCACCAAAGTAACTTGAGATAAAGTTTGCTGGAGACATATGAGAAATATACTCTTTCCAAAATGAAGAACTTTCAGGGATATTCCCAGTTTCTTATGTGAACCTAAACAGGAAAAGATGCTGTATCTTGAACAGTTGCAGTGATTTTTATATGAGGCCAACATAGAGTTATGACATTGATGAGTCTCTGAACCATTATTGGCAAGATCTATTTTTTTTTGCTTATGTGGTGCTGAGGAATCGAACTCAGGGCTCAGGCATGCAAGGCAAGCGCTCTACCACTGAGCCACCTCCCCAGCCCCTATTGGCAAGATGTTAACTCTTGATCTGTTGTAGTAGAACATACACACACCCAGACACACAGACACACAGACACACAGACACACACAGACACATACACACAGAGTCTACTTTTAGCCAGGCATTCATTTTCTTTGAGCCAAAAATAGAAAATGATACTATATATATATATATATATATATATATATATATATATATATATAGTAATACATTTAATTACTGTGCTTTACATTTAGATTATTTTCTATTAATAAAATAAGGCTTCAAGACAATTCTTGTAGAATACTAAAATGAAAGATTTAGATATTGGTTAAAATTATACTGTAATAAACTCTAAAAAGCTTTAGTGGGGGCAGGGAAGGTGGCTTAGTGGTAGAGCACTTGCCTTGCATGCATGAGGCCCTGGGATCGATTCCTCAGCACCACATAAGCAGAAAAAAAAAGCTGGAAGTGGAGCTGTGGCTCAAGTGGTAGGATGCTAGCCTTGAGCTGAAGAGCTGAGTGACAGGGCCCAGGCCCAGAGTGCAGGCCCCACGATCGGACTCCCTCCCCCTCAAAAAAAGGCTTGTGTGTGTGTGTGTGTGTGTGTGTGTGTGTGTGTGTGTGTGTGTGTATGTGTGTATGCGTGCACACACACATATGCACACATAAGCATGTGCACTGTTCCTGCCCTTGAACTCAGGGCCTGGGTGCTATCACTGAGCTTTTTTGCTCAAGGCTAGCAGTCTATTATCTATACCACAGCTCAACTTAGAGCTTTTCTTCAGTAGCTAATTGGAGTCCAGGGTCTCATCAACTTTCCTGCCTGGTCTGGCTTCAGACCTCAATCCTCAAATCTCAGCCTCCTAAATATCTAGGATTACAGGCATGAGCTGGTGCCTGGCTAAGAGGCATTTTAAATAGCTTCTTCATTATTGTGATAAATCACAAAAACCTTGAAAGAATTCAGGTATGTTTCCTATAAGATTTCAACCAAGAAATAGCATCTTCATTATGTTAGAAGTTATAGATAACCTACCTTTCTACCTACCTATTTAGATGTTTTAAGTAAAACTAGTTATTCTGTCATTATTAAAAATGTATGTTTTCATAACCTCTTTGCCTATAAATAACTCACAGAAGAGAACTATTGGTTCTCAAAATAATTATAATGGTAGAAGTATATTTACATTTCTGACATTTTGAGCACTGAAATATGTGAACAAATTATAGACAATGTGCAATATCATATAATTACCTGGCTTGTGGCAAACCATAGCTGGTCCCAACTCCAACCCGAGGCAAGCTATAGACAACTTTTTTTACTGTTGCTTGATCAGGGAAATTAAACATAACAGAGGCTGTAGAAAGAAGAAAAGAATGTGATTTAGAAAATCACAAAAAAACTATTTTAAGAAATAATTTTCAAGTGCCTATTATGATTTATTTGTAATGTTACTGAATCTTCACGGAAAATGATCCTGCTGCATAGCTTTGTCTTCCTCCTCCTCCTCCTCCTCCTCCTCCTCCTCCTCCTCCTCCTCTTCCTCCTCCCCCTCCCCTCCTCCTTCCCATCCCTCCCTCCCTCCCTCCCTCCCTCCCTCCCTCCTTCCTTTCTTCCTTCCTTCCTTCCTTCCTTCCTTCCTTCCTTCCTTCCTTCCTTCCTTCCTTCCTTCCTTCCTTCCTTCCTTCCTCCTCTCCCTCCCTCTCTCCTCACTCTCTCCCTCCCTCTCCCCCACCTCTCTCTCTTGTTGTTTCATGCTTTTGCCAGTTCTGGAACTTGAACTCTGGGCCTGGGTGCTGTCCCTGAGCTTCTTTTGCTCAAGGTGAGCACTCTACTACTTGAGCCACAGCACTACTTCTGGCTTTTTTGAGTAGTTTATTGTAGATAAGATTCTCGTGGAGTTTCCTGCCTGAGTTGGCTTAGAACCATAATCCTCAGAGCTCAGCCTCCTGAGTAGCTAGGATTGTAGGTGTGAGTGATCAGCACCTGGCTCTCCTCTCTGGTAATACTGGGGTTTGAACTCAGTGACTTCTTATGTTTGCTAGACTGGCACGATAATGATGAGCCACATCTCCAGTCTTAACAACTCTTTTTCACACAGTCTTTTCAATTTAAAAACTACAAAAATAATTTTTGTTTTAGTGAGAGGATAGCAAAGTAAAAAATGAAATGGCCAAAGTCATGACAGTTCTGTGATATCAATTTGTAATATTAACCTTCAAGCACAGTTTTCTACTTAATTTATTAAAGAGGACTTACTTCTGTTTGCCATGAATACCTCCAGAGCAGTATTCTGCAGAAGATAACGTCTTGAAAACACAGCTCGTATCTCGCTGAACATCCATTTTCCATGAAGTCCCTCAGTGTATGCAAGAACCTAAAGCAAACAGTTTAGAAGGAAGTAGTTATCAGCAAAATATGTAGTTAAGATTTTGAGATTATTTTAGAATTATATTTAAGTCAGTACATTAGGATTAGAGTATTTTCCTAAATTCATGATACACAACAACATTGCCCATCATTTAATACTATGTATTTGCAAAAATGCTTGCCTTTCCATATTTTCTTAGCTCATGAGAAAGTTAAATTGTAGAAAAATTGCACATTCAAGGTGAGTCTGACTTACAACAGAAAACACGTTATTGTGTTAGAGCACTACAAATGATTAATTGGGCCTGGTAACCCTTGTGCTATTTATTGTTGGTCCTTTCCAATATCTTGCTTCTTGGAAATCATATCATCCCCAGGCATCCCAAGCAATGGATTATGATTGGTCTAAGCCAGAGACTGGCAAACATTTTTGGTAGAAGTCCATATCATAAGTATTTTCAAGTTTGTAGGCCATGTGGTCTTTGTTGTAACTATTGACCTTGTAGTATGAAAGCAGCCACAAACAATGTATATGTAAAAGAGTATATTCTATATTCTAATAAAACTTTATTTGCACAAAAGTGACTTAATTTGGAACAAGGTCAGAATTTGGCTCACCCACATTCTAAGCTAACTGTGACAATGTTCCTCTCTGCTTTCCCAAATTCTCTTGAGGCTTTTGGAGAGGAAACTTGACCAGGCACTGGCTAATGAGAAAAAAGCTGAACACAGCTCTTGATATTTCAGAAAAGTTAATTAAGAATAACTGCATGACCCTTTTCACTCCTGATTGATATGATGGTTCAAACTGTAGTAGTTTGTAGAGGACTGTGTAAAGAAGATTGAGGTAACCAGAACAAACTGAACAATCTCAGCAATGGTCTCTATCTGCACTTTGTATACTCATGGTAACTTCAATCCATACTTGTTAAACCACAGTTGTCAAGTGTGCAGAAAATACATTTTTCTTGACATATCATTTATGTATATTTAACAATAAGTGTTTTTGCTATTTGCTCTGATATATTCAACTGTACTTGTGTTTGCGTTAGGGAAAATGGAGACTAGTTAATGAGTGGCTTTCTTTGACTTTGAAGATGGCTACAAAGTTCCCTTTTATTCATGAAATTTAAGTATTAATAACCTTTTTATCTTCTAATTTTTAATTTATTTAAATTTATTTCATTACATATGTATGTGGGCATATGTGTATATATATATACACATACATATGTAGTATTGGGATTTGAACTCAGAGTCTTTTACTTGCTAAGAAGGCATTCTACAACTTAAGCCACATCGCCAGCCCTTTTAGCTTTAATTATTTTTTTAAAATAGAAAGAAACTAGTGTTTGTCTCCAGGATGACCTGGACGACAATCCTCCTAGCTATGTTTACTGTGTAGTTGGGGTAACAGTCTGGACAACTGTGCCTAGATTGGTTGAGTTGGGGGTCTTGTGAATGTTTTGCTAAGGCTGCCCTCAATCCATGATCCTTTCCTTCTCAGCTTTCCAGCAAATAAAGATTATAGATGTGAGCCACAATTTTTGTCTTTAAAAAAATAAATCTAATTTTCAAACCCTTAATTTGGTGCTCATTTTGGTCTAAAAATTGATAGGTTTTAAGGGAGCAATTAGACATCTATTTCAATCCTGAAACATTTTAGAGTCAGTAGAATTTCTATTACTTTTGCCTCTGCCATTTGCTAACCATAGGACCATGGAGAAATTACCTAACTCCATCTAATTTTTTGTCATCTGAAAAATAGTGACAATAATACCTGCTATTGAGTAAGCAAAGATAATCAATGCAAAGACTGTGGTCCTATTAAGTTCTGCTCATAATTTAGTATGTTCGTGTTGCTGAGCTTCGTTTGACAACTAAACACACAACTTGGACTTGATGTGGTAATTCACAACTTTAATTCAAGCTAGTCAGGAGGCAGCGATCACAACAGTAAGCCGTGGCCATCCTCAGGCAAAAACTCAAGCACCTAACTGAAAAATAACTAAAGCACAAAAGGGCTATGTTACAGTTACTTGTACTTTCCCTGAGTTTGAACCTGGTACCACCAGAAAACAAAAGCAAAACATAAAAACAAAACCTTCTTTTTTATACATTTCACAAACTATTTTAGTGTTACTTGAGTTTGAACTTAGAATTTGGTGCTTGCAAGGCAGCCATTCCACCACTTGCGCCATGTCTCCATGTTTTTTTTTTTAAATTAATAAGTTTTTTTATTGTGAAAATACCGTACAGAGGGGTTACAATTACATAAGCAAGGTAATGAGTACATTTCTTATCAAGCATTGTTGCCTCCAAAAGGTTTATAGTGACTTGCCACAGCTTAATACTTAATTAGCTATAATAGAGTTTGGGCTTGCATAACATAAACCAGTATAATGTGTGTGTGTGCGTGCATGCGTGCGTGTGCACGCGTGTGTGCGTGTGTGTGTGTGTGTGTGTGTGTGTGTGTGTGTGTGTGTGTGTGTGCTGGCTCCTGAGCTTTTTTCACTTGAGGCTGGTACTCTACCCTGGAGCCACAGCTCCACTTCTGGTCTTTCTGGTGTTTAAAACAGCCATCCTCAGATCTCAGCCTTCTAAGTAGCTAGGATTAAAGGCATATCTGTAATCCTAGCTACTCAGGAGCTTAAAATCTGCAGATGGCTGTTTGAAGCCAGCCCAGGTAGGAAAGTCTGTGTCTTATCTACAATTAATCAGCCCAGGTAGGAAAGTCTGTGTCTTATCTACAATTAATCACCAAAAGCCCAGAAGTAGAGTTGTGGCTCAAGTGGCACAGTGCCAACCCAGTCCCTGAGTTTAGGACCAGCACCCAAAATAATAATAATAGTAATAATAATAATAATAATAATAATAATGCCAATCCACAATTACTAATTTTTTGTGACTTTGTATGAAGAAACATTTTAAGACAAAAAGTTGAAAACTGTTCCCAGATATGACCATTATGTCACTATGGAAAAAAATTAAGACACTTTGAAACCTGATCAGTAAAATTGCCCCATGAAAGCTCAGCATCTACTGATGCTGGAGTGCCAGGAAGAGGTTTCTGTATCCATATCTGTGGATATAACCCACATGAGCATACATACAGAAATGATCATTTTGGTCTTTGGAAACTATGATATAAAAATGTGCTCAAGCAGGTAGTTTGAGTCCTTCTGTGTTCCATGTAGAACTGTCTCAAACTGTGCCAATTAGGAATTTATGACCTTTCAGATTCACCTTAACTGCTAATTACTTGTTCTGTGGAAATGAATCTGTGCCCTTTAAACATTTTTTTTCCTTTGCTAGCTGGCACAGGGATACACTGTCAGGAAAGGGCATTGAGAAGAGAATTTGAAGGGTCTCTTCTCTGTCCTGGGTTCTGGTGTGCTCACTTAGCAGGCTCCTGCTCTCCAGTGCCAACTCCTCTGGACCCCATAGCCAATACCACCCACTGCTGCAGTTTTCTCAGCACTCCCTTCACTGCAGGAGAGTTTTGTAGCACTATTTCTAGTAAGACACCACCCTGAACCTTTTATCAGCTCCTTAGAAGTGGGCCTCTGGAAAATTGTAGAGGACAGAGTTCCAGGAAGCTTTGGCTGCAGAGCTCGAGAGAAATTTTACCTTTTGATGAGCTCTAGCCTACTCCCATGAGCCCAAGCAGGACCTGTCCCTGGGTTCCAGAATAGTTCTATGGGCATGGACATTTCTTTCTAGCGCTATTTCTATAGTCTTTATATCTTAGTAGTCATTCCCTTGTACCTCCAATCTCCTGTAATAGTTTATATTACAGTCATTTATTTTACATTAAATTGCTATGTGGTTTCTCTCCTCTGATTGGGTCCAGGCAGATCCTGGAGCATAAGAAGGTAATAATAAGATTTCAGACAGATCCCCTTGGAGGAGCCTGTGCAGGATGAAGTGGGCGGTTGTGAGACTGGAGGCGGAGTAACCAGATGGCATACCATTCAGGAAAGCGATGAGGAGTTCAATCAGTTTGTATACATTTCAGAAATGTAAAGGAATATCATTTATAGTCGATTAAATGCTGAGTTTATGGCGTGTTTCTATAAAAATCTGGGCATGAAGCCCAGCTCTGAAATACAAACTGATTCTATAAAATTGTCTGTTTTATTTATACCTTCACTGGTTACATAATGTTCTGTAAGTTTTAAGACTTTCTGTTTGTTTTTCATTATAGTCCAAGAGGTTTTTCTAAATAATATAAATACCTTTATCTCTAGTTGAGGTTTGTGGTTTTATTTTTCATAAGTCAACCTTCCTGTATTATCTAATTTATGCTGGTTTACTTCTTCCAAATTATTTAATATGCTATGAAATCTAATCAACAAATACTAACTACCCCATTGAGTTTCATTTTCTGAAAATGTAAAGGCCATAAAGATGAATATTAAACCATCTTGACCCCGAGTCTTTTGAACACTGTATTTTTTTCTTTTTTCTTTTATTGTGAAAATACCGTACAGAGGGGTTACAGTTACATGGGCAAGGTAATGAGTACATTTCTTATCAAGCATTGTTGCCTCCTCCTTTGTTTGAACAATGTAATTTTTAAGTGACACTGAATTACTTTGAAATAACTGCCTAGTGTCCAAAAACCTTACATGCTTGCCTTATTCCCTAGGTATACCCCCTTAACTATGAGTTGATATGCACAGAAAGCAACATAAAATACATGTAATAGTATACCCTTTCAAATATGAGCTTATCACATATCCGGTGATCATGTTGAAGAAAATCGGGGCTCCTGAGCTCTCACATGTGTAGGATATGTATAATGTGGTCAGAAATAGGCATATGGCTGTCAAACAAGTTTATCTTTTTTTCTGTTTGAGGCAGCTAATATTGTGCAACCTAAATATTACCTGTTTAGCAATGGCTTCACTGATCTCAAATCATCTAACATATATACTGGAATGTGTTAAAATATTTTTCTTTTAGAATATGAAAACTCTAAATTTTGCATCTATTTGCATGTCCTGCTATGGACTGATGATATTGAAGAAGAGTGGACCTGGCCTTTTTGGTGCTCATGAGGTCGTCATATTTAATTGGCACTTATAGCTTCAATAGTCTAATTAAGGAGCTTGTCATGGATTGGAAAATTGTAAATTTCCTTTCTAAGTCCTCATGACATTATCAACAGCTCAAGGTCAAAGAAAACATATTCAAGATGGCAGAGCTCATAAGCAATTTCAGATTAACATTTATATGTAATCATCCATACTCTTTCCACATCTGTCAACTGGATAGAAAGTATTCTCAACCTTGCAGTAAAGTGGAACCTCACAATGGAAGAAGCTTGAATGCTGAAATAGCCATTCAAGGATTGATTTTTGCTGGTTTGACACACAGCAGGAAGGGCAGGCCTTAACTGGAATACTGTCTTTTCCACTTTTCAAGTCTTGGCTATGGTATTTCCCCACCAAAGGCAAAGAGAAGTATGAAAGATCAGTTCAAAGAAAGTTCTTTTTCTCATCTCCTTTTTTCATATGGAAAATTCTCTTTCTGCTGTATTGACTGTAGAATCTGATCTGCTAGAATCCAAGAGCCTTAGACAAAGGACAACTGAAAATATTGATGGAGGTGTTAGGAAAACTGCTTTGATGACTGGAATAAAGAACCACCCAGGTGGGCTCCCAGTTACTCAAGAAGCTTTGATGTGAGAGATTGCTGTTTGAAGCCAACTGAGGCAGAAAAGTTCTGGAGACTGCATCTCCAACGTGGCTGGCAAGAAGCCAGGCTGAAGATGTGGCTCAAGGAAGGAAAGCAAGTGCAAGGCCTTGAGTTCAAGCCCTGGTACTGGAAAAAGAAAAAAGAAAGAAGAAAGAAGAAAGGAAAGAAGGAGGAGGAGGAGATCCTTTTGCAAGTCAGATGGCTTCCCAAGTCTTTACTTCTGAAGAGAAAAGGCTGGATCTAATTGGTCTGTCACTTGAATGATAATCACAAATAACTTTTTGATGACAGATTACTATTAAGATTTTTAGCATAAAACATAGAAAGAATGAAAAACAGTAAATAGCACAACAAAATTAGCATTCCTCTCTTCATGTATGTTAACAAGCTTTTCAATACATCTATACAAAAGAAAGTCAGGAGTAGCTCTAACATTACATTTTTCTAGCAATATGTAATCACAGATAGGTATATTTATTATTCCTCTTATTGGAATGAATTTCAAGTATCATTATTTCTTTTATGTTTAATAATTATTTTTCAAAGCTCACCATATATTTACTATTATTTGCTAATATTTATTATTATATTTTTTTAATTTAATTTATTTTTTTTGTCGGTCGTGGGGCCTGAACTCTAGGCCTGGGCGCTGTCCCTCAGCTCTTCAGCTCAAGGCTAGCGCTCTACCACTTGAGCCACAGCGCCACTTCCGGCTTTTTTTCTTTTTGCTTATGTGGTGCTCGGGAATCGAACCCAGGGCCTCATGCATGCAAGGCAAGCGCTCTACCACTGAGTCACCTTCCCAGCCCCTATGATTATATTTTATAGAGAATAAAATTTTAAACATTTAGAATTTATAGTATTAGTAATTTGAATCTTAAAATCTTAATAAATATACAGACTTTTGTTAGATGAGTATAATACAGTAGTCAACACTTTCAAACATACATATTTTAATTTAAATATATTTTGGGGAAGAAATTGAATGGAAATATGAGTGTAAAGAGAAAATGTCCCCTTATAAAATGTCCATTTATAAAATGTCCATTTTTCCCTAGCTGTGAGATCCTATATACGTTAACTTAATTTCATGGAATACTTGTTAACCTGAATGAATTAATAATTTAAAATTTTTTTTGGTTGGTCGTGGGGCTTTAACTCTGGGCCCTGGGCATGAAGTAAGAGTCTCATGGACTTTCCTACCCAGGCTGGCTTTGAACCGCAATCCTTGTATCTCAGCCTCCTGAGTAGCTAGGATTACAGGCATGAGCCACTAGTGCCTGGCTAATTTTTAATGTTTTTTATTTTTTTTGTAAAGGTATATACAGAGGTTTTACAGTTACATAATTCATATAATGAGCACATTTCTTTTTGAATAGTGTTACCTCTTCCCTTGTTTTCCCTCCTGAGACCCCTTACCCTACAAATTGTACAGTTCATTTTCAGCATAGTATCGAGTGAGTATCACTGCTATATTTGTTCACCCTTTGTCCCACCATTTCTGTGCTCCCTCTTACCCTCCTCCAAACAGATAAACTTATACACAAGACAAAAAGTACAGAAAGCCAAGCACTGGTGGCTCACGCCTGTAATCCTAGTTACTCAGGAGGCTGAGAGCTGAGAATCCCGGTGAAAGCCAGCCAGGGCAGGAAAGGCCATGGAACTCTTATCTCCAATAGACCACCAGAAAAGCGGAAGTGACGCTGTAGTTCAAGTGGTAGAGTGCTAGCCTTGAGCTGAAGAGCTCAGGGACAGCATTCAGGCCCAGAGTTCAACCCCACGACTAACAAAAAAAAAAAAAGGCACAGAAATCAAAAGGCAGAGACAAAGGAGAAGAGAAAGAAAAAAAAAATGCCCCCAAACCTTGTTTCCATTTCTTAGAGTTCACTTTGATAAACATCATTTTATATGATCATATGTACATAGCTTTTGAGTGTTTGTGATCCTCTCCTAAGAATATATTCCTTTGGTCTCCTTATCCCCATATTTTAGTGTATACACACACACACACACACACACACACACACACACACACACACACACACACACACATTTTCATAAATGACTACCATTGGATTCTGAAAACCAGGACCACAGTACACAATGTTTCACTGAACTAAGGGCCACATTATTGTTTCCTAAGTGGTTATTTGCATTCCAGAAATTATGTAAAGTCTCATTAATAACCTTGAACTATAAACCTCAACTATTTAGATAATCAGCTACCTCTCTCTGCTCATTATTAGTATTGATAACTGAGAAAGTCTCTTTCTGTCTTATAAATAGCCTGTAACTAGGTGAACATTTTTTCCAAAAAGCCTATTCTTATTATTCAGTAATTTAATTTTTTATCAGTCAATTTCATTTAAGAAACATCATGTGTTGACCACTATGAGTTGATGGTGAACAGTGGCAGCAGAGTCCCTGGCCTCTGGGACAACATAAGCTGGTGAAGAATCACTAATAATGGGCAAAGGCAGGGGAGTGGGGTGCTTATTTCAAAGACAAGGAGCAATATGCATGTAATTAAGGTGCTGTGGATAATAGGTCTAGGCTGTCTGAACCTACATTGTGTGGAGGAGGGAGGTAAAAGCAAAATTCAAATAATAAAGGGCAAGTGTAAAGCTGGAGCATAAGGCTAGATCATGGAATTCATGATGGAGATTTTGATCTAAGGACAATGAAGAGCCACTAGATGATTTTAAACAAAGAGGTGAGATGATGAAATCTATGTTTTAGCAATCATCATAATGGCTACAATTGACTAAAAAAAAAAAGACAAGGCACTTCCAATAATCTATGTAAATGCTATTTTATTTTATAATCATTAGTAGAAAATTTGTTTAAAATTGATCCATTTTATTATTTATATATTTTAAAATACTAGACTTCATAAGGATAGAAACAAGGTTGTATATTTATATATTCCTTGCAAAACTTGCACAGAGAATGATCTCAGTTTTTGTTGAGTAAAATACTTAACAATTTAATTTACAAATCAGCCGAACTGCAGCTGGAGTCCTCTGTGCCTACTTCATCTTCAAATACATATTCTCCAAATTATGGTAAAACTCTTAAAATGAAAAAAGGAATATTGGCAAGATTTCTTCATTTTTATTCTATTCAGGAATGTCCCCATGTGTAAACATTATGACTTTGGCGGTGTTTCCTCATTTTCTCAAATTTGGCACGCTCTAAAGTCTTTTCCCCTCTGCTGTTATTTTAAAAATGGATGAGGGTGAGGGAGACTCTACACTATTGGAGAGATAGTGGTTTCAATTTTTCAGAAACTGTAACATTAACTTCTCTTGCACTATTCTTCATTGTTACACTTTTATGCAGTAGTTATAGTTCGTCTTTAGAGAGCAGATTTTTTTTCCCCTCCTATTTATTTGGAGTTCTGAGAGGTTTCTTTTGAAGCAATTTAGTTGCAAGGTCTGACTTTTTGGATACTATCTAACAATTGTCAGCAAAATTATTCTCTTTTGGGGAGTATTTCATATTAAAATTTTAGGCACAGTAAGAAATGACACAAGATTAGAGGGAAGAGTTGACATAATTATTGTTGTAATAGGCAAATCAGCCTCAGCTTACAGAGTAGACATAAAAGAGAATCATTCTTCACTGGAGATCTAATTATGTCATGAAAGAACTCTTACAGCATTACAACTTTTTCCTTTGAAAAAAATACACAAAGTAATGAGAAGTGTGTAATGAAGTGAGAAATCTTAATATTTTTCAATTTAAGGAATAAAGTTATTTCCCAATTAATATTTCTATTAGTTCTAAGTTAGAATTTCTTGATGTTAATCTGAAGAAATTTCACATAATAAAAGTATCAAGGGAATTTTAAATTCATACCCATTTGCAACACACACTTAAAAACATTCTGTTAATAGTCACCACAATCTCATTGGAGCTTTATATATATATAATGCGTATATAGTATGTTACATAGTAAGCTTTGTAAAAGCAGTAGCTATTATTACTAATAATGGCAATAGCCTGCATTTATCCATGATATCAGTGTTTTTCATCTCTTATAGTCTAACTATCCTGAATATTTCTCAGTTCCCCAATGTGTTATTTTCTGCCATGCTACTGTACTGCTATACTTGGAATTTCTTCTGTCTCTCTATACCTTCCCATTCTATTCTTTAAGGTTTTCCTGCCTCTGCAAACTTGTGAACTCACTTAGGAAAACAATTTTCAATGCATTTCTATATTTTCCATGGTTGACACAAAGGTCATTATGTAGCAGAAACTTACCATTACTAATTCTTTTCTTTTTTTTTTTTTTTTTTACTTAAAAAATGTAGAGTAAAGGTGATGTACAGAGGAGTTAGTTACATAAGGTAATGAGTACATTTCCTTTTAAACAGTGTTACCCCCTCCCTCATTTTCTCCCACTCCTCCCCCACTACCCTTTCCCCCAAGCTGTAAAGTTAATTTCCAACATAGTGTCTAGTGAGTATCACTGTTGCAATGGCTCACCATTTGCCCCACCATTTCTGTGATTCTCCTTCCCTTCTCCAAATCAAATATAGTACAGAAATAAATTAAGGTACAGAAATAACAAAACAGGGGAAAAACAGTAATACAGGGAATCTACCAAAAGAAAACAAAAAACAGAAAAAAAGAAATAACTGCAAACAGTACATTATTTTTGTTGTTGTTGTTGTTGGTCGTGGGGCTTGAGCTCTGGGCCTGGATGCTGTCCCCCAGCTCTTCAGCTGAGCAACAGAGCCTCTTCTGGATTTCTGGTGGTTTATTGGAGATAAGAGTCTTAATACTTTCCTGCCCATGCTGGCTTTGAATTGTGATCCTCAGATCTCAGCCTCCTTAGGAGCTAGGATTATAGGCATGAACCACTGACACCTGGCTCTTATTAGTAATAATATCTGTATTTGATATACACATATGTAGAAAAGTTATGGTGTATACTGAGCATCCCAAGTTGACTGTTAATTCATTTTGGACTGGAAAGAACAGAACATGAACTATATTCCTTTCTAAGAAGTTTGTTTGCACCAAGTTTATTACCACAAACCACACAAGCATGTCCCAGTAGACTGAGTCAGGATGGACAACTAATAAAAAGGGAGTTATCTAAGTGGTATAGCTGGGAATGTGGCAGTGAAAACCCTGTCCATCAAAGTCATGCTCCCATGAATGTTGGTTAACTGATCCAATCGTTTAGTCCCTTATGATGAGGTGAACATGAGATATTCAGAAACAACCCATATAGAATAGGAAAAGACAGTAAGAAGGTAGTCATGGTAGTGTTATCTGATATCACTATGTCTCTAGGACCTGACCATGCTGGCTTTCATCTTTCATTCAGTCTTGTCTGCATGTCCTGTTGTTTCATATGGAAAAACTAAAGTAGATGCTCTGGAAACATCTTTCTCCTATTTGCCTAGTCTAATTCTCATTCATCATCTCTTTTTACTTTCTATGTTTTTCAACTGAATTCTCTGGCAAGTTTAAATTCTATTTCACAATTTCAAATATGTATGTCCTTTGCCTCCACAGTTTCACTCCTTGGAATTTATCAAGTGGCTATACTCTTACAAAATAAGTATCTCATTATTCTCTGTAGTATTCTTTATAATAACAAATGAATGGAAGTCAGTATTATTGGGAGAGCTAATGAAAATATGGAATATTTATTCAATAAAGTTAAGAGATCTTTTTAAAGAAAAGGAACACAAAGCTATAGATAAAAAAGGAAAAAAAACCTACCTATGTGAGTATACATTGAGAAAAATATAACCCCATATTGCTGTCACTTCATAAAAGAGGTTCTTTACTTCTGAGGTCACAGTAAGCTGATACCCTTATACAATTCTTAGCCATTTTCATCTCTCCAAAGGGCATTAAGAGTCAGGGACCCTGAAGCTGAAGCTATAAGCTTATGAAGTTTCAGCAACAGAGTCTTAGAACTAGTTATACTTGTGATGATGCATATCCTCAAACTAATTTCTAAATATTTTAGTTAATTCATCAATATGTTGCAAATTTATTACTTTACTGTGTCACTATAGATCAGAAGTCTTAGGGCTATAATAACATATGTGTACCTAAACTTTTTTTATTTTTCAAGCATAAAAGTTAATATTTATTTAATTACTTTAATTAACAATGTGATTCTATATCAATCTTAGTATTACTTTATGACTACATTTTAAAAATATTTCAACGTTCTTTGAGTTTACATGAAAAAAATTTTCCTCCCCAGTAAAAACAATAAAGGAATACTCATTTCTTCATTAAGGACTGATGTGCATGTGTTCAACTTCTATAATCTAGTAATAAGAAATGATGCTTTAATGCACTTTCAAATAAAAATCTTAGCTTCTAATAGATGCCCAGGAATCTAGGCATTAGAGTGAAATGCAATGGTAAATCAGAACTATATGAAAATTACCCTTCCTTCAATATTTTAGCTTTTAGATAGGGTCTTACAAGGCAATATGTAAAAGAAACTTTAATAGATAGTATTTGACAATTTCTCACTAATCTCTACTTTACATTCTATTTCTTTTATGATCCACCAAGTGAAGTCCAACAGACAGCATAGGATGAATCTTGGATCTGGGTACAAGTTTTTCAAGTCTAATAGAATGTGTGTAAAAACATATATAGAGATATAGATATAGATATAGATAGATAAAGTGCTTTGCTTTTACATATGGCAAAATAAATCAGAGAAAAGCTGAAGAAAGAAAGAAGTGAGATGTTCCACAGGGGCAGGTTAAGTCTGATGCTAATGCTTGCTTAAACTGGTGACAGTCTGGAGCAAGAAGCCTGGCTGGGCTGCTTTAATTTCTCCCTGGAATAGCTCTCTCCAAACCTTGAGCAGCACATCAAAGTCTCTGGAGCTCAATTAAAATTGGATTATATTGAAATGCTCTATCTGTGGGAACTGTGTGCTCACTAACACTTTTCTCTCAGTAATACTCCAGATGACAGTTGCCCATCCCAATTTAAACAGTTGTCATAGAGACGGGAACTAAAGCTGCAGAGAAACTAACAATACAAAGGAAAGGTAAGGGGTAGGATTTCTGTGAATGAGGAATTTGATTTGTTTCCAGCAATACCATTTATTACACCAATGACAATGCACATGAGACACAAACATATTACATTTTGTACCTTTACATGATGTGAAAGGAAAGAGAGCTGACAGTGGCACTAAAAGTTAAATATATGGTCAAATGTGTTCTATTTGGGCTTGTTCTACCTACCCCAAATTAAGATCAAATGTTCCTCCCAATGGAATGCGACCATCAGCAAGCAGGGGAACAGAGACAATGCAGCTAACAAGTCCATGACTACTGTTTAATTGTGTGGTTTAATCAAGGAAGATTTTTTTTTTACTAACAATCTTTGTCCTTTTCAGTACTACAGTTTAAAAGTTTAAATCTATGGTTTAGAATGATAAATCATGATTGCATGTATTTGTGTGTCAAAGGCACACCAGCTGTGGGAAAAATCTAGCTAAAGGGACTGTAGCATTCATAAAACAATTGCTTTCTAAATTTCACTTTGGAATTTATTTCTGGTTTTAATGAACAGGTATTCTATAATCTTTGGTAATTTCTCTTTCTGGCATCAAAGCCTATCAACCCAATCAGAATGCTCTGTCAGCTTCCTAAAAACACAAGAATGAAGACAACTTAAATTTCTCCCGGTTCTAAAGAGCAATGTATTCGACAGTGTAGACTGCTAGTAATGATCCTGTGTTCTCATGTACTTAACCTTTCTTGTAATTGGCTTATTGCAAGCTTCAATGTAGGTTTCCCTCCCATTGCACAGATCACGATGGAAATAGATTAACTACTACTAGTATCTGAGGTATTACACTCTTTTTTTCTCTTTTAAATCCTCCATAACTGTGCTTCCTTTTCTCTTGGGAAGACCATGTTAGGGTTTTGAAGCAGCAACAAGGCAGAGAGCACAAAGTGCAAGCCAAAGGGGAAAGAAACAAAAATGTGTCAGAAAAATCTAAAAACCTCACAGATCAAAATTTGTCAAAACAAGGCCCTGGTTTAAACCAACAAGAAGGGCCCCTACAGCTCCAGTCTCGACAAAGCACAGAGTTTTTATTTATTTATTTATTTTTAGCCCAGCTGTAGCAAACACCATCTAATGAACCTGTCTGGAGCGGCTGTCCCCATCCTGTCAGGCATGTCAGGAAATGACAAGCACTAGGGACAGGCCGCCGCCAGTCATAGACAGGCCTGCCAGCTGGAGAGTTCAGCCCCAATCTAATCACACCACCAGAAAATAACTTTCACGCTTTCAGCTTGACAGGATGGACTCTAGGAAGAAAAAATTAGGGTTGGAAACAATGCTTTTTGTTAGAATTACAGATCACTTTTTACACAGTAATTAGAAACAATCTACTAAACATTCAACCCACATTACTTCATATTAGAACAAGAAAATCTAAATGTCATTATAAGAGGAAAAATACATACAGATTACTTTGAAAATATGAACACAAAGAAAATAAATGTAAGAACAACTCTGTTTCTTCTAATTCATAAGTCATGTCCTGTTGGAAATTTAACTGTTTTCAATTGCATTTATTGATATTCAAAATCCTTATCTTCACAAACAATCTTCTTGTAAAGATTTTATTTTCCGTGTTCTCAGAACCAAAACATCTGAAGAGAGGAATGGGATAAAACTATTATTTCTATGTGGCTGTACAACACAAAATCTGATTTTTGTGACATTGGAAAAAATGTCATTATAAATAACTAGACTCCAGAAAGAAAACTTAGACCAGTTTGTATAACCTGGCATGAAGGATTAAACAGAGAAAAGCTGAAGTAAAAAGGACATCACAACCAAATATCTTTTGTGAATTGTACTCTAATTTTCAGTATTTACAGATCATAGTACAGATCTATTTGATTTACATGTAACTATTCAAAGTAGTGTTATATATGCATGTCTCTGTTCATTCCTCATATAAGTGACGGCATAATACAACACACCTCATAGACTTTAGTGTTTTCACTAACATTCCATGAAGTAACTGTTGATATTGGCACTGAAACCACAAAAACCAAATACAATATACTATGCGTGTCTGAATGTACTAAAAATACTTAGAATTCCATTAGGGCACTATTTATTCTAATTACTAAAAATAGGTCCCATTCAATTCTTATTGAATCATGAAATTCAATACTGAATATTAATATTCTTTCAATTAGAAAATATAATTCTAACAATATTACTAGTGCATATGTGGAGTTGGCTTATAATAGCTGCCACTTACTAGCCTGCTCACTTTTGTCAAATGTCTACCTCTCTGAGCCTACTTTATAAAGCAAAGAAAATGATATCTGCTTTACAGGGTTGTCGTGGAGTAGACAGTGAGCACTGGGCACACAGCACAAGGAATGCTGAGGACAGAGTGATTTAAGAACTTACTACCAGCCAGTGCCAAGTAAACAATTCAAAATCACAATTACTCTTTAGAAAACAGCTATAAACACTATAAACAAGTAGCATATGAGGCTGAATATAGTTTCTACTGCATCAAGAACAAGGATTTTCTTATCACATTAAAATTAATCAGTGGACACAATGAAGTAACTAAGACTGAAAAATATTCAAAAGAAGTGGGTTATCGCCCAGGCCCAGAGTTCAAGCCCCATGACCGACAAAAAAAAAAAAAAGAAGTGGGTTATCGCCTTTGCTTACTGGAAAACGAACCTGAGTTCCTCAATGAGCAAAAGTGGATAGGATTTAGATTTTCTATTCTAAGGTAATAAAGTCTGGGTGAGCAGTAGTTAACACTGCATATTTCCTTATACAAAATACACGTTTCCAATGTGTGTGGATTTTATTTGTGCTTTAATGTATAATTTTGCCATTAGTTTGCTCACTACTGGTTTGCTGTTGCATTATTTAATTCATTTCAGTCATGAAGGAGCAAGGAGAACTATGGCCTACTGACCCCAATTTTCACTTAAAGAAACAAATTTCCTTTTTGCAAACTAAGAGAATTTCTCTCCTGTCAACCTTGCTTTGAAATATTAACCTATTCCCAATATGGTAAATATTAATATTTGTCATCTAAATGTGCTTACCATTGCAACTTAAATCAAGTTATAAAATCGCTGGTAGTCTTACTTTATCTGTTCCCAAGAAAGGATTAAACATATATGCACCTAAACTAATACATTTTATTTCTGTTTGGCATTCACTAACATCTAGAAAGCAAACAAAAGGCAAATAGAGTTTGATTACAGGTTTTCTTGATGACAATAGAATTCAATGTATCTGGAAATCTATATAAATGTTCTGTTCTGCTATTAAAAGTCATAATAGGAGCTGGGAAGGTGGCTCAGTGGTAGAGCGCTTGCCTTGCATGCCTGAGGCCCTGAGTTCCATTCCTCAGCACCACATAAAGCAAAAAAGAAAAAAAAAGCCAGAAGTGGCACTGTGGCTCAAGTGGTAGAGCGCTAGCCTTGAGCTGAAGAGCTGAGGGACAGTGCTCAGGCCCCATTACTGGACCCCCCCACAAAAAAGTCATAATAATGGATCTATTCAATCTTGAAGCAAAATTGTTAGATTTACAAGAAACTGTGAACACTGAATAGGAAGCCAAATTTCCAAAATTTTCCCTAAAATATTCCCTAAAAATTATCTCTAAAATAACATGAAAATTTTAAAGAGGGGACATAATGGGACCACAGTGGGGTACAGCTTATATTTATAATAAATTGTTTTGTAAAAATGATCAAAAGGCAAATATGACAGATATTTGTTATATTAAAGTTGAATATTTGGAAACTTCGCATTGGTTATATTACTCTACTTTTTCTATTCATTGGATTATTTCATAGAACAGTTTGAATAACCCTTAAAAATCCAGTATTTGAGTAAATAGTTAAGTAACAAATATAGAATACTCTATTCATCTTACAATATTTTATTCCTATTTTATCAGTGAGGGAGAAATGATTTACTGATGCTCAGTCACTTCATCATGTCAAATAAATCTCAATATTTATGGAATTGAGACTAGAATACAATGAGAGAGGTCATAATATTTGTGGGGCATGATGAGACATAATTCTCCCAAAATGCGTACATTGAAACCAATTCTCACAATGATATTAGATTTGGAGCCTTTGGGAGGTGATTATTAGCTCACATGACCTCCACCTTCATGAATGGGATTTGAGCCCTTATACAAAATAGGCTTGAAAAACGTCCCTTGCCTTCCCATCATATGAAGATACGGCCATAGTCATCACCATCCAGAAAGCACAGAGCAGCCCTCACTGGACACCAAATCGGGTCCCTCACTTTTGAGCTTCCAAGACTCTCAAACAATGGGCAATATTCCTGTTTAAATCTTACCCTGTTCTAAATATAGCAGCCCAAACAGACTAGACACTGAAAGTATTCTGCCTCTGTGTCCCTATATAGAATACACATTTCCCCATGCTTTCTCAAGTTTATTTCATTAATACCGTAATATTTTCCCATGACTTCACAATCATTTACTGTATATCTTGGTAAACGTTTGATGGTTTCACATACAAAGAATTAAACAATGTAAGTAAATGTATCAAGCAATTGCATTTACTATACTTTGATGATAAGTTGATAAAAATAAGAACCTAGGGTAGTCGGAACAAGGCCTAAGGAGGCTCAGCTCTCCCAGAACTCTCTTCTTCACTCAGAACACATTGTTCAGAGATGACTTGGTTGGTTGGAACTCAACCAAATAACTTTACTTGTTCCTTAGAGCATGTTCAAAAACAAAGAAATGATCGTTCTTTTAAAAATCTATAGCTCAGTTCTGCCTTAAGGATGCTGAGTTGGCTGGGTAATGTGTGATATAGACCCTAGAGGGAGTAAGCAGTGCCAGGCTCTGTTTTCCTTTAGCCAGTGCCCCAAATACCTTATCACCAAAGACATTCTACCAACTGATTTAATTCAGGGTCATGACATTCTCTTAGGACTGAAAACAGCAAACACAGCACTTAGGAAATAATGAATATTAAAACATCAAATGAAATGTGATGCAAATAGAATGATAATGTGTTTTTTTGTTTTTAAACATCTCAAACTATACAACATACATAAATTTAACATTTTATTTATATGCTACAAAACACAAAACATCGAAGGAAAAAGAGTAGGAAAAGAAAATAATTTAAAATAAAAGTAAAATAGTGGACAGTTAAAAAGCCAGAAAACTGGCTCTTTGACAACACAAATAAAAAGATAAATCTCTAGGAAAATCCTTTTTAAAAGTCTAAAAATATGGCTATAGCAACAGATAGAGAAGGAATTCTAAAATCATGAGATACATATGCTACCTACATGCTGAGTAACTTTAAAGTTAAAAATGAATAATCTGAAAAATTGTGTGTCAGGGTATTTGAAGATGACTTTTATTCTCACTGTCAAAAGACACAGCTAGCCCCACATCCAAGAAGCCAGTGTGTGCTTTACAAGGTGACTAACTAAGCAGTCTCTTCTTAAGGGATTCCTTTCCTAATTCCTGTGCCAACCTATGTTACACAGGTGAGGTTCCAGCCCAGTCTGCTCAAAGATGCAGATCTATAGTTCAATGCCCACTGTACAAATCCAGCTTAATGTCTCATCGGAAATTCAATGCAGGAAATAAAAAAAAAAACCAAAGCTTATCTTTTCCTTAAAGCTACCCTTCATCCTTAACAAAGTAAACCTAAGTGCAGGGTAGTCGCTGGCAGAAATGGCCATGGGTGTAAACTGAACTTCTGGATAATGCAAATCCTTCAGGACTCTGTTCTTATATTTGCAACTGTAAAAATAATACCCAGATTGTAGACATATTATAGTGATTAAGTGAAACAGAAGATGGAAAAGGACTTAATACAGTGCAAAATATGCGGTCATTATAGCAATGGTATAATTATTTATAAAGTAATGAACTGGGTGTGGCAGCCAGCACACATCTGGAATCCTAAAATCTGGGAGGGAGATGGAGGCAGTAGGATTACAAATTAAGGCAAGTCTACGGCTACATAGCAAGACATTGTCTCAAAAAATAAATAAACATAAACAAATAACTATATAAAAGATAAAAAATTAAAAACCCACCCCAAAACAAGACAGCAAAAACAAAAACCAAACTCAACCAAACCAAAAAAAGTCAAAGATGAAATTCATCTGTACTCATCTGTAAATATTTTTGTCACTTCATTTTGTATATATAAATGGTAGCTAAAATTCTGGCTCCAAAACACTTCTCAAACCTGTCATTTTCTCTTTATGTTCTTAAGAAAACCTGCACTTGATCTGAGTGGTTGTCTAATTCTCTCATTCTTTCTCAGCCATGGCCATGAGTGTGCTTCTACTGTACTGACTCCCATCCCAGCAATCTATAGCCATGCTGCAAGCTGTGTGTTTTTGTGGTCTTTGTGTCTCCTCTTGCCACTGCTTCACCTACTAAGCCCCTCTCTGAGAATCCCATGCAGTACATTCTCCATGCCTTTGTACCCAGTGCTCTTTCTATCATTAAGGAATGTCCTGCTACCTCTGATCAGCTGTAGTAGAGTAGCTCATCCTGTCAGTCTCCAATCTGGGTTAGGTATTTCTCTTTTCTTCCTTCTGAGGGAAGGAAGCAGCAAAATATTTAAGGCAGCTAGACTTTTGCAAGTGATGTCCCAATCATAGCCTTTTTATTAAAAAAGTTTCCAAGTTGGTGCTGAAAGGGCTGCATCCTTACTTCTGGCCATAGCTCAGAGATGAGGGTGGCCGCTTGTGGTAGAGGCTAGCTAATCATACTCACTCTTCTTAGAATTTGAAATAAAAGTTGTAGTAGGTGGTAGAGAACCAATAAAGTGTAAGGGAGGTATGATGAATACATTTTTTAGCAGAAAGTTTTTTTAACCTTATTTTATTGTAAAGATGCTATACAGAGGGGTTATAATTACATGAGTAAGTAATGAGTACATTTCTTGTCCAGCATTATTACCCCCTCCTATGTGTTCTCCCACTATCCCTTCCCTCCCCCATCTCCCTCACTCCTCCCACCCTCAAGTTGTAAAGTTCATTTCCAATGTAGTATCTGTGTGTATCATTGCTGCAATGAGTCATCCCATGTCCTTGTTTCAGCATTTTGTTATTCCCCTTCCACTCCCCAAATTAGACAAATGTGTATACAAGATGCAGGATACCTAAGTAAAGTACAGTGACAATAGGGGATATACCATAGGGGGAAGAACATACAAAGTACACAAAAAAAATCACACAGTATATTAAAAACAACAACAACAAAGACCTCTTGTTTCTCTATCTTGGGGTTCATTTTGCTTAGCATCATCTTATATGGTCATAAGTACATAGCTTTTGAGCTTTTTTGAACAGAAAGATTTAAGGGAATCCAATCTGGGAACAGAAACAAGAGCAGACAAGAAACCACACGACCTGAAGTAGGAGAAACCTACACACATGGTTTTTCAGTTCTCAGTTCCAGTATTTCCTCAGGTTTTGACTGTATTTGTCATTGGATTATATAAGCTTCTTTTTTGGTTTGAGATCAGAAATAAAGGTCTATACCTGACACAATTCACTGGCCACCAACCAAGCCATGCCTCCAACCTCTAAACTTCCTAATTACTCAGAATAAGTAAATATGTTATATTTCTTGCAACCAAATAATTATTAAACTTAGCAGTAATAGAGTAAGGATTAGGTATGAAATTTTGCTGCATGAGTCCTATCATACTATCTGCCATCTCTTTTCTTGTGAAATGTGTGACAGTACCAGGGTTTGAACTCAGGATTTCAGCTTTCTTGCTCAAGGCTGGCTCTGTCACTTGAACCATACCCATAGTCTGGCATTTTTCTGGTTAACTGGAAATGGAAGAGTCTCTGGGACTTTTCTGCCCCAGCTATCCATAAACTGTGCTCATCCAGATTGGAAGTAGCTAAGTGGTGTAAGACTTGCAGAATTCTAGCTGAGGAAAATGTGGAAGGGACAATAATCAAATGTAAAACAATTAGCTAAAAAATAATTGACATTCTTTCTCTCAGTGCAAGCTATTTTACCAAGCCAAAACAAGAGCTCTACCACCCTACATAAAAAGAGGGTCTTGGATCAATAGAAAGCCCACGGATTGGGAGAAGATCTTCACTAGCCATACAACAGATAAGGGTCTCATATCTAAAATATACCTTGAACTCAAAAAATTAAACCCCCCAACAACAAATCTTCAAAGAAACAACTGCCCAATAAATAAGTAGGCTAAAGACTTAAAGAGAAACTTCTTGAAGAGGAAAGAAGGATGGCCAATAGACACATGAAGAAATGCTCAACCTCCTAGCCATAAAAGAAATGTAGATCAAAACATTGAGATACCACCTCACCTCAGTTAGAATGGCTAAAATCAAGAACTCTAATAACAACAGATGCTGGAGGGGATGTGGACAGAAGGGAACCTTACTGCATTGTTGGTGGGAGTGTAAACTTGTTCAACCACTTTGGAAAGCAGTATGGAGGTTCCTCCAAAGACTCCACATAGAGCTCCCCTATGACCCAGCAATCCCACTTTTGGGCATTTACCCAAATGTTTACCAACAAGACCACACTAAAGCTACCAGCACGAATATGTTTATTGCAGCATTATTTACCATAGCTAAGATATAGAACCAACCCAGATGCCCCTCAGTAGATGAATGGATCAAGAAAATGTGCTATATATACACAATGGAATTCTATGCCTCCATCAGAAAGAATGACATTTCCCCATTTGTTAGGAAATGGAAAGGCTTGGAAAAAATTATATTAAGTGAAGTAAGCCAGGCCCAAAGAAACATAGGTCCCATGGTTTCCCTTATTTGCAATATCTAGTATATGCCTGAGTCAAGCAGAAAAGGTCAGATAAGGTGATGTTAGGGAAATGAACCCTAAGATATGTATTCAAGTGTTTTTTTTCTTTCATGCAATTGTTTCTAACACATTTATAAGATTATGTCCCTCCCCCACAGTATAACCCCTGCTTTCTATTTGATGTCGGTATAATTTGTGGAGGGGAAGGGGAAAAACAAATTGTTTAAATAGGGATACAGGTGGACCCATTGCAACAATGAGAAGTACAAGTCGTTATGTCGAAAACGAACTTTACAACTTTTTGCGGGGGTGGGGGGGAGTGGAGGGGGGCGTGGGAGGATTGGGTGGGGGGTGGGGGGGAGAGGATGGGAAGGGGAAACAAAGGAGGAGGCTACAATGCTTGATAAGAAATGTACTCATTATCTTGCCCATGTAATTGTAACCCCTCTGTACAGTATTTTTACAATTAAAAAAAAAGAGGGTCTTGGGATACATATACCTAAGTAGCCCATGGGGAAAATATAGCTGGGCTTCCAGAAGGTCCAATTCCACTTACTGAGTCTATAAAACAAAACAGAAGCAAACAGGTGGAACAGCCACCTCAAGGGATCCAATTCTATCTAGGTGTGCATACCTTAAGAGAACAATGACAAGTTAAGTTAACATGACACTGGCTCAGCAAAAAGTTTTATGGTCCAGTATTTCAGCTCTGGAAAATCAGAGTTTAAATTTCTGTCCTGTAGGAGACCAACAAAAACTGGGGCAGAAGTTTCTTCAATAAGGACAAAGCAGAGATGACAAGTATTTTTTTCAAACAACTTATGTATTTTGCTATGTTTTGCTAAGTCATTCATTAAATAAACCATGAGTCTCAAGAACAATCTTCAAGCTGAAGAAACATAAATACTTAGAAGCTTCCTACAGACATTGTGCTTACTTAATGGAGAGAGGAGCAGTGAGAAGCTAATGTATGCACTTCCCTTAGCAGGAACATCTGGCCTACAGGACAGAATCATTTGGTACATGACAAGGACAAACAGATTTGTTCCTTATATACTTCTCTACAGCTGCCTGTGGCCAATCTACTTGTATTGATAATTTCATATGATCAGAAAATGATATTTAATATTAAAAATATTCAAGTTGCTGTGCACCAGTGGCTCATGTCTATAATGTTAATTACTCAGGAGTCTGAGATGTGAGGATCACTGTATGAAGTCAGGCAAGAAAGTCCATTAGACTCTCATTTCCAATTAACCACCCCAAAACCCAGAAGTGGAATTGTGTCTCAAATGGTAGAGTGCTAGTCTTGAGCACAGAAGTTCAGTGACAGCACCTAGGCCCTAAGGTCAAGCCCCAGGATCAGCAACAACAACAAAAAATTCAAGTGGCCTTTGGCAGAAAAATGTTTCTCCACCCTTATGGCAGAGTCAAGAAAGAAACCAAGGCCATGGCAATATATAGCATTGAAAAAGGGAGATGAACAATAATTAATTTGCAGAGCTGGTAGGAGAGAGGAGGGGAAGGGAAAGGAGAAGGGAAGTGAGATGGGGAGGAGGAGGAAGGGAAAGAGGAAAGGAGGGGTAGGAAGAGAGGGGAAGGGAAGGAGGGATAAGGAAGAGAGGAAGAGAGAAGAGAGGGACAGAAAAAGGGAGAGAGAGAGGGAAAGGAGAAGAGTGAAAGAGAGAAAGAAGGAAAGAGGGAGGGGGAGAGGGAAAGAAACACGGTAAGAAGAGATTAAAAGAGAGAGAGGGGACAGGGGAGATGGACCTGCACAAGTTTCTTTGGCAGGATTTTCCAGGGTCTTTATTACTGTTTGGAAATCCTACTCCTCTACACTGATGGATCTTCCCTTTGTCCATCTCTCCAGTCTCTTATCCCATAGAAGCTCTTGTCCTAGGTGCCACTGGAGCCAAAGGGAAGAAATATTTCAACTTCTTTGGCATAGGACCCAGTATGGTTCTCATCCCAAGTTAGAGCCTGATTCATTTCCATCTCTGAGTATCATTATATATGCTGGTTATATTGACACCAAGATAGCAAGTACTTTAGGCTTGACTTCTACTTGAGCAATTCACCAAATCAGATTATACTTTTAAATTCATATTTCATGGTGCATTGCATACCCTTACTGTGGCTGTCTGAATGTGGTTCGTTCCCACCAAAACTCATGTTGAGACTTAACTCCTACCAAATATAATGGTAATGAAGGGGCCTAGAAAAAAGTGACTATTAGGTCAAGACCATCCTTGTGAAGAGATTAATGCTGATATCTCTCAATGTAAAGTCTCATAAATTTCATTAATTCCCAGGACAGAGAGCTATTAGAAAAGAGAAAACCTAGCCAGGCACTGGTTGGTGGCTCATGCCTGTATCTTAGCTACTAAGGAGGCTGAGATCTGAGGACTATGGCAGGAAAGTCTGCATGAGACTCTTATCTCCAATTAATCATTCAAACACTGGAAGTGGTGCTGTGGCTCAAGTGGTAGAGCACTAGCCTTGAGCACAAACAGGCTGAGGGACAGTTCCCAAGTCCTGAGTTTAAGCCCCACAACTGACAAAAAAAGAAAGAAAGAAAGAAAGAAAGAAAGAAAGAAAGAAAGAAAGAAAGAAAGAAAGAAAGAAAGAAAGAAAGAAAGAAAGAAAGAAAGAAAGAAAGAAAGAAAGAAAGAAAAAGAAAGAAAGAAAAGAAAAGAAAAGAAAAGAAAGAAAGAAAGAAAGAGAGAAAAGAGCAAACCTGATCCTTCCAGGCTCTCATGTTTCCTTGCTCTCACACAGGCTTTTGCATACAGTCATTATCCTCTCCACTTCTCTGCCTGCTGTGACATAGCCAGCTAGGTGGGGCTCTCTTCAGATGTGAGTGGCATACTATTTGGACTTTACAGTTACTAGACTCATAAGCCAAATAACCTTGTTTTCATTTTTGGTTTTGTAAGACATGGACTCACTATGTAGATAACCTTGTACTGGGAAAGTGCAAGAGAAGGATTAAATGCCTATAGATGGAAGGACAGGTCTTTGGGGGAAGGGAGTATCCATATTAAGGGCTTAGCAGAAGGAAAGCAGCTATCAAAGAACACTTAACCACTTAAATTGAGAAAAATGTTTAGTATTTCAGAAGTGTCAAAATGTTATCAGAAATCAAGGAAGAGGGGCTGGGGAAGGTGGCTCAGTGGTAGAGTGCATGTCTTGCATGCCAGAGGCCCTGGGTTCGATTCCTCAGCACCACATAAGCAAAAAGAAAAAAGCCGGAAGTGGCATTGTGGCTCAAGTGGTAGAGCGCTAGCCTTGAGCTGAAGAGCTGAGGGACAGCGCCCAGGCCCAGAGTTCAGGCCCCATGTCCGGATCCCCCCCCCCCAAAAAAAAGAAAAAGAAATCAAGGAATACCCAAAATATGGAAGAGAGATACAAAAAGCCAGGATAATTTTGGTCGCATACAGAAGATACAGTCCAGACAAGAGAAAATGGTTAAGTAGTGTTTGAAAGAGCATTTTGCTTCAGAGCCAAGAAGCCTTCATTTTGAATCCCTGACACTGTACTTTTCAGCTTGGGCAAATGACTTGAGGTCTCTGAATTTTAGATTTGTCTTTTATGAATGATAACAATGATATCCAGCTCACTTAAACACTGTGAACATTAGATATTGTATACAAAATGTCTAGTATAATGTCTAGTACCTATTAAGAATAGGACATCATATTTTCTCCCTATAGTTGGTAGCAAATACAGGTACAGGATGCTCCTTCCATCAATAAATGTTTAAATAATTTAAAAGACACACAAACAATGTGACAGGAATATGGCATGAATAACAAATCAAAAAAAATCAAACAGCACATGGGAAGTACATTGGATGAGGTATCTGAAGAAGGTTTTATTGTTAGAAGGGTGTGGAACTACATGGGTATACTTATTTAATTTTCTGCCCCACAGTTTTCTTATGTATAGAACTAAAATGGAAAGTCTAGTTCTACTTACTAAAGAGTGACTTTGCAAGATTACTTAGTATAGAAGAAGACAAAAGTACAGTATAGTGGCTTGGCATACACAGACAGGACCTGGGTTTCAATCCCTCGTACCCACCATCCCTAAGCCAGCAAAAATTAAATAAAAAGTAGAGAAAAGAAAAGATACTTCTATATGTCACATATGTGTAGCCTTTAACATTACTGCTAGGTAGAACCACATACAAACATATTAAAGTTAGGTGGTAACTGGCTATCAATTTTGCATGGTTCTATTTTTCCTGAATATGAATCTCAGAGTTCTGCTGCTTTTTCTGAATATATGAACTTGATACATAGGATGAAATAGTGGCTTCTTGTTAATTCAACTCTGTGTAATTACTGCTACTCTGAGTATATATCTAAGTCTATAATTTGCTTTTTTAAACTGGCTAGCAAACAAGTAGATGTTATTAAAATTCCTGCAACATTTAAATCTAACTTCATGTCAAGAGTAAATTTCAGTCAGAAGGGAATTCATGTCCCCAAAGGTTTCTTAGGTTCCAGCAAAACACCTGTGTTACTATTATGTAACCAGAAGGAGAATGGTTGTTATATTATAATTACATCTTGCTGTGTATTACATGATAT
This sequence comes from Dipodomys merriami, assembly GCF_024711535.1. NCBI lineage: Eukaryota > Metazoa > Chordata > Mammalia > Rodentia > Heteromyidae > Dipodomys > Dipodomys merriami. Next base: position 59,074,805 of record NW_027206179.1, read on the forward strand.
GTGCTTTGCAATAATTGGTTAAATGAGAAGTTATAAAAGAACAGATAATAAAGACAATCACAACAAGGAAACTTTGGTATTTAAAAGTTTCAATCATTCATATGCTTCATTTAATAAAGGTAAATACATTTATTATTATGTAAAAAATAGGCACTACATAAAAGGGAAATGTGCTTTGAAATAGACAAAACTGATTATAAATTTTATTACCTCCAATGTCTAAACACAATAGAAATAAATTTTGAAACTGTTATTACCAAATGTGATCTTCTAAATTTAAAAGTATAGTATTTTTGGAAGATATGGAATAATGCATTTTGAAATCTTATAATTTTGGCGTTTAGAAGCATCACTAATACTGAAAACTGCTCCCCCCCAAACCTACACACACACACACACACACACACACACAAGAATAAACACTCTGGTAGGAGTTTTTTGTGTTGACTTTTGAACATTCAAATGATAGTACTCATTATGTGCTTTGTTGATAAAATGGGAGGTGACTAAAAAGTGCCCTGTCAGTTTTCCACTCCTGCTTGCCAGCTACATTAAAATGCAGCTGTGAGCACCTTTTTCTCTCCCAGTCTGGAATTTCAGGAGCAAAGAGTACAAAAGAGCTGATGAGCAATGAATGCTTCACCCTTCCTCAATTAATCTTGTCTTTCTACCTTTGCTTTTGCTTTCCCTCTACATGAAGGTAATAATGACACCCTCATCCATTATCCTTTTATCCCTGTTATTCTCATGAAATTGCTTAATAATATGTTACAGATTCGTCTTCACTCACATAATTCTTCCTGTCATTTGCAGTATATCATCCTACAAACATACAGCCCACTTTCACTGGCCGTTCTTTGAAGATTATTGTCAGTGACATCTTCAGGATGCGTTTGGAATCAGGAGCATCATTTCCGTTGCAATGGGGAATTACACTGACTTATCTGTCATTGCCAAAAGCACAACAAGCAATCCAGTGTTAATGCAAAGGTAACACTGGTTTTTATCATGCTGCCAGAACAAGAGCTCTTGTAAATTTATGCTAATGTGGCCCTTTTAGAGTTTAATAACCTCTTACCCTACCGGAAAAAGACCCACACATACACAAACCCAGAAAACTGTATCCTCTCATGTACCAAGATATTGATGCTCAACTGGTAATAACTCAAGATTTTCCTTCACATCAATGTTGATTTCTCTTGCACAAGTACATAGATACGCTATGGGAAATGTGCTTGTAGAAATTACAAGATTCTATTTCAGTTACCAAAAATACTGATTTTTTTACAGTTAATAAAAATTTAATGCATTTCATGTGCTTATTCACATTAGTAATCACCGTATTTCCATGTATAGTACTTAATGAAGCTAGAAATCAAACTTTAGAGAGAGGCATGCACAGTCGTTCCTCACCTGGATTATTTTTAATGGAAAAAAAATCTTTTAACATCAAGAATTAGAACAAGTTCCTCTATGGCCAATGTTGTGGCAGGCTTTTCTATGGAAAGTTCAAGACCACTACAAATGAGCAGTTTTCCCTGATTGAGGGTGGCATTCCAGAGGGACCCAGGCAATCCAGCATGCATGCCAAATCTGACAACACATGACAAGCTGGTCGGCGTGCAGTAATTTGACTAATTATACCGGATTAGAGCATATTAATGCAAGCTGTTTTCTCCAGAGCTAATGACCTGCTGACTGGGTTCTGCTAGGCCCCACTAGGTCCACAGGCAACTAAAAAACAAAACCCTGTTTTGTAAGCCCTCGTCATTTCACATCAGCAAATGAGTATATCAAACTACTGAGTAGCAAAATGCAAGTGACATTTTGTCTGCTATAAACTCATGTAGACTTCCTTAACTTTCTACCTTTAGGGTTTCATTTATATAAAATTCATGTCTATTTCTTTTCTTTAAAACAAAAAAGAAGTAGCCAAGAAGTAGAGTCTGGGGAAAAATATTTCTAGGAGTATAGTTGGAGAGGAGTCTGTTGTTATAGATAAACAATTGAAAATGTGTAACCAATGTTATTACACATATAACTTGTTTGTAACTGGAATATGTTACAGTTATGTCAAAAAGTTATGATTAGGTAATAAAATTTACTCTAATCTCAAAACTACTGGAATGGTATTTCTATGTTGGAACAATTTTTATGTATTTTAAAAAGTAGCATTTCATAAACATACAAAAACATATGATCTTAATAACATCATCAAATTTTTTAAGTATTAGTTCACATTTAACTAAAAACTAGTTAATAACTTTACCATACTCCAGAATATATTACAATTCTGTTTGTATAGTTTACATTTCTATGGTTTACATCTACATCTTGCTTCTGAAAAGATGTGATGTGACTTACAGTAATGTATAAAATGGAAATGTATAGAATAGAAATGTATAGAATAGAAATATATGAAAAAGATTAAAATTAGAAAAGAAATCCAGGTATAAGGTTGATGATGAAAATAACAAACTACAAGGTTATTTAAACTTCCTTCATTTGGACCACAAATGTATGAATTTTCAACAGGTAATGTTGAAAATAAAGCAACAATTTCATCATGAAGTTTATAATATAAAAACAAACCAGTTTAGGAATAATTAATCAATTATTCTTAATATTAAAGCTAAAAGTACATTTATGCCAGGGATTTTCAGAAGAGGGTCTGTATAGTATAATGAATAATGTCTTCAGTAATACCTCACACGTTTCAAGGTTTATTTATAGCATTTCCCAAAGCATAACTTTGAAAAATCAGTTCTTCAGAGGTAAAACAAAAAAGCCCACATTTGTCTTCTGACAATCCAGGGCTCCTTCACAGTTCCCCTGGAAGGGCCAACCTCTTAGGATCACAAAGTAATTCCTCCACCCTGAATCAATGGTAACTAATCTAGAGATTTGCCAGTGGTCTGCGGTTTGGCCTGGCTCAAGAGTATAAGCTCAGTGAGTCAGATTTTGTCTTTGGAAAACTAGAAGAAGGAAGCAGAGAATGAAGTGTGTAATTGGCAATAGAAACTGAAGTTGAAACATCATCATGTAGTAAGAGACCAGGAAAACAATCTGTAAACATAAGGAAACTACAGCTATGAGTAAGTCTAGGGAGGTTATCTGTTAAGAGAATGAAAGAACTCTCAAGAGATGAGCAGGATAAATGTTTTATGGACAGGAGATAGAAAAAGCAGTTGATAATTGCTAGAGCAAACTCAGTTCTTTAAGTTAAATTCCAGACTCTAAATACATATACCCTTACTATAAAGCCTATTTGTTTATTTATTGACCTAGGGTCTTTCTACATAGCATAGGTCCTACTGACTTAGCTACCCAAGTACTGGGATTACCTGCATGTACCACCATGCCCAGGTCTAAAGCCTCTATTTCTTTTTTTTTGGGGGGGGGGAGGTCCCGTCATGGGGCCTGAACTCTGGGCCTGGGCACTGTCCCTTAGCTCTTCAGCTTTAGGCTAGCGCTCTACCACTTGAGTCACAGCGCCACTTCCGGCTTTTTTCTTTTTGCTTATGTGGTGCTGAGGAATGGAACCCAGGGCCTCAGGCATGCAAGGCAAGCGCTCTACCACTGAGCCAATTTCCCAGCCCTAAAGCCTCTATTTCTTGAGATAACTTAAATGTGTATTCCATGTAACTAAAGAATTGAATGACAACAGAAGCAGCCAACTTGGTATATGTGATTCATAATTTCTCATAAATCAAGAATATAGACTTTAGGAATATAGACTTTTTTCTTCATTTAATCCTCTATAGATACTGTTCGATTTAGCTAAGATTTTAATTGGTATTGGATAACTGTCTACTCAGTTTTACTTCCTGAAATGTATCTGTAGTACAGCAAAATTGTATGCTTTCACTTATAGTTAGGCATTAGTTTTTTTTTCCAATTGACGTTCTTAAGATACTTGCTTGATCAAAAGTTCATTCTATTTCAGTTGTAGGTAAAAAGGAGGAAGAGTGAAATTTGTTTGAGAAAGTAAGTGTGGGTCCTCTCTACTGCACAGACTGATAGAATTTCTATATTTATATTCTTATTCCATAGCTAATAGTCAAGAGATTTTAACTAAGAAATAAATATGCAACTATAAATATCAAGTCTACATGGGGCATTTTTAGAAAAACAATAATTTTAGTGAGTGTAGCTCAGTGGTAGAGCACATGCTCAGCTGAGTCCCTGATTTTAATTCCCAGTACCAACCAACCAATCAACCCCAAAACACCCATCCTAACAAACTTTCAGTAAAGGAATTTGCAGATGATGTAATTTCAAGATTTCCATTTTAGTCAGCTTCTAAGGATAGTTATTTGCAAATACTACTTATTGATAACTGAATGATGGGATTATTACATTGCTATGTATTGTATATAGCTTCTTTTATATTTGAAAATAGCAAGGTGTGAAATAACTTCAAAAGGATTTTTTTATAGCAAGAAACAAATCAAATGACATAGTGCTTTCAAGAATTTGTTAAAATATTGTGATGTACTACACTGTTGTCTTATTTATTTTTTTGTTTTTTTAAGATTCTTTTTTTCTTTTTTTTTATTGTGAAAATACTGTACAGAGGAGTTACAATTACATGAGCAAGATAATGAGTAGATTTCTTATCAAGCATTGTAGCCTCCTCCTTTGTTTCCCCTTCCCATCACATCCTCCTCCCCACCCCCCCGAACCAACCCTCCTCCCCTGTCTACCAAAGTTGTAAAGTTCATTTTCGACATAACGACTTGTATGTCTAATTGTTGCAATGGGTCCACCTGTATCCCTATTTAAACAATTTGTTTTTCCCTTCCCCTCCACAAATTGTAGTCTTATTTATATCAATGTATTTGGTTATCATTGCTAAGTGCATATATTGAGAGATATTTAATTGCATTCAAATATACACTTTGCAATCAATGTCTAATGTTTAAAGTGATTGTACTCAGGGATAAGTAAATGCAGGAATAATTACACTAAAGTTTTCTTCCTCTCTCAAATGTGTTTTCCTGCCAGTAAATCTATAGTAGACTTGTGTACTTAATAATTCATTACAGGTTTAGGTCAATTAAAGTACTTAAGTTTTCTGAGACATAATAAAAGGAAATTGTTGCATTTGATAACTATCAATCAACAGTTTTTTTTTAAATTTTATTTTATTTTATTTGAGAACATACTGTACAGAGGGGCTACAATTACATGGGCAGGATAATGCATACATTTCTTACCAAGCATTGCAGCCTCAACAGTTTTTTTTTAAAATAGTCTTTATGTAGTTAAAAATTCCTTAAATTGCAACTGTTGCCAGGTACTAGGGGCTCATGTCTGTAATCCTACCCACTTAGGAGGCTGAGATCTAAGGATTTCGGTTCAAAGCCAGCACAGGCAGGAAAGTTTGTGAGACTCATCTCCAATGAAGCAAGCAAGCAAGCAAGCAAGCAAGGAAGGAAGGAAGGAAGGAAGGAAGAAAGGAAGGAAGGAAGGAAGGAAGGAAGGAAGGAAGGAAGGAAGGAAGGAAGGAAGGAAGGAAGGATGGAAGGAAGGAAGGAAGGAAGGAGAGAAAGAAAAGACACAAGAAAAATTTAAAAGCTGGATATGGAGCTGTGGCTCAAGTGGTAGAGGGCTAGCCTTGAGCAAAACAGCTCAAGTGTAGCACCCAGGCCCTGTGTTTGAGCCACAGTACCAGTACTAAGTAAGTAAATAAATAAATAAATACATTCTGGCTGGCTTAAGCAAAGAACAATATATGTGGTTCTACAGCAATTTGAAAAATGCTTTCCATGCAGTAGTCATTTGACAACTGTCAATTTATGAATATATCAATATTAAAATTATTTTCAAAAGAGGCCAATAGTTTTGAGTATTTACGTAGGATTTCCAAAACTTTCACTGATTACAATTATTTTTAAATACATTTCATATGAGAACTCTCATGTTTTTTCTTTCTTGCTATTGTTTCTAAAATATTTATAAGATGATTTCTTTGTTGCTTTGTATGTCCTTCCCCCATGGTATAACCCCTGTTTTCACTGTATTTGATGTTGGTATAATTTGGGGAGGGGAAGGGAAAAAGCAAATTGTTTAAATAGGGATACAAGTGGACCCAATGCAACAATGAGATATACAAGATGTTATATCGAAAAATGAACTTTACAACTTTGGTGCATGGGGTGGGGAGGGGGAGATGGAAGGGGAAACAAAGGAGAAGTCAACAATATTTGATAAGAAATGTACTCATTATCTTGCCCATGTAATTGTAACTCCTGTATGGTATTCTCACACACACACACACACACACACACACACACAAAATTCTTTAAAATAAAAAAAATAAAAATATAAAAAGGAAAAAAAATGAACTATGCTCAGATTATTCATTTACTTATTTTTAGTTTTTACTATTTTATGTAGAAATTAAAAGATTATACTAGAAATAAGATAAAGTTTCATCTACTTTGCTCCTAACATTTTTCAAGTCCAAAGTCCAAGTAAGTAGTAAAATTCTAGACATATTTGGGAGTAGACACAATATGATTTGCTAAAGACTGGAAGATGTAAAGGTATAAGAAAAGGAGTGAGAGATAACTTCTAAGGTTTTGGTTTGACCAAATAAATTGGCAAAATTATAAGAAACATTGATTTGGAAAGAAACAAAACTGGAGTAGAGAATCTGGTGTGGGCAGGAGGGAAGGAAAATAGGAGCTCAGAACTAGACAAAGTAAATCTGATTTATTCATTTGACACTTAAGCATTAATGCCATATAGACATTTGAATAAAAGAATCTGGTGCTTAAGTAAAAGATTGCGTCTAAAATATATATTGTGGAGTTTTCAGTATATAAATGATTATTTAAAGCCATGAGACAGAATGAGATTACCAAGGGAAGAGATGTAAAATGATTCCATAGACTGAATTTGGGGGGATTCCAGAGATAGGACTTTGGGGAGAAGAGGATTCCTCAAAAGACAAATTGGAGAAGTAAGTAGGCTAGAAGTATAGCTGTTCCGCAGGGATTAGCCAGCCCTGAAATGCTCATTTATGTCTCACTCACATGCATTTTTCTGTATACCCTTATTAATATCAACACATTTTTTTATTATCTTTGCAAATTTCCAGTCAAAAGTCTATGTGCAAGTGTTTTCAGTTCCTTGGAAAGAAATAAGATTTGTTTGTTTTATAGCAAGATGTCTTCAATAGATGGAATCAAAGTTACTTTCTTAGGAAAACTGTCCTTGAACACTTTCTTCAATAGCAGCATCTTCTCAGTTGTGGAGTTAAACCTATTTGTGCACTTACTAACTTTAGTCTGTTTGCCACTCCACTGAAGCCCCAAGGCACAATGTGGTACTGTTTGACCTCACTCCTCTTTTACTGGCTTAGACTATGCCACAAGCAAAAGCTTGAAAAATATTTTTTTTCAATATGAATAGCTTTTCGATTGTGGAAAGATGTTTCTATGAAAATATTCACAAACACATAAGCATACACATATTTATCTATTATGCCAGAAAACATGAATGTTGAAACTCAATGCTGGAATGTGGAGTTCAAAAGAAATAATAGAGCTTTTTTTCATTCTTCATAATAGAAGTTTGGTAGATGTATGAAAAGAGAGAAAATGGAATTTGGCATGCAATGCATTGGTCCAGTATTCAATGATTTGTAGATGGCAACATTTTTATTTTCCATATATTACTTTTTTTTAAGAATAACAGATGTGTATTCAAAAGCAACAAAACACATGAGGAAAATGAAGTGGGTTATTAGAGCTAAAAGGGTTTGTGTTTCAAACTAGTGGTCCTAATATAAACAAAGATGTAACCAACTGCATATAATCAAGCCTGATTGCTGTTTACCAGGCTGACTTCATTACTGGCTCTAAATTCTTGGTACATCTGAGACTTAAAATATATCTTTAAAAAGTATCAGTGTTTTAAAAAAATCTTTAAAAAATAATATTCAACCAAAAATAGTATTCTTGAGGATGAACATTTACATCATTTATATCATTCAATTGGATAGCTATGTAAGAAAAGAGCAAAATGGCTCACAGAAGAGACCAATAAACATTTAGCTGGCATTTTCCACACAGCTCTAGTGAAAAGGAGTGAGCAGCAAAAAATGTGCTTTTAAGAGTTTTAAACCATATTGTACAGAAGTCACATCAAATTAATACTGAGGACCATTTAGAGCTTTTATTCTGAAAAGCTTTTGAAAGGGGATTAAACTATGAAAACTCTCATGATACTAAAGTACCTATTAATGGGTTGAGGAGGTAAGAAAGGAACAATGAAAGTGTTATTTTTAGACAAATCTTTACTTTGTGTGTATCAGCACAAAGCGTTGCTCATGAGTGCACCAGCAGTCAGTCCTCTGGCAATAGCCCAAACATGCACACTCTGATTAGCAGAATTCTGTTGTCTCTTTGTAGAAATAGGTCATTTTCTTTAAATAGTGGCCTAATGTGGCTAAAGCACAATAACAGATATAAATACATTTTGACAGTATGGGTATAGACATAATGAAACTATACTTTCCTAGGAACTGAATTCTGAAAATATACTTACGAGCTCTTCTTTTTGTGAATAAGTAATCTTTGCAAGGCCTCTACCTAACTCTTAAAAACTCAAGTTTCTACTTCTTATGATAATATTTTACTGAACAAACAATTATGTTTTCTTTTTTTTAAAAAAAAAAAAGTAGGAAAGAACATGAGGCTGAGAACAGGAGCCTAGATAGTTGTCATCTCATCAAAAATAATGAATGCTCAAGAGGTTTCAACTTTCTGCCTTCCCAGTGGTTTATCCAATCACAACGCACTACGAGAAGAGAACTGAGTAGGCAAAAACACGCTTCTTCATCAGCCCCAGCCAGCACCTGTAACCTTGCAACAACTGTATACCAGTGATCTGACAAGGCAACAACCCCAAAAGACAACTGGAGATGTTGTTGCTAGCCTGCTGAGCCTCCATCAGTGAAGGGGCACTGCACATGGTAAATGACAGCTTTGTGTCTGTCCCATCTAGCAGCCTCTCCCCCTCTTCCTGACATAGTCATGTACTCCCATAACAATCTGATGCCTAATGATCCAAACACCAAGTGTAAAGTCTCCTTAATTTGACCCTTGTTAAACTCCTAATTGGATTGAAGCAGGCTCCAAGTGGAAAGCAACCCTGGATTATTCAGGAAAGCTCTTACAAAATGAAGCCCAAATTACAAAAGGCGGCTAGGGCTGCTGGACGTCACAAAGAATAGGCAATGAATTGCAGCTGTCACTTAAGTTAAAAATCTAATCAATTGCCTTTTTCAAACAGGTAACTTTTAGAACAGTTTCTTCATTGTGATACTCTTCAGAGTATGCTTGACCCAAATTTAATAAGCGGCTATTAAAGCAGAAGAGCAGCCGTAGAGCAAACACCGGAGAATGAGTCAGTGCTTTCAGAGTCTTAATGATTTTAAAATGACTACAACCATTGCTTCATTCACAAGGAACAAAGCTCAGGCTCTGTTCCACAATGTCTTAACACATACTGTCTGAGCAGACAGCATTCATTTGTCCTTCATGAACTGCAAAGGTCAGCCACATGGCTGAGGATATGGCAACAGTTTAATTGTGTTTCTTCTGTCAGAAGTCTGAGGGGAGAAACTTAGGAGTGCTTGTATATGAAAACTAGCTTTTCTGCAAGGAAATATACAGTGTAAGTGCATAGACTGGGGTGGGGAGGGGGGAGGAGTTTGCATGTTATGCAGACAGGTGTAAAACATGAAGTAATTATAGAAGCTCAAATTAGTTCTTAGGCCTGAGGCGAAAAGGAGAACAGTGCCTTGACAAAAGGGAATAGCAAATAAGGATAGCAAACAAAAAAATGGCTTGAATGTGTAAATTAGCAAGAAAAATGAGACAGAAAAGAAGCTTTACTCTACTATTATTCCCCACGTGAGAACAGAACAGCTGAACATGATCAAGTGAGCTCTGGAGAAGAGAGGCAGGCATCAACCTGGACTTGGAGCCAGAGTGGCAGCTCTATACTTCCTAGTCAGTCACTCATTATGCGCTGAAGTGCTCTTGAGAAGTGCCTTAGACCTGACCTATCATATTACTTCTCTGTAAACACATAATCCTTGCTTGTTAGGTGGTGTCAACACTAGCATTCATTCACTAGGGGAGTCTTTTTGTGAATAGACATTTCAAAAGTGCTGCCAAAACCAAAGAATTGACACCATAATAAAACAATTTGAATCTCAACCAGGTAAACAGATCTTAAGGTTTTCTGCAAAATTCAATGTGAAGAGCATTACATCAAGTTTCTCTCATTTGGAAAAAGAAAACCCCAAACTGCTTGCTATGGTAAAACAATTTTCTTTTACAAGTGATCATGACTAAGGTGGGTTACAGTCCCAAGGACCAGAAATAATGTCCACCACTTTTTAATTCCCTGGTATGGTCCCTTAAGTTTCACTGAAAACCTTTCTTCTTAAAGAACCACATCACACAAACCTTAACCTAAAGGTCAAGAACATCTCATTAATAATGTCAGAACCGGCTAGGTGCTGGTGGCTCACGCCTGTAATCCTAGCTACTCAGGAGGCTGAGATCTGAGGATCGCGGTTCAAAGCCAGCCCAGGCAGGAGAGACCATGAGACTCCTATCTCCAATAAACCACCAGAAAACCGGAAGTGGCACTGTAGTTCAAGTGGTAGGGTGCTAGCCTTAAGCTGAAGAGCTGAGGGACAGCGCCCAGGCCCAGAGTTCAAGCCCCACAACCGACCAAAAAAAAAAATAATGTCAGAACCGTACATGTTTCATGGACTAGGCATGGCTGGACATAATCTCATAGAGAGAAAAAAATAATGGAGCATTTAGTATACATATTACCATCAGTGCAGACAGATATCACTTAATTGAATGATAATGAAAACTGAATATTTAATGTAAGTAATTGAAAAATACAATTTTTATATACTTAACTGTAGTTTTATTAAGGTTCAGCTTTGAACCTCAAAATGTTTTCAGGGTACATTTAAATAAGTTACATAAGCAAGGAAAATAGTTTATTAAATGGGTTGGAGTACTTTGTTTAGAGGGTCTTCAGAGGATCTTCACATTTCCCTGAATAAAGTTTTCATAAAATGTTAAGCATAATCCCCATTCTGCTAGTGCATCTATTTATTTATTTATTCAGTTGTGCCAGTTCTGGAGCTTCAATTCACAGCTTCAAGTCTGGCTTGGTGTCTGCCACACATGGCTGGTATTTTCCTACTCAAGCCACAACTCCACTACAGGCTTTTTGCTGGTTAATTGGAGATAAAAAGTCTCTACAGGGCTAGGAAGGTGGCTCAGTGGTAGAGCGCTTGCCTTGCATGCATGAGGCCCTGGGTTAGATTCCTCAGCACCACATAAGCAAAAAGAAAAAAGCTGGAAGCGGTGCTGTGGCTCAAGTGGTAGAGCACTAGCCTTGAGCTGAAGAGCTGAGGGACAGCACCCAGGCCCAGAGTTCAGGCCCCACAACCGGACCCCCCCCCAAAAAAAAAGTCTCTAGAATTCATCTTCTGGGTGGTTTCAAAGATCCTCAGATTTCAATATCCCCAGTAGTTAAGATTATAAGTGTGGCTAGGCACTAGTGGCTCATGCCTGTAATCCTAGCTACGCAGGAGGCTGCATCTGATTATCTCAGTTCGAAGCTAGCCCAGGCTGGAAAGTCTGTGAGATTCTATAATAAATTACTCCGAAAAAGTCAACAGAAGTGGTGCTGTGGTTCAAATGGAGAACTCTAGCCATGAGCAAATGAAGCTCTGGGACAGTGCTCAGGCTCTGAGTTCAAGTCCTAGATAGATAGATAGATAGATAGATAGATAGATAGATAGATAGATAGATAGATGATAGATAGATAGATAGATAGATAAATTTATTTACAGGTGTGAGCTATGGGTGCCTGACTCTGCTAGTGTTTTAAGGAAAATATTTTATTATCTGATAGTGCTATGCCATCTCTAAAATAAATAACTTAGAATGTTTTTGAATATATAATAGTGATATATCAGTACGCCTTATTCCAACTAGTATCAATGTAGTTGGATTCTTGCCGTTTGCCTTGCCCTGGATCCTAAATTGGAATATGCTTGCTTGTGAGAGGAAAAGACCAAACAGAAACCATCAATTATTCGCTTCATCTCTTGAAAGATATGCTGGTAATTCTGAGGAGACAAGGACTTCAATGAAATGCTTCCAACTAAGGAGAATTTCTGTAGAAAAAAAGACTGGGTCAAGTTAAGTATCTATCTCAGAGTCTGACATTAAGCCAGTGCTCCTAGTATGTATGGATCTATGTATACACACAGAAAATGGACTGAAATACCTATATGTGTTTTGGCATATGTTCATTACTGTTATATTTATCTGCATTAAGAAAATGCCTTTTATTACTAGTAAGTGGAACTTTTTAAATCTTTTTGAGAACTATGAGAATCTTTTTGAGAAAAATGAGGAAGATATGATGGGTTATCTTCTTAAGAGTGGACAAAATGGGAACTCTTAAAATCTTAGCAGTATTTATTGAGACTTCAGATTATATATAATCTTACCTAATGTTATATAGTCAAATACTTCAGCCTTTCTACTAATTTTGTACCAAATATTTAAACAGGGTTCTATTTAGGATAAAGTGAAATTTGAATCTTATGTAATACTCTACAGCTAAATACTTTATTCCTTTCCATTAATTATCAACCAAATAATTAAACTGAGTTCTATATGGAATAAATCTACCTTATTTAGAAGTTTGATGAGTTTGTTGGGAGTGAGAAGCAACATAATTTTGTTGAGAACGATTCAACAAAAGGGCTTAGATTCTAAATTATAGCTCTAACGCTAGGAGAAAAAGAAGCTACATGTGCACCTTAATCTTTGGCTACTACAGCTTCTTGACTTTTTGGGAAAAGATATTCTCCATAAATTACTTTACATATTTATTTGCTTGCTGACAATAGAATGTTCTTTAAAACTATGTATTTTACTTTCTTACTGAGAACTTTAAAAATACACTTTAAGGGCAGAATATACGATAGCATAGTGCTGGCTATAACTTATTGGAAAGTATTGTTAGAACACTCTACCTTATCTTGACCTATATCTTCTGTACACAAGTCTGTGTCCTGAGGAAGAACATATATATAATCCTTGTTAAAATGACTCAGTTTTTTAGAAAACTATTCTGTCCAGCTTGTCCCATCTCTACCCAGTCATATCCTCACATGATTTCTATATCACTTATGAAAGTTACCTATTATACAAACTTTTGATAATTTTGCTAATTTGGTTTGTGTCACTTGTATATCAATTTAAATTTATGCTCTTGAGTCTGAGAAAATTCTTTATAATACTTCAAATCTCTTAAATTTGTTGTAGATTGTTTCATGGCCTGATATATGTTTCCTCCTGAAGAATGTTCCAAGTGCACTAGAGGAAACCCTGCTATTGTTGGTAGAACATTTTATAAATTTATGTCAGATTTGGTTGGTTAAGACTACTTAAGTCTTTTATATATGAATTGACTAGCTTTCAATTCTATCTACTGCTGAAAGTCAGGGTATTGAAGTCTCTCACTATTATTGTAGAACTGTATAGTTCACCTTTCAGTCCTATCTATTTTTGCCTCACATACACTGGGCTCTATTGGTAGTTGCACATTAATTGATAACTTGTTATCTTCTCAATAATGATTTATATAATCCTTTAATCATCACAAAATGTTTCTCTTTATATTTAGTAAAATATTTGTTTCTATTTAGACTTTTTAAATGTAAATGTTTATTTTGCTTAATATCATTGGAGCCATTCTAAACCTTTATACACACATATTACATGTTTATTTTTACTATGTTATTAATCCATTTGTCTTTGGTTTTTGTTTATTTGAGGTGCTGTGAGTCAAATGTAGTACTGTACATGCCAAAAGGTCTACCACTGAGCTACAACCCCAGATTTCATCCACATCTTTTCATCTAAACTGAGTCAAAGCATAAAGCTTACAGGATATGAGTGTATGTAGAGGACATATAGATGGGTCTTGTTTTAATTCAGTCTTTCAGTTTCTACTTTTTCATTGGTTTAATGATTACACTTAATGTTATTATTGATATGGTATTCCAGATATTTTTCTGTTTTAAAAAACACAGAAGGCTGCAAAATTGTATATAAATTCTACTACATTTATATTAGGGACTTGAGAACTATGTACTTCGGTAATTGTGGGTTGGATCCAGATATGATCCCTATGGTTATTGGGAAATGACTATAGTTATTTTAGTTATTTACTTAGAAGTCACACAAGGGTTTCTGATACATACCTTAATTTATTAGCACATAGTTTTATGACTAAAAATTGGGCAACAGTGGCCCACACCTGTAATTGTAGCTACTCAGGAGCCTGAGATCTTAAGATCACAGTTCAAAGACAGTCCAGGGAGGAAAATGAGTGGGATTCTTATCTCCAATTAACCAGCAAAAAGCCATTAGTGGAACTATGGCTCAAGTGGTAGAGTGCTAGCCTTGACCAAAAAAGCTCAGGCCGAGTTCAAGTGCCAGGACCAGCATTAAAAAAAAAAAAAAGATCATGCTGGGCATCGGTGGCTCATGCCTGTAATCCTTGCTACTCAGGAGGCTGAGATCTGAGGATCACAGTTCAAAGCCAGACTGGGCAGGAAAGTCTGTGAGACTCTTATCTCCAATAAAACCACTAGAAAACCAGAAGTGGCGCTGTGGCTTAAGCGGTAGAGTGCTCGCCTTGAGCTGAAGAATTCAGGGACAGCACCCAAGCCCACTGTTCAAGCCCCATGACCGATCCCCCCCCCCAAAAAAGGATCATACTTGTTTATCTCAAGCATCTGAAGTACACTTGAATTTTTTCCCTATGCTTTCAGAGGGGAAACATATTTGCTATCAATGTTGAAAAAGAAGATATCAAATCAAAATTTCCTAATATCTTTATGCAGTCTCTGAACATACCTTACTTCTCAATAACTTTGAATATACCTTACTTTCTCAACCTTACTTTCATAAAAAATGACTAAAATCAAATTAAAAATTTATTTAAAGTGCATACTTATTTTATTATTTGTTTTTCTTTTGATCATAATATATCCTTTCTTAGGTAATATAAAGTGTATATAAAGCTGTGTCTTAGTCTATTTTTTGTTACCATAACAAAATGACTGAGACTTATAGAGAAAAGAGGTTTCATTAAGTTCACAGTTGTGGAAGTTGGGAAGTTCAAGATTGAACAGCTGAACAATTTACTATACTATATACTTCAATATCCCTCTTTCACACTTCGTATGTTTTCTTGAATAGAATGTAAATTTTGTGATTAGGAAGGTACTTTTCTTTCATATTTCTTGATGTGTTCTATGTGACAATGTATTTGAAACTCACTAGGTGCTTATTGAGTGTGACAGTAGTGAATGAACACACCACCACCAATTTTTATATAGTTTGAACTTTCTTGCAATTACTTCTAAATACACTCTTAATTAGATGGTGCTTGTTGTAGCTATGAATAACAAGTAATCAAATTTTGCTTTTTGAGAAAAAATTAGTCTTACTATGTAGCCAACACTGAACTTGAAATAGGCATGCATCACCATGTAAAAAGAAAAAGAGGGTTTTTTTTTTTAGCATTAAGGAAAACTACACCTCATATTCTTGTGAAGGACCTATACTGCTTCAACTCATTGCAGGAAGTTGAAGGGAAATGGTTCTTGCGATAGTTAACCTATTCCCATGAAAAAGGCATTAATCCATTTATTAGGGAGACACCTCCATGAACACTTTTCAGGGACCTTACCTCCTAAAACTATTGAGCAATAATGTATCAACATGAGTTTTGGTAGGTACACACTATTTTGAATCATAGCAAATTATATTTAACAATTATTTAATAACTGTTTCATTTAAAATTATAAAGATGTGATTTAAATTATAAAATAAGAATTTGCTCTTAAAAAAAGTTTACTGAAAAATAAAACTGAAGTCCATATCTAAATATAACATATCATAATGTTATTTACTGTTAGCATTTCAGCAACACACATGTTTCACATTATGAGATACACCATCAGAGGCAAAACTGGCAAATTTTGTACTGATCTCAAAGTTACATAAGTGCAGAAAAGAGAAAAGGTTTAGAAGGAGCTGAGGAGAAGAGGCTTTAGAGATCATCTCTGCTTAGATGCTTTCATCATCAGATCTGTGTTCCCATCCGACATGGCAGGCAACAGAACTCATTAATAAAAATCAGCAGTTAGTTAAAGGAAGAGCAATTCAAGCTTTATGATTCCTAGTCAAGAGTTTCTCTCTCTGTGTACTGGAAAACTAAAAGAATTTAAGTGAGAAACAGCACAAAGATAAAAATAATTTTAGTTTTACACATATCAAATTGATGACTGATTTTCATCAGTGTATTTTCTAAATACACTGACTGACAGTTCAGTAGTATTGCAAACAGATGAACTACCTGCATATATAATACTTTGGCTGTCCTCTCAAAATACTTTCATATGTAGTATCAGAATCTTTAATGATTGCCCTGGTTGTGGGGAACAGATTTGTCAATTCTAGTATTATAAGATAATGATTATCAAATTTTTTGATGAAATATTTCAGAAGTATTCATAATATTGGCCTACAAATAGTTTTGTGAAGGGTCTTTTGCCTTCTACTGCCCCGGCTACTCCTACCACTATGGTTTATGGTTTAGTGCAGGTTCTGCTACTTCCACTTGTTGTCCATATCATGCATATAACATGACTGTCTCTGTTTCTCTGTCTGTCTGTCTGTCTGTCTGTCTGTCTGTCTGTCTGTCTGTCTGTCTCTCTCTCTCTCTCTCTCTCTCTATCTTTGGGGCTTTAATTTAAGGACTCATTCTCTTGCTTAGTTGTTTCTGTTTTTACCATTTAAGCCACAGTTCCAAACCAGTTTTCGTGCTGAGTAATTAGAGTAGTCTCTTGGACTTTTCTCTCCGGACTGGATTCAGAGTACAATCTTAGATGCGTGATTAGGCAAGATTACAGGTGTGATCCAGCACATGGTTTACTCTATTCTTCATACTTATTCCCTTCTGTACCCTGAATGTTCTTCCTTCCTTCTTTACCACAAATTTTTTTTTTGTGTGTGAAAATACCGTACAGAGGGGTTACAATTACCTGAGCAAGGTAATGAATACATTTCTTCTCAATCACTGTTGCCTCCTTTGTTTCCCCTTACCATCCCTTCCCATCTCCCTCCTCCGCCCTTCCTCCACCCCCCCCCCACCAAAGTTGTAAAGTTCATTTTTCGACATAACGTCTTGTATATCTCATTGTATCCCTATTTAAACAATTTGTTTTTTCCCTTCCCCTCCACAAAGTATACCAATGTCAAATACAGTGAAAATAGGAGTTATACTATGGGAGAGGGACCTACAAAGCAACAAAGAAATATCTTATAAATATGTTATAAACAATTAAATTTAAGAAAAAACATTTGAGTCCTTATCTTGGAGTTCATTTCACCTAACATCAGCTTATCTGAGCTTTTCTGCTTGTCTCAGACATATACTAGTAATTGCAAATAAGGGAAACCATGGGACCTATGTTTCTTTGGGCCTGGCTTACTTCACTTAATATAATTTTTTTGTAAATCTTTCCATTACCTAACAAATGGGGCAATGTTATTCTTTCTGATGGAGGCATATAATTCCATTATGTATATATACCACATTTTCTTGATCCATTCATCTACTGAGGGGCATCTGGGTTGGTTCCATATCTTAGCTATGGTAAATAATGCTGTAATAAACATAGTTGTGCTGGTAGCTTTAGTATGGCCTTGTTTGTGATCATTTGGGTAAATGCCCAAAAATGGGATTGCTGGGTCGTATGGGAGCTCTATGTGTAGTCTTTTGAGGAACCTCCATACTACTTTCCAAAGGTTTACTACAAATTTTATCACCACTCTAAGACCAATGTCCATATAGAAACTGCATTATGGTACATTTTTGTTTTATCTTTTGCAATTCTGGGAATTGAACCCAGGGCCTAGCCCATGCTAGCAAAACATTTTATCATTTGATCTATGCACCCAGCCTTTAAAAAAAATTCTTTGAGATAGAATTCGACTGTTAACTTTGCCTGGGATGGTCTTGAACTCTTGATTTTCCTACCTCTGTCTCTTGAGTTTCTGGAATTACATATATGTGCTACCACACCTGACTTATATTTTTATAGCATTAGATAACAATGGTAGCTGAAATGGTTATTCAGAATCTTAACCTACTTATCAAATTTTGATTTTTGAATAATTATCAGGAAAGAAAATAAAAGTCAGTTTTCATCCAATGGTATTAGCATGTTATATTACCACAGTATTCTTGGATCTAATATGTGGAAACCATTTTGCCAAATTTGTAATCAGTGTGCACATGAAATAACTACCATCATCACTTTTACCAGTTTTTCTTTCAATCAATAAAATCAGTAAGTTCTCCTGAATTTTTGATACCTAATTAGGACAGTATTTATGAATAGATCATGTACTATGTATATAGCACAGTTCTAGGGATTTTTAGTTATAGCTTTAATGGCATTATACAAACAAATTCAACAATATCAATAATAACCTCATTTTAGTCCTTCCTTTCTTATCTTCTTTACATCTCCTTCTGTTCTTTCCCCATCTTTTCTTTCTTCATGTAAAAAGGTATTTATTGAGCACTCATTATAAGCCAGGCACTACTTTAGATTCTGGATAGGCAGCAACACAGAGACGAAATCCTAGTTTTCAGTAGGAGCTCAGCTTACATCAGTGGAAAGACATATTAAACATGATAAATTAGTAAAAGCATCTGTTAGGTAGTGATAAGTGGAGAGGAAAAGAAATGGCAGAGGGAGCATGCAGAGTCCTAGCAGGCATGTAAACTGCAATTTTAGAGATAGCAAACAATTTCAGGTGGTGAAGGAAGACATAATGCAGATATGGGAAACAGAGTTCTACTTAGAAGAACCAGCAAATGCATAAGACCAAATGCAAGAGTGTCCATGTACTGGTGAAGAGAGAGCATTGGTAACAGAGACAGTAGTAGGTAATAAAAGTTTCAAGGTTAAGGGGAAAAGTGCCAAGTGTACAGGTTAATCAGGTATTTTAAGGATTTAGACTTTTACTCAGATTGAAAAGTTATTTAATAAAGGTGAATGTAAAGGGGCATAACTTAGCTTTCTTTGCAGGTGCTATGTTAAGAAAAATAGGTCAAGGGATATGGCAGGAAAAGGATAAGGAAGGAAGCAGGGATGCCTCTCAGATAATTTAATACTTCTAAGAGATGGCAGTGGCTTGATGAGGATAGAAACTGTGAGGTTGGGGTCAGATTTTGAAGGATTTGATGCTGCTGTGGATACTGGGTATGAAAGTAAGAAAAGAGTAAAAAAAAAAAAAGACAATCAAAATTGCTGACCTGAGACACTGGAAGAAAGGAGTTACCATTTATTGAGGTATAAATACCAGAAAAAAAGCTCACTCAGTTGGATGTAAGGGTTAACTCTGAAATACATCTTAACATATGTAGAAGAATGAAGAAACTGTTAGACAAATGAGCATGGAGTTGAGGGATAGGATCTTTGCTGAAGATCCAAATTTGAGTGAAACCATATAGAGAGTATTTATGATTAGAAAGCTAGAATGAAGAACTATTTACTCATTCTAAAAAACACTGTAGTATATTATCAAATAACCGGCAAAGTTAATAAAATCTTCCATGAATGAGGGCAATACAGAACAGACAAAAATCTATTTAATTATTAATTTAACAGATAATTCACCTAAGAGCTATACTAGGTATGTTCAGGGCTCTTGAGTAAGATCTGCGCTGAATTCTAGCTCTATGATTTATTGTGTGAACTTGGGGTAAAGTCCACATTTAAAAGTATTCAAAACTTTTTATGTGCACCTGTCCATTTTATCCATACAAAAATCTCACTATGTAGATATTATCTCTATTTTTCAGATGGGACAATAAACTTAGAGAAGTTTAGGGTCATGGATAAAAAGTGGGCTCTGGCTTCTGAGATCAGCAGATACAGATGAAAACCCTCAATTCTGCACACTTCTAGCTAAGAGGAGTTACTTAACTTCACTGTGTCTCACTTTCTTAGTAACACAATGAGAGCAGTAGTATCCACTCCATAATACTGTTGAGAGGGGAAGGCACAGTGCTATCAATAAAAACTTAGTACATACCTAGGATGGAGTAAGAACTCCACATTAATTCACCTTTACAGTTTATTCTTCTTTTCTTAAAAAAAGGAAACTTCCCAGCTCAAAGTGTGAAGACACATTATTTGAGTATTTCATATGGAGGGTAATACATGAGGAGAGAAACTCTTCAGGTCAGAATATACATTAAGATTAGTATTTGTCTGAGGTGGTATTTAATGATCTCATAAATAAGGATAACTGGTCCCTCAGTAAATCCTTACTCTGGTTTGTGATCTACACTGATGTACATGTGCTGAAGTACACCTAATAAAGGGTTATTATTTGAGCTTCATAGTATATTTCAATACATAAAAGTGAAAGTATCAATTTATTCCACTATATTTTCTAGGCAAGGGAAGAGCAAATAGGACATAACCTACAGAAAATACTTACCTAGAGAGACTTTGGTATCTTATTTATTGAATGTAAGATTCTAATAAAGTTATAGCCTTCTTTTGTTGGCAATTGTGTCTGTCCTTATTCTAGTATGTCCTCAGTAAGTTTCCAGATCTTAACCTGCACAACCAAAGTGTCACTCATTGAAACAGTTATAACAGGAAAGGAAAGCTAGCTGATGGGATTTAGTGTTACAGGCCACTGAATCACTCACAACTTGGTGAGGGCAAGTACAAAATGTCATTCTCACCACTGCTAGTACACAGAGGCCATCTTAATGAAACAGACATTGGAAACGTGAAGGTTGTTCATAAAGGTTTCTAAAAAATCGCCAAATTTCTACGGGAACCTTAATTCAGAAATCAAAATCTTCCATTAATAACTCTCAGTTATATTACTAGTAGTTTTCATTTCTCAGGATAAATTTTTAAATGCTCTTAACACTTGATGTTTTCTATCCTACTATCTACTCACAAGTACCATAAACAATTTGTGACTTAAATAAAAGCAAAATATGACAAAGAAATGTTTTTCCTCTTCAGGGACTAACAAATAATATATATTTTTTTACTTTGAAAGGAATGTCTCAGCTTTTCGTCCACCTAATTTATTTTTTAAGCTCATCACAAACAAACTTAAAAATAGAGTAGGTACATCAATACAAAGCTAGAAAAGAGTAAGTGGCATAGATCATGGTTTTGGAGAGTTCTTAGGAAAAAAGACAAGAGCATGAGAATAAATCACTTAGAAAATTAGCTGTGTTCCAGGCTTCATTAGTTCTAATTATCCCCCAAATATGCTCAGCAGAATGCACTTGGGTCAGCTGGGACTGGCACACAATAGAGTGGGCAACTTATAAACTCCTCCAAGCACAGGAAGAGTTCATAAAACAACTGCTTTTGCATTTGGATTCATGTGATAACACTTCTTATTGCATAAGCCACCAGATGAGACAGATGGCAGCTCTTTACTTGAGAAGCTTTCTTTTGTACAAGCACTAGACTTCTTTATTCTCCATTCAAGACACAAACTGCAAGAAGGCAGGCTGTCTGTATTTTATCACCTAAATGTTACAGAAACAGTAAATACAGTATTACCAAAATATTTTCATTTAGGGGGAAGAACTTGGTAAATAAAGTTATCTGCTTACAAAGTAACTGAAACTTAAGGTTTTAAAGTAAACAACATTCACACAAAAAAGTAAACAACATTCACACAAAAGTTAAATCATATGAGGTTACTGTCCCACATAGACACAGAGAAACACAAAGAAAAGAAATTTTTTTTTGTAAACTAACTGTTGTTTTTAGACAATGTAGAGGCCCCTTTGCAACCACCAGCTAACTCTGATACACTAGGCATTCAGTTCTAGGAGTGCCACTTGAACAAAGTCATGGCTGCTAAGTCTGGCTGCTAAGACTAATTTAGCTTAATAAAATAGTTTTCACACTGACTTTAGAATATTAATATACCACTTTAAAGATATTTACCTCTTGGGTCACTATAAATTATTTAGAAGATACTACATTAAAAAGTTTAAATATTAAAAGATCATTATCTAAATTATCCCTACAATGGTCTATATACCTTAGGAATATATTTATTGCATTTAAAGTCTATTAACTTTTCTGTACAATGATCAAACATTTGGGAAACCTGTACATTCCTTTTGTAGATGCAAATTTTATTGATGAAAAATTGCTAAGTATAAAAATATACACTATTATTAAAAATGGAGCTTATTAGTTATATATTTTGATAAAATCATGAAAAACTACTATTCTAATTTTAGCCATTACCCAAAAAACTATACCGAGGCTGGGAAGTTATTTAGTAAATCTTATCTACCCACAAATGGACCTCTTTCTATTCCTAGGATGAGTAAAAATATTAAATTCACCTAAATTAAATTATGTTTTGCTACAGATGTTTCATATGTAGCTTATCAATCACAAATTTGTAGAAAGAGCTGCATGGTTATTCTAGCTAAATAATATCATAAAACTTGTAAGTTTAATCATGAAAGACTACCTAAAAATACAAAGATACAATGAGTTGGAAAAACACAAAAGCCAAATACTGAGAGCTCCAGTTACATATATATCTACACAAAATATTTTTTGACTCACATCTATCATTAGAGTATGAAAGTAGTGAAAACACTAACATGACTAGGTTTAACTAAATAGAAAGATTTTCACATTTTTAATTTTTCTTGCAGAAAAGAATTCTAGACACTGTATTTGACAAAAATAACAGAATTGCTCCTGAATTTTCTGGTGGCTTGAAATATGCATCTCTATCTGCATGATGACCAAAAGACACAAATTTGATGTCTCAAATTCAGATGTTCCCCTTCCTCAAGGGAGTTATGTCCCAATATATCCATCACAACTAAATTAAACCAAACTAAAAATAGCTAAACTAAACTAACTAAACTATAAACTAAAAATAATGAAAGTAAAAAATGCATTTAAAGCTGGGTGCCAGGGGCTCACACCTGGAATCCTAGCTACTCAGTAGGCTGAGATCTGAGGATCATGCTTTGAAACCAGCCCAGGAAGAGAAGTCCTCATGAGACTTTTATCTCCAATAAAAACTCAAAAAATCCAGAAATGGTACTGTGGCTCAAATGGGAGAGCACTGGCCTTAAGCACAAAGAGGCTACAGTGGACAGCGCCCAGGCCCTGAGTTCAAGCCCTGGGACACGCAAAAGGGAAAAAAAGGCATTTAATATTCACCTATTAAATATCTCAGCTTAGCAGCATGATACCTTGTAGAGTATTGGGTGTTTCCCATGATCATAGAGTTGCTGGGGACTATGGTTTTCTGCCACTGCCTGGAATCTTAAGAAAGGATTGTACCATGTAATGCTATCTCAGAGGAAAGGCCAATTCAAAATTCAAAGTGTACTTTCCACTGAATTCCTAACGTTTTGACAACAATATTAAGCAAGACAATTGTAATTTGAGCACTGTTTTACTGAATTTAGGGGGATTAGTTAAAGGCATATGGCTGTCCAGAAAGAAAAATAGGGACCAAAGGTGAAAACTTCAAGGATAAAGGCTATGGTTCAAAATTAGGAAGTTTTTCTAATGACTGTTTGTAAGATCAAACTGGTGGTAAGTTTCTCATCAGCAGAGTAGAGGAAATCTGAGTCAGATTACCACCAACAATCATGGTGTGGAGAAGACTCAAAAGATTACACTGTATTATTCTCTTTTAGAGCCTTATGTGCCCTGATAGGAAGTATCTGACTTATAAGACAGAATTGGTCTATTCTTCCTGACACTATCAACATAATATACTTTAATAAATAGTCACTATATATTTTATATACAGTGGAATATAACTTGTTAAGCATTAATATTACTGGTAAATACCAGTCATATTTACAGAGCCTTTGCAATATTACCAGAATTTTTATTTATTTATTTATATTTGATCATGGGGCTTGAACACTGGGCCTGGGCGCTGTCATCTCTTCAGCTCAAGGCTAACTCTCGACCACTTGAGCCACAGTGCCACTTCCAGTTTTCTGAGTGTTTTATTGGAGATAAGAGTCTCATGTAGTTTCCTGTCCAGGCTGGCTTTGAACCATGATTCTCAGATCTCAACCTCCTGAGTAGTTAGGATTACAGGCATGAGCCACTGGCACCTCGCCAGAAATGTTTTTTTAATGATTTTTTTTAAAAAGTCATCACATTGTTGTATCTATACTAAAAAACAATTTACTAAGTAATAAAAAAAGGAATTTCCATAGCTTTCTTCAAAATAGACACATTTAATTCATGATAAAAGTTTTTAGCAGTGCACTGATGACTCATATCTGTGATTCTAGATCCTCAGAAGGCTGATATCTGAAGGATCTTGGTTTGAGACTAGTCTAGTCAATAGACTCCATCTCCAAATAACCAGCAAATAGAAGGGGAGTAAGAAGTATGATGAGTGGGTGACTGTAATCAGTGCATTATATACATAAGTGGATATGTTAAAATAAAATCCTCTTGTATAACTGACTGATGCTAATTAAAAAAAAACAACAGCAAAAAGCATGTTTGGGGATGTGGCTCAAGTGTTACAATACCAATCTAGCAAGCACATGGACCTGAGTTCGAACCTTGCTACTCACAAATTTTTTTTAAATTAAAAATATTTTCAATGAGTCTTAAAAGAAAAGTTATATTGTGACTTATATAGTTGATATGCTTGCTATACATTGATACAATTTATATCACAGAGTAAAACTCCATTGATACAAGATAAAGTGTAAAGATACTTTCTTCAAATAAATGTTGATATGTCTTTTTCTTCAGCATTTAATAAAGATACCCTTATTAATCTTAGTAGTCTCTATAATGAAGTGTTTCTTTAGATAATTAGTACAATTTGGTATTCATTAGTTTATATTGTCCCTAAATAGTTTTACTATATGAGAAATCAGTGAATATGTTCTTAAAACTAAAATTCATAACATAAAGCCTCTTGGTATTCACTTAGCTAAAAGTTTTCTCTACAGACCTTAATCTTTAAAATCATCAAAAAATACATATTCTTAGCCAGGCACTGGTAACTCATGCCTATAATCTTAGCTACTCAGGAGGGCTGAGATCTGAGGATCATGGTGCAAAGCCAGCCTGGGCAGCAAAGTGTGTGATACTCTTATCTTTGATTAACCACCAGAAAACTGGAAGTAGTGTATGGCTCAAAGTGGTAGAGTGCTAACCTTGAGTAAAAATAGCTCAAGGACAGTGCCCAGTCCCTGAATTCAAGCCCCATGACAAAAACATCATATTCTTAATGTAATGAAAGGCTATAGCTGCCTCTTGAAAGTAATAATTATATCAGAGTAGCTGTTGCCACGAGTTATATCTGAATATAGATAGGAAATACATAATTGTGTGTATACCTCCTTAGCATAAAGTTCAGATATTACAGTGCTAAGAGCAGTCACAATCAGACAAATCTGGCTCTGGAATTACTTAGGTGATGCTTGCTGAGATGCTTATTAATCTTTCAAAATCCAGTATCTATTAATAAATGTGAAGATTAAATGAGATTAAATACTTTTTAAGTATTGATGCTCATGATTTCTCACTCCTCTCTCCCAAAATAATTATTTTAAATATAAAATGAATAAACACATTCAAGTCTTTTACAAATTAAAAAGAACGTTATTATTGTGAAGCATTATCTCAGTTGACAAGTAATTGATCTCACTGTATTACATTACGGTTGCTGTTGTTTATTATTGTTTTGAATAATCTAGGTAGTTTTATAGTGTCATAGTAAACATTTCTATAGAACAAACTAACAATTTAAAAGCTCAAGGTTTACAGTACTAAGATAATGTAACTATTCCCCACAATTAGTCTCTAAGTGATTTTCAAATAATTCACCTAACTGAAAACCATATCCATCTTATTTGGAATATGCTGGGGCTATATGGAGTAGAAGAATAAAGGCTGTACCAACCAGGTGAAGAGAAGATATTTTCCTTCAAAACTTTACTAGCCTATGTGTTGGCTTAAACAACTTAGAAAATCTCAATTATTCATAGTATCTGATTTAAATGCATACTCTCAAGTGGCTGTGAAATATATTTTCCTTTGTTTCCCATTGTAGAATATGGTAGCATTCAAGAGTAAGATAATACATCACACAAATAGTGGAAAGTTTAATAGTGTTCTAATTCTTGTTTTTAAAGATACAGATATTGAAAGTATCGTAACTGATCATTTCATTCTGACATGAGTTTAAAAGGTTAAGTTACTATCTGGAGAAAGGTAATCTCGTTGCCTCTCACAGCAGCCTGCAAGCTCTGCAATCTGCATAGAGAGGGGCATTTGTCATCATTAGCTGAGCTGTGACAGCTGGCACCCAGGGTGTCCCAGAATCAAGAAGTGGCAGAGGCACGCTTGGTTTAGGTTGCCATTAAGTATAGTAGGTTTCTTGAGGATCAAGTATATTTTATGAAAAGCTTTGTGATGTAACTAACAGCACTGAACAGATTTGAATTTTCCATAACATGGATAATACAATGATAGCACATAATTAGCAGGTTGCCTCTAGACAACATGATGCCAGATTACAGTTTGAATAAACATCTACTGCCTTGTCTTCAGTATCTGAACTGTTCTAGCAGTGGTGTCTTGGTTTTTCTTTTCAGAGTTGGGTTACGGTGATCAAATAAATATATTCAAAGAACTATCAGAGAACGGTTCTAAGGTATATTTTAAATCAGGTTGTAAACAACGCATAACTTCCCAGGAACAAACCACATGGCACTTCACTTTTGATGAAATAAATATGAAAATTGAAATCATCCTACATTGTGTCCTCCAATTCTTTGATATGTACATACCTGGTAATAAGTATTAAAAATATTGCTTGGCAAATGTTTAAAATTAAATTTTTTTCTCCAAGTAAGTGGCATTAACTACATGTCTGAATGAGTTGTAGCAAATATATTTAGAAAAAATATATTTTAAAGCTTAAAAGTTGATAGATACATTTTTACATCTAGTCAGTACACAACTATAAAAATCAAAATTTTTTATTAAAAATAAAGGAGGAGGTAACAATGCTCGATCGGAAAGGTATTCATTACCTTACTCATGTAACTGTAACCCCTCTGTACAGTATTTTTACAATAAAAACATATTAAAAAGTTTATATTAAGAAACAGGTTGATTAGACTTTTGAAAATTTAGAATGCTACGATGGCACTAGTCATCAATGCTTAGAAACATAATCAATAACACTAGGTTTCATATTATTATGTAAACTAGTTTTCCACAAATAAAACTAATTTTTGTGTTAATGTAAAATCTATGCAAATACATGCAGTCATTTATCAGGAAAGCTGACAAGCATTCCATATTGGAGGGGGAAATGAAACTGCCTCAAGAATAGAGGCAATTAATTATTTCTGTATTTTTTCTTCTTCTGTCTTGAGGCACAAAAGTTATCCATCCAGTTAAAACAGCAAATGAAATAAAGAGATTTTTTTTTATTTAAACACATATGGCTTTTGCCTGCAATACTGATCACCACAAGGTCTACAGATGCCCGTGGCTAAATTGTACACTGGCAGATGCACACAGGGGAAAACAGCGCTAATGCAGCGTGGAGAGCAAAACAAATGAAGAACTGGATTTGCTAGTCAAAAACCCCAAAACCCAAAACAAAACCCCTGGCCTTACTGGCCCTATGATGAGGTCTGAATTCTGCTGATCAAATGCAGGTTGAGGTTTCAAAAGAATTGGCCATGTTCTGTTGTTAAAACTACAAAATGATTGTAAATTAGCAAACTGTTTTAATGTATATTGATATAATATTAATATGGGTGGGTATTTAGGCAATGTTTTTATTTCTATGAACAGAAGGGCTAGTGATATTGAAATTTCTCAACTGCAGAATTAAAAGCTTATGACATTCAAAACTGCCATAGGATAGTGACTTGGTAGATACTGTTGGAATTTCCAGTTGTTACTCTTAAATCCTTTCAGCATCAAGCTCTGAAGACATTATTGAAACCTGATAAAAGTTTTATGGACAATTTTGCAAATAATGGCAACAAAATTCTTCTTTAGTACTTTTTTCTTCTTTCAAAAGGTTAGTGTAAAAACTCATAGAAGCCAATTCAATTTTTATTAAAATACTGTGTGTGTGTGTGTGTGTGTGTGTGTGTGTGTGTGTGTGTGTCTGTGTGTGTATAGCCTCCGTTATACACAGTGTGCATGCACAGGCTAGTTTATAAACCATATGAAAGTATATTTACTGAAAATGGTTTAAGATTATTAATAAAGCAATAACTTCTTTGTTAATAGGCCTGTAAGCATGCATAACATTAAAATTTCTACTGTAATTGCCAAGTAAAAATATAAAACACAAAGCATTTAAATAATTTGTATATCTTAGGGGAAAAAATAAACGAGTTACACTATTCCAGGTTGTAAAAAGAATGTACTTGAAAAAGCACCATTATCACCAAAAATGTCTACACTCCTACAATTTAAGGTTGCTTTGTTTGGATTATTTGTATCCATCTAAATTTAAATGACAGTGCATTTCATATAAAATTTGGATTAGCTGCATATGTCCCAAGAATGTATATACAATTAATTAAAACTAGCATTAAATAACCCTCATTCCAAATCATGCAACAGAAGGTTCAGTTATTAAAAGTAAAGTAAAACATATAGATACTAATGGGCTCAAGATTAGTTTTCCTAATACCATTAAGATAGTAAGTAATATTACAAATATGCCTTTAAAATTGCTAATTTAGTTGAGTAATTCTCAGAACAGCATATTCACAAAAAAGATTTGGATAGTACTTCATGAAAATTACATATGAATGTACATAACTTTAAGAAATAGATTTCACATAGAAATAAGACTGTATTTTATTTTACAGAGTTCTCAATCTGTATTAGAAACACTATCTTAAAATTACAATCACTTCTAATTTGATTATGTATATTTATGTAAAACAGATAAGAACAGGTAAATTTAAAATTATTATCTACTTATCAATTTTTTATTATTATATATTTTACGGTATACTTTTTACCATATGAAATCATATGCTTTCAAGAAATAGTACACTGTTTACTGAAATATATATTATTAGAATAATCAAAGTAAGTATGTAAGTGAAGAGTAAGTATTATTTAAGTAGTCTAAGTGTAATGTCTGCAATCTGCACCTATTTGAAATACTGATACTCATTTGTAAAGAGATAAAAGAAATTCCTGCTTATATATTTTCTTTCTCTTTTCTATAAATCATTTATTATTACATGTAATATATGAGGTAATCAATGTTTATTAGGTATAATTATTGTCTTCACTTATTATTCTGCTGATCATTTAAAAATAAATCCTAATTTAGAAAAATTGCTTTGTGAACTAAAAAATAAGCTTCAACATGCCAAATTATAAGTAAGAGAGGCTATTTTAGATACACAATCACTGGAAGTAGATTATCCATGAGCCATATTCTAGGGTCAAGGTCATGTTGAATATTTCCAGTGGTTTAATCACATACAGTATGGAGCAGTAATGACAGTAATGCATTTCTGGATGACCAGCTACAGATGTGCAGATTAAAACAGTGAAAGTGTATCTGATTTTACTGTTTTTTCTAAGCACAATAAAAATATAACCTACTAATAGTATTATGGCTGCAAATATATATCACAAAATCATGGAAATCTATGTTAGCTATTGAGAATCACCTATGATATCTGAATGAAAGATATAGTCTTAGATCTATCAAAAAGAACTTCAGCTTTATCAATTAGAAAGATAATGATGATTTAATAAAGGGCATAGGAGGAACTAAAATAGTGCAATAATCATTTCCTCCATAATACTTTTGAAATTAATAAATAAGCCCATGGTCCATAAACATTTGGAAGAAGTTAGAAATCACAATTTATTATGAACAATAAGAAATCCCTTTAATTGATAACCTTTGTTTTATTTTTACATTTTCAGTTTCTAGGTGCAACTTAAAATATTCTACACTGCTGTGTACACATTGAAATGCAATAAAGAAACTGAGACAATTACACAAATAATCCAGGCTTTAAATTTCTTTACCTTCCAAAGAAAAGGCTAAGGATGACTTCAATTTGCAAGCCAAGCAGACATGGTAATTCTTGCACATGTACTTCCAATTTCCATCTTTAATCTCAAAATTACTTTTCTTTCAACACCTATTAACACCAAATATCAAGTTTACTAAGCAATACTGCTTAGTATTGGGAACTTGTGATTGTGTACTAGGCTGATAAAGAACACTGAAACAATGGCCTTAATGATTAATTCAAGTGAAGAATTTGATTTTTTTTAAACCACACTTCTCAGGGTACTTGGTTGATGATCCAAAATAGGGTCTACACTGTGCAACTAGTAACCTCACTCCTCCTCTCTATGACTTTGTAATGAACTTACTTAATAAACATGAAATACTATTTTAAGAAGTCAATGAGATTTTTGAAGCATTCAAGCTTGTTTCAATGTTCTCATACTACAAATCACAAAAGGAAGAAAGGTATAGATGCCATCAAATTAGGTTACCAGAAAAGAAAAAACTCCCTCTATTTTACTTTATTTAATGTGACACATAAAAAACCCTGCACAAATATCTGTCTTTAATTTCTCTAGTGTAATAAAAGAAATATACTGTGTCTGGCAGAATGAAACGGTTGAAATAGCCTGGGTGCATTTTTTAAAAAGGGGAAGAGGGAAGAAATCAAATGCATACAATGAGCCTTCAAAGCCACTCCAGCAGTTGAGATAAATAATTTAATAAACTCAACTTCACATTCTTTTTATCTCCCCAGTGTAATAGACATATATTAAAAAATAAAAATTTAAATTTATGAATACTTGTGAATAAACTAGCAGCCAGAGGATAATGAAAAACCACAGAACAATATCTATATAATCACTTAATGTGTGTCTATCACCTAATAGGCACCTTTTCCCAGAAAGGTTACAATTGCTGAAATTTGTGAACACCTAATTCAACTATGAATTAGGCTTATTATTATTACTACTATTGTCATTATTATTATCAAATCTGTGGAGCTGAGGATTAAACCTAGGGCTTCCTACCATCCAGGCAAGCACTCTACCACTGAGCTCAAACCCAAAACCAAAATTAAGCTTTTGTTCTTGTAATACAAAAATGTTGGATTCCTACATTTCTAGTCACATCATTTTTTTTTCTTTAAAGCTTGTAAGGATTATTTAAGGATTATTTTCTGTATCCTACATAAGCAGGTCTACAGAAGGGGATAAATTCCTTAGGAAAAAGTACTTCTGGAAAAGTTGTTTGCCATTGTTACTTGGAATGCTTTGTAGTGTTAAAAAATGACTAAATGTATTTATTTTATGTTCATTGATACCACCAACAATTTACTGGGGTGCTGTGTCTTTATTAAACTTTTTTTCTAACTGCTACATTTAAATCAAGGTTGCTTTGGTAAGAAATGAAATGAAAAAGATTTTAAAATCCAAAACAACAGTCATATGTAAGGATCTCAATCTTTAAATCATGAGATTCTTGGTGTATTTTCTCCTATCAATTAGGTCACTTTACTTCAATTATTGTTCTATTATTAGCTCAAGTCAAAGATGTCTGCTTGCATACCACTGAACACAATTTAACATTTGTGTATTAAAGCAAGGGACACACACACATATTTAGTCTACTTCTAATTACAACAATTATATTTACAGCAAAACTAGTATCACTATGGTTCTTTTATAAACTCTACATGTAAGTAAAAAATAGATTTTAAAACCAGCCATATCTTATATCTTTATTTGAAATAACTAGTTCAATAGGTGATATGATCTTAAAAAAGTTACCATAGTTAACAAACATTACACACACAAATCTAGCTCCAAAACCTGGGTTATAGCTAGTTTAATTAGTATACTATTATTTTAATTCCGTTCTATAGGTTATTTCAATTAAAAAAATAAGTATGGTAGAAAACAGTCAAACGGTCAACAGAAGAGTTTAATTTTCCCTCCAACCACGTAGGGTGTTAAGATCACTGGAAGGATTCAGCTACAGACGGCAATTCATTTCACGTGCTCAGTGTAACAGAAAATCGCAGTGTTGCAGCAACAAGCACTACTTGTGCTGAGTATTATTCCAGGGCGCTCAGTTCACCCCCAGCGACAGCGGCGGACCGGTGAGTCCTGTGTTATGTAAATCACTGTCAGCGCCGGGTGTGACGGCTCAGGGAAGCTGTTCAGAAAACCCAGCCCTGGTGAGGCTAAAACCCAATGACTTCACTTCCCTGCTATATACTAAGGCGAACGAGTTTTTCAGCCTTTTTCTCTTCATCTTACTTTGCCCTCTCAAAGTGCAAATCGTTAG
The DNA here is from genome assembly GCF_024711535.1 of Dipodomys merriami. Lineage (NCBI taxonomy): Eukaryota > Metazoa > Chordata > Mammalia > Rodentia > Heteromyidae > Dipodomys > Dipodomys merriami. Next base: position 59,107,387 of record NW_027206179.1, read on the forward strand.
TGAAAAGGCCCCGGTTGCACCAATTAGTTTGCACAAAGTGTTTCAGTGTTTAGCTTCGCTTTAACCCAATTAAGCAGCGCAGCGAGCCCCGAAGATGCACCACCTGCGCGCCTGGCTCCAGCAAGGCCAGGCGGCGCCCCTGGTCGCCCGTGTCTTTCCCTTTAGATCCACCCGAACGGCCAAGGGTTCCCCGTCCCAGGCTGCCTCCCACCCTCAACTGGGGGTGGGAGCGTGTTGAGGGGAGAAGGATTGAGTCTGCAGGTGGTCCCGAGGCCAAGCATCACTGACCAGAACCCAAATGAGAGGCGCTGGGCACAAGGGCCCGCCGCCCTGTGGAGGAAACGCCAGGCTCCGCGGCCACCATTCTTGGATGGGAAGGAGGCGAGGTCTGAGGCAGGCCTGGACACAGAGCAAGGTCTACAAAGGACGAGGACAAGGCGAGCACACCAAGAGGAGTTTAAAAATAACCTTTTCATATAAATGAAGTCCATCGGACAGAGAAGAGAGCGGGAAGAGGATCTGGGAGTGCAGAGCCCTGGGGCAGAGGTGTGCAGCTAGGTGCACGGGAGTACCAGCGCTAGGAGAGGGCTGTGGTGGCCCTTCCCCAGAGACAGCTCCATAGCTGCACTTCTTTGCTTTTAAGGGTCCCTCGGGCTCTGATTTGCCTCCTCTTCCTCCCCTTCAAACTGCCTAAAGACAGCAACACCTGCCAAGTGGGGAGGAGCTTCTTTTGGGTTTCCAGTCTTTTAGGAAAGGAAGGGAACTGGGCAATGAAGTGCGCGTCACCAGCCCGCAAAGTAATGTACTATTTTAACGTAAATCGGAATCCATCATCCTTCTGTAATGAGGAAGTAAATTATGGGAGGCTCTGTGATGCGCTGATCAATGCCCACCTGCTCCTCCCTCCTCCCAAGAAAATCCCAAAGCTTGAGCAAAACAGGGCAGGTGGGAGGGAGCCCTCAATATGAGCCTGCTAAATGTGGTTCTGAAAGAAAGTGTTTAGATACCTGCTTCCCGGAGCTATGGATTTCCAGGGAAGTATTTTCTTAGTTTGAAAGAGCAGTTATCTAAATTAAAGGTAGAAACAAACAAACAAACTTGTTTAGGGAAGCTACCTTGCACAATGTATTTCTTTACTTTTTGCTCATGAAGGATACAACTCTGTACTACCAAGAATAAGCAAGTCCTACATAAACCATTTTCCTCCTATTTTAAGGTTCCAGAATTCAGATTTTTTTTAATTTCTTTCAGTTTTTTAAAATGATATTTAATGCTAACAAGTGAGAATGACTGTAAATTAAGAATATTAACCATTTTCCCTTAATTGAAACATATGGAATAGTTTAAAATTCACCACTAAGGCTGCTTAAGCTAAGAGATATACCTATAAACAAGCCGGAAACTGTGTCAATGGGTCTCATTTCTATAATCTCTTCTGAATTTCATGCATCATGATACAGCTGACTATGAAATCACACTAAAATAATCCTCAAATTCCAGAGACCATTTATTTTTAAAATATTTTTACAAATACATAAAGGGTTGGTTTAATGTTCTGCTTGAAGCACTGGACAAATTACCTACTTGCCAGACTGACTGCAAATGGGAGGAGAGCAGATACTTTTTAAAATATTCTAGTTTAAACTGGGGAGCATAGGGTCTCCCACATTCAGCAATAATTTTCAGGTTCTTCTCAACAAGTGCAGAGGAGGCATAGAGTATGCTATTTGCCTATGGTGTGTGTGTGTGTGTGTGTGTGTGTGTGTGTGTGTGTGTGTGTGTGTGTGTGTGTGTGTGTGTGTGTGTGTGTGTGTGTGTGTGTGTGTGTGATTCTAACACACAGGAAACATCCAAAAGGTGAAAACGACTCAAGTACTATACTCCACCTAAAGCCAGTTTCTGTTAGCTAGTAGTCAGGCATGAAAGAAAAAACTTTGAACCTGCACTTCAAAAGACCCTGAGGATTAGCGGACATTAATTATCTTCGTCTAAATGCAAGTTAGTGACTTTGTTTTAGAAAGCCCTATTTAGTTCACTAATTGATGGATAACCATTAATACACCTGTATTTGCATTTCAGTGGTAAACAGACAGGCAGGGTTTTCAGTACAGAAGAGAGAGAGCCACTTTGCCAAGTCTTTTCAAAACGTCAATATGCTTCAAGTAATACCAAAGCCGAGAGATTTCTCCTTGATTTCCAAACTGTCTAGGTGGCCTGGGTGGTTTTCTGCCGCCAGCAGCTTCCTACCTTTACTTTGTGTGCTTAGATCCACGAGGGGGGATTAATTAGCCGGGCTGGAGCTGAAGGAGGCTGTCGTGACGAGCCCAGTGGCGATTGGCCGCCCGCCTGCCTGGCCCTGCCTTTATAATTTCCACACCAGTGCATCTGGGCTCTTAGGCAAACCTACAGCAGCTTCTTCTGACATATACACACGCACACTCACGCCCGACGCACACTCGGCACACTTTTCCTCCACCTGATTAACAGTCTTGCACACACAATGATTACAGGAAAACGTAAATAAATACAGAAAGGGTGATTCTTTTGGCTACTGGAAGAGCTTTGCTGGGTCTCAGAGCAACTTTTGTTTTTATTACCGAGGGGGTGATCACTCCAAGCGTCTCTCTCACAGGAGGACTCAGTAAAAGAGGAAGAGAGACTGCAGAAGAGGGGGAGAGCCACCTATCACTTTAAGACCGGCTGGGCTCCCAGATAAAAGGAAGGGGAGAGCCGGCCGCCCGGAGGCCACCGCGGCAGCCCGTCGGAAAGACACTTTTGAGACGTTCCTGAGCGCTGAGGCCCATTTCTGCACCGAAGTTGGCTCCTGCTCTAGCAGCCGCATTGGATCCCACAGCGTACTGCGAGACTCCGGTGTACAATCCGGATCTCTGCCCCAACATGATCGCGGCCCAAGCCAAGCTGGTCTACCATCTGAATAAGTACTACAATGAAAAATGCCAAGCCAGGAAAGCTGCCATCGCCAAAACTATCCGGGAAGTCTGCAAAGTCGTTTCCGACGTACTGAAGGAAGTGGAAGTGCAGGAACCCCGGTTCATCAGCTCTCTCAACGAGATGGACAATCGCTACGAGGGCCTCGAGGTCATCTCCCCAACCGAATTTGAAGTGGTGCTTTATCTTAACCAAATGGGGGTGTTCAACTTCGTGGACGACGGCTCGCTGCCCGGCTGCGCGGTGCTGAAGTTAAGCGACGGGCGCAAGAGGAGCATGTCCCTTTGGGTGGAGTTCATCACCGCCTCCGGCTACCTCTCTGCACGCAAAATCCGCTCCCGGTTTCAGACGCTGGTGGCTCAAGCGGTAGACAAATGTAGCTACCGGGATGTGGTAAAGATGGTGGCTGACACCAGCGAAGTGAAACTGAGAATCCGAGATAGGTACGTGGTGCAGATCACGCCGGCTTTTAAATGCACCGGGATCTGGCCCAGGAGTGCTGCCCACTGGCCGCTTCCTCACATCCCCTGGCCGGGGCCCAACCGGGTGGCGGAGGTCAAAGCGGAAGGGTTCAATCTCTTGTCCAAGGAGTGCCACTCCCTGGCCGGCAAGCAGAGCTCGGCCGAGAGCGACGCCTGGGTGCTGCAGTTCGCCGAGGCGGAGAACAGACTGCAGATGGGGGGCTGCAGAAAGAAATGCCTCTCCATCCTCAAAACCTTACGGGATCGACACCTCGAACTGCCAGGCCAGCCCCTGAACAACTACCACATGAAGACGTTAGTGTCCTACGAGTGTGAAAAGCATCCCAGGGAGTCGGACTGGGACGAGTCTTGCCTGGGAGATCGGCTGAACGGGATTCTGCTGCAACTCATCTCCTGCCTGCAGTGCCGGCGGTGTCCCCACTACTTCCTACCGAACTTAGATTTGTTTCAAGGCAAGCCTCACTCAGCCCTGGAAAACGCTGCCAAACAAACGTGGCGGCTGGCACGGGAGATCCTGACCAACCCGAAAAGTTTGGAAAAACTTTAGAGGATGATCTAATCAAGAGCTGAAATGTTACTCTTCTCCAAGTCCTCATGAAATGAAAACTTCCTGTTCGAGACCTATCAAATACTCGGCGAGACAGTGCAAACAGTCTCTTCCTTAAAAAGGAGTAATACTATCAACGTGTAAGCATCATCTCACCTCTCCCTTCAAGGGGAGAAAAAGAAGCAGTGAAGGAGGTAGAAAAACCCAAACAAGTATTACAAGACTTCTTTACACATGGTTCCCTATCTCCCTTAAAAAGTACAGGATAACACCGGGAAATCGGCGCCGCTGCAATGAAGAACCATGAACTATCAAAGGATTATAGCAATTCTGTGATTTAGGTACATCTATCTGTGAGTAAACACGACTTGGATTTGCCATCTGAGGGAAAATGTAATGTATATTTTGGTTTGTAACAAAAATTGTGATCTCACATTGTCTTTTAAAGTGTGGATGTTGGTGTTTTGTGATTTGGTGAACAGAACTTAAATTGCCATTTTTGGATACTTCCAGACATTTTTCACTAACCAAGATACCATTTAAAGGTAGATTTCCTCCTGGTACTTTTATCTGTCTTTGAAAGTGTCTGAACTTTAAAAAGTTTACATTTTTTTGTTTCAAATATATTGCTTGTTCTATTTCTAACATTCCATAAATATACTTGAAATGTTATTTAAATATATTCAAAGGAATTTGAATTCAGCTTATATAATAACGCTTGAATATCTGAATTATATATTTGAAAAATGCACTTGAAATACACTGGATAATTACTTTTGTGATTTAGATTTTAATTTCTGTTGCTGATTTTTATTTAATTAGAAGCTAATAAATGAAGTAAAATACCAAGTTGCTGTGTTTTGCTTTGAATTGTTTTTCTATCAAAAGATGTGATGCTCCATTTTGAAAGTCGACTGCATTTGAATATTTAAACATTTTGGGAAATAGAATAGACTTTCAAAATTATTAAAAATAAACATGAAGATACTGAAGAGCTCTTTTTGTCTAGCTACAGAAGATCTCCATCTCCCTTCAGTTTTTAGCTTGCTTATAAGACCATTCCTTCCTTCCTACAACTTACGCAATTTAAATCAACCCCTGAAACCTTGCTCTTCTGGTTAGTATTTCTAAAACATTTTTGACAATATAAGGAACGAAATCTATCATGACAGTAGTTCAAATGGAATGACTTAAAAATCAGACTAATTTAGAGCAAATAAATTTAACATCATAATGAAAAATTGTGAAATTTGGATATGGAAGGTATGCTGATAAGATAATTTCTAACCAATATACTTTGTCAAACCTTATTTTATGTAATGTAAGGGTTCCATTAGCAGAATAAATTAGTCACAAAACCAAATTTCTTTTTGTACTTCAAAGGACAAGCTAAAACACAGAGCAAGCTTTTAACTACTAAAAATACAGAGCATCCACACTCACTTAAAAAATTCATTGATTCTGGAGCTACAACAAGTCTTTTGGAGTATTTTAATAGCCTACAAGTGCTGAAAGGTCTCATTACTAATAGGCCTTAATTAATCTAGGTGGTGATAAACTTTAGAATTTGAATTGTTATTTTACAGATCACCTTCATATTGCTTTATTTCTGTATCTAAGTTAAACAAGAATACACTCGTAGGTTTACAGGAGTTATAAATTATTTTACAATGACTGTCTCTGAAAACATTTTACAGGAAGATCTTTGCACAATAATGCCAAAATATCTAGGATGACATTTATCTTGAATTCTTAAATTCAGGAAAAAGTTTTCATATTCTACAGTCACATGAAAGTTAAAACAACAGAGTTCTGAGTCATAGAGCTACTCTAATGCTCAATTGTTTAAAATCTGTAAGATCAAATATATGATTTCAAATGGTCCAAATATCTGTTTTCTGGAGTAACATCTGAAGAAGCATACAACCTAGAATATGCTAGAATATGCTGTGTGTATACATTTTAAAGGTTTTAGAGTGTAAGTTTCTCTTTCTCTTACATTCATATGTAAAATCCATTCTTATTTTGGAATATGAAAAATGGATGTAATAATGCAGATGAAATTATATCTTAATGGATCCCACCCCAGATTCCTTATAACATTTCAATAAATAATAATTCATACTGCAACTCAGACTTTTGGAAATTAATAGTAATCTTATACAAAATTTCCTAAGACCTTTCCTCACTGAAATGCTGGGGGTGGGGAAGTACCTCTGAGGAGCACTTGTCTTTATCAAATCTGCCCAAGTGCACACAAAGGCACTCACAGGAAAACTGTTGAAGTGTGTATGCTCTGGTAATACACGATTTAAACTCATTCATATATACTCCAATTCCATAAAAGAGAGCATGTGTCTTTTCATTCATTTTATTTTCTGTGAGAAAGAGAATGCATTCCCCTACCCCATTTTCATTAAAATCCAAGCAAAATCGAAAACCACTTCCTACCAAAAAAGCCACTAATATAGTACATGGAATCACTCTGACTCACTTTCGTGTCGATCTTCTTGAAGGCAGGATCATCTTCATCTACTTCGAAGTAGATTTCTGTCGTGGTTATGGAGAGAGTCCCCTTGGCGACCACCACTGGAGCAATGAGCTGGGCTGGGGTGCTGAGAACCACAGGGCCTAAAAGACAAGGGAATGGAGTCAGGCTGTGCCCCTGACCCTCTCCTACTCCCCCAAAGGGCACCAACAGGGTTTTATTTGTAAAGATGTGCTATGAAAAAATGATGCCTACATTATGTGGCAAAATCTTTTCACATTAGACACGATATGCTGATCTGCTCAGTTTTTAAATACTTATTTGTAGAGTTGGGAGACAAAGAATTCTATAAAACCCAAGAGGTCAAGCACTCATTTGCAGAAAGGGCTGCACAATGCCTAGATTCTCCACTGAGCATCACCCGCTTTCCAAAAGACCCTAGCTATTGGGCATCGCCAGAAAGACCAACCACCATTTCAAGCCATTCCAATCGGTGGCATGGCTCCACAGGAGAGGCAGAAGAGACAGAGGAGGAAAAGATTTAAATATGTAAGTTGCTCTGTACTGAGAGGTCAGCATCCTGAGTTTTTTTTCCCTGAATATCAGAATTTCAGCCCCACCACACACGTGCGTGAGAGAAAACATTAAAGTTCTTATGCAGAAAACGGAAATCTTTTAACCTGTTTTTTTTTTTAACCACAGAATCGTCAAAAAAGATGCAAATGTAAGAAAGATGCTGAAACAAAACGATTCCTAGAAAAGGCATCTGCAAGTGCTGTTTGCCAACTGTCGAAAGAACTAGGGATCAGTAAAATATTTTTAATTATTAATTTATTTATTATTATTTTAAACAAAGTGAACCTATGGGTGCTTACTTGGAATTTCCTCAATCTGAACGCCAAGGAATACTGATGGGGGGGGTGCTGGGGGGGGGGGAGGATGTGGTGATCAAAATGCCCTGGTCAAAATTCCTCAAAGTGGAGGCATACTTCGTGATCCTGTAACACAGGACATGGAAATCAGAAACAACGCGGTCGTTTTCCCCCGCTGGGGTACCACGGCGCTCCAGAACCCGTCACCTACCGGCTCAAATGCACGTAGTCAAATGAGCCAAGCCAACAGGAGGAGAAAGGCAATAAAAAGCCAGACCCGCGGCGCCCTAGTAGGCCCCGGCACCATGCCGAGAGACCTTCTGGAGTCGCAACCGCCCAGCATGGACCGGGCCCGGCCTGCGCGGGAGACTGGCGGTGGCAAAAACTGCCGCCCCGGGGAGCCGCGCACCCCGAGTCTGCGACGGTCCAGCCCCGGGCCGGGCCCGGTCGTCTCCGTGGCTGGAAGAACAGAGAGGGCTGGGCAGGCTTCGGTAGCGCCTAAAGGGGAGAGGCTCCGCAGCACGAGGCGTCAGGGTTAGCTTTCACCCCCGATGGTGACCGCCTCCGTCAGACTACAGCCCGGCCCAGGCCTCCGTCGGTCTGCGTTCGGTCCCCGGGGCGCCCTGGGGACTCGGGGCCGCGGTTTCCACCGCCCAGCCCGGCGGAGTCGAGGTCCTTCCCGACTCCGCGACCCTGGTTTTTCTTTGCAAAGGGCGAGGCGGTCGATCTGAAGCGCCACTTTAAAGGCTCATCAATCTTAATCTAGGTTGCTCAAGTAATTATGCCCGAATCTCTTGTACGATTACAAGTGGATTTGGGTTTCTATTCCCCAGGCCCTCCTTTGTGTTTATTGGAGGGTCTCCGCGCGCGGCGTCGCTGCCAGCCTCCCGCGCCCTCCTCCGAGTCCCCCGGCGCGGCGGCCGGTTCCGACCGCTCCCTTAACCCTTAAACCACCAGACCGCTCCTCGGGACGCCACTTCTCCCGTTTCAACTTTGGAGAAATCTGCTCTGTTTACTTTTGAGAGGGGCGACCTGAGGAAGAAAGGTGATGTGATTCCCATCGGAAAGTGTCGTCTTTGTGGGGCCTGGCTGCAACCTTAGAAAAGTCTTCGCTCCAAATACCAAGGACTCGTGATTTAGGGCTTAATAGAGGTTTCTGGCATTTGAAGACGAAGAATAGTCAGAGACACTAAAAATGGCGAACCGCTTCTTACTCCTAAAATGTAATATAACACATCCACACAATTAAATCGGGAAAACTGAAAAGAATAAGATCGTGAAACGAATTATGGAAACCATATTCACCGATTTACTGAAATGAATTAAGAATTTTAAGTATGCACCCCATGAACTTTTAACAGGGAACACATTTTACTCTACTTATTTCTCTGAATTTCTGCACTTCCTTTTGATTCGACTCCAATTTCATTCTACTGAGTTTTTTTTTTCCTGGGAGTTTATAAAAAAGGATTTCGAACTGCTCCTTAAGAAAAGACACATCATGAAATATTCAGCCTTAATAGTGTGTCATTTTCGCTCTTGTCCTTGGAAATCTCCAATTACAACTTCCAATTCCATAGCATGTTTAAGGAGCACTGAGTCTTTTTGTTGCAGCCTTCAGGGAGCAAACCAGCCACCGAGAGAATACCGAGTTAATCCACTACAGCAATAGAGAGAGGGATTATGTTCTAATCCCCTTTGGGGGAGACTCTGGATATTAGGGATCCTATATTAAAACGTTTACCTAAAGCACAATCACAAAACAGCAGATTGTCCATATGGTACCTGGTTATTTGAAAACCTTGATCTCTTGCTAAATAAAGGGTTTCAAAAGGACAGCATCACTGGATACCAGGGAGATGGTGATAATGGCAGATTTGGTCCTACAGGTGATCTTAACTACAAACTGAACCTTCTAAATGGTGTGGTGTAGTAAGTTGGGGACTGGCTGTAAATATATTAATTCCAATTTCGACTTGTCATAAAAGGATACATGATAATAAACCCATCGGTACACATATACAAGTAATGATGTTAAAGGATAGTTAAATGAATAAACCTTTTTACTGTATTGATGCATACAATAATTAAAAATTCCTCCATTTAAAGTGATACTTAAATGCTAAAAAGTTACTTACTTTTTATGATTGATGGTATATAATATTTTAAAAATATGTATCCACTACTATATTACAAATTTGGTGACATTACTTGGCATTAAATGTTAATTTAAAATGTAGATCAAAGATCACCTAAGCATAGGAAGAGGTATCTTGGAAAGAACAAAATTCTTTTTATCATAAGATCAGTTGAGATGGTAAACTTCATCAATTACTTGAGTATAATATATATATATATATATATTTTACATTTGAAAAGGGAATTTTATCCCTCACATATACTTAAAAAAGCATGTTAAACACTCATGGAGCTGGATTATGCTGTTGAAAATAAAAATTCCTAGCCTAGAAATCTTGGTAATAATGCATTCACATCTTAGCAAAACTTCATAGTTTATAAAAGTCTCTGTTATTTAACTAACAGTCTACTGCACAAGCATGTGGTACTGTTAGTGCTGTCTTGCCTAAGACCAAGTGATTTGAGATTCAAGGAGGCAGAACAGGGATAATTCTGTGATTGGCCATTTTCACAGGCTAGAGGTAGTCAAGAGCTGCAGCTGAAAAGTAGCATTATTCATATTAGCCAGGAGAGGGGGATGTTTGGTATTTTTGTGGTATGCACTGTGACCTTGTTTTTGTCTAAGCTTAGACAAAATTATTAAGTTTTTTTGTTGTTTTGTCTCACATCCTTATCCTATGATCCTGACTGATGTCCATTTTGTTTTTCTGTTTAATGTTCAACATAGAAATGTTATGCTTAGCTATGAATTTCAGTCAAGCTCGAACACAGAGCCTATATGCAGTTCAGGCCAGTACCCAAAGGTCATAACCACTTTTTTTTTGTCTGATGCATTTTTTTAGCGAGGTAAACAGCATCATAGCTATTAAAATGCAATTAGAACGATTCAATTTTCAAAAAATGCTAAGCTTTTCTACAAGTTTTAACATAAAGCAGAGCAAAGACTAACTAGGGAGAAAAAAAGTTGAAGTTTAATTAGAATTGACATTTTTATAATTATTTGATATGATATTCAACAGGCAAAAACTATACTTAGGATACATGAGTTATAATGTACTTCCAAATCACTTTAGCATTTCCTAAACTTATAGCTGTAAGTTTTATTAACTGTATGAGTTTTCTACAGTCTCAATTACTTTTAAACCACGTTTACTCCCTTCTTGAACATGTAAAGGATCACTATTTGGCATAATAAACACTGATAAATCCTGATAAGATAATTAAACTTAAAATCTTGACATCATTCAGAAGAGTCCAAATGAATTTGAAAATCTTTATGTTTGGAGTAACAGGATATTCTTTTCAAAAAAATTAAGATAAAAATACAATCAGGAGTAAATTTTTATAATCATTTGTATAATTGATAAAACTGTGGGAAAAAACTCCCAGTGTGAACAACTGAATATGCAGCTAAAATATCTTACTATTCTAAACTATGGCATTATCAATTTTAAAGAAAACATTTTCCTACAGAGTTAAAATGATGTTTTAAATCTCAAAACAATCTAAAATAAATTACTGACAGGTCTAAGGAAGTTGGAAGTTTGTTTTGAAAACCTAGGAAAGCTTGGATTCTTAAGGAAGCTTCAGTATTTATATACGTGCCAGTAGGGAGAGCAGTCTTAGAAAAATACTATAAACATTCTTATATTTCTATTGTCTAGAATAGCTCCATGTGTTTCAGGCACAATGTCTTAAGGGTAAAGACGTCATAAAATATCTCTAGACAGTTTTTTCTTTATATGAGGAATATTGATAGTTGTCCGAATACATGATCTGAATAAACATCCTCTGAAATTTTAACATACTTCACTTTCATGGAAATAGGAGAGGAATTAGGAATGGATAACTTAAACATTTCAGAAAATGTACCTTAAGAGTAAAGAATTTAATTTCAGCACTCTTCTCTCTTCATCATGCTCACACACACAATGTTTCCAAAATGTCCATTAAAAACAGTTTATACTCTACTCAAGAAGTGGCCTTTTTATTTCTTTGTGACATCTGAATATAATCTATTTTAGGACTGAGATTAGCAATAAGCCACTTATCCTCACAGCTTGCTGTTTTTCTGAGATGGTTATTGTAGAAAAAAAGAGAGATGCTTAAGAACACAGAGTGATCTTTTTGAGATTTGTGCAAACTTATGGTTTCAAAGCCTAAGTCTGTTCAATCTGAAACAAATGAAAAAAAAATGAAGACCTCTTACAAGAAAAAAGTAGATATTGTAAGCATATTGGCTTATTTAATGTGCTCACAGTAAATAATTTTAAAAGTACTGAGAAAAATGAAAATTTAAATAATCCACTATTATTTGATATTTGTTAATTTCTTATTTTTATAAATAATGATGGAATGGACAATAAAAATATAAGACAATCTGATAGGCTCTAACTTAAACCTACATTTATGTTTTCTAATTTATCTGTTCAACTGGTAATTTTTAATATTAAAAGTAACCAAAAAAACTAGTGCATATCCTATAACAGAAATTAGCAATTTTATAATAGAAAAAGCTTAGATAGCATAGTCTAAGTAAAATAGCATTATTTTCCAAGACAAAAAATGCTGGGAAAAAACTAGCAATAGATCTAATATTAGTGTGATAATTTGCTGTCTTATGATTTAATAGGTGAGTGAGTTGAGATTTGTGTTTCTAGTTATATTACATTTAGTTCAACATATGGAATGCATTTTTCACCTTCTGGAAAGGTCTGACTCTTTTATGGTACTAGGATATCATTTACTGATTGGAAAGAGTATATTCCTACTAGAGTAGATGAATGAATGAACCAGACGATGATTTAAATCTGTAGGACTAGCATAATTGTCTTTGTACTCCAGAATTTGCCTTTCTGTCCTCATTATTTCCTGGAAACACCTTTAATTCAGGACTTACAATATATGTGCTTAAAAGTATTGTGAAATAATTTGGCACAAACTACTTGAAGACAGGGCACTATTTTCTTCATTTAATACAGTACCATCACATATGTGCAATTTGTGTTTACAGAACTGAATATAGGAAATGACACAGAGCACACTTCTGGACCTATCTCACAGTAAAGAGCCACTTAAAAGTATAGGTTATACCTTGAATGTTTTCCAGAAATTCCAAGGTCTTTAAAAACATGTAAGAAGCTGCATTTTATAGAAAACAAAATTTGAAACATACTAAAAGTCATTCAGTTATATTTGGTCATGCTAACTAGATGATAAACATACTACATTTTTAATAAAAATGACAGAAGTTTATAACTTCCATGCTTTTCCTAGTACATAGGCTGCATCTGCTTTGTAAATAAGATGTATGGAGCCATTTACCTCAGCACTCAGATATTTAAGTTGGTTTCAGTAGAAGAGAACATAGTGATACATTATTACAATGTAGACTTTATTATAGTATAGGGTAAAAATGATAAAAGTACAGGAGAAAATGATGACATGTGGGAGAAAGAGCTTAACTAAGCATTGAGTAAAGAATTTTAAATGAGTTAATCTCATTTATTCCTCTTAACCATCAGGTATTTAGCAAAGGTCATACAACTAGTAAGTGGCAGAGATAGGATTTAATGGTTCCTAAACTGGAGTTTTTAACTACTATAAATTTTGCCTCTTACCAAGAAAGGGGAAGGAGCAATTCTTTGGAAATTCATAGAATGATGAGACTTCCCATTTTTGAGGGGAATATAAGTGGGATAGGATGAGGATGATGACAACTAAAGTGAGCTGTGACGATGAGTAAGATACAGACAGGTGGGTGTGAGGGGATAGAACTGTAAGCAGGGAAAAACAGTCTGATCAAGCACATAGTTGCAGGGATAAATAAGCACAAAATAAGTCTGGACAGATTGAGACTCATGAAATGGTAAGTTGAGATTAAAAAAAAAACAACCACACACACAACCATGTAGTTTTCAGCATTAGACTTTTTAACAGTAATTCCGGAGATTAGAGCTGGGAATTTCAATGCAGAGTAGCCATTACTTGCTTTTGGTGGTTCACTGATTTTTTGAGGAAGACAGTTCAATACACGTGTTTTTTTTTTCCCTAGAAAAATTCATCTGACCACATTTGTCCATCCCAACTGTATAATACAGTTTTCTTATTTTGGAGAAAAACTAAATTTTGACATTTGTCTTGATACCTTCCTAAATGAAGCATTTTTCTGCATTTTCATTTATCCTTACCTGTTTTTATCTCTAGTTTCAGGAGATCATCATTCTTCCTGGGTAAGTCAATTACCTTCTCTTTCTGAGCTTTTGGTCCTTGCTTCTTCTGCCACTTCAAGATCTTTTCCTTTATCTCTAAACTTGCCTTCTTTCTTCAAGTCTGAGCAATAGCTTCTCTCTAGATCTCTCGCTCGCTCTCTCCTTTCCCTTCCCTCCCTTCTTTCCTTTCTTCCTTCTGTGTGTGTGTGTGTGTGTGTGTGTGTGTGTGTGTGTGTGTGTGTGTGTGTGCACAGTGCTTGAACTTAACTCTGGCTCTGTCCCTGAGTATTTTTGCTCATGATTACCACTCAATCACTTGTGTCACAGCTCTACTTCTTGACCTTTGGTGGGTAATTAGAGATAGGCATCCCAGGGACTTTCCTGTCTAGACTAGCTAGGGACCTTAATCCTCAGATCTCAGCCTCTTGAGTAGCTAGAATTACAGGCATATCACCATTGTCTGGCAACATATTCAGAATTCTTCAAACACATTTAACTGAAGATCTGAACTTACACATCTTTTCTCATTACCATATCTAACTATTTAACTATGTAACTTATCATATTTAATTATATTAACATATTTAACTACAGATCTTAACTTACAGATCTTTTCTCATTACCATATTTAAAAATACTTGTGTTCCATAGACCACCAGGTTGAAATTGTTGAGCCCTTGACCTCCAGAGCACAGGAGTCTTTCTTGGGCTTTACTGTTTGACTTCCTTCTTGGTATCCCTGATGGCTCTATTCACTGACTGCCCTTAAACCTCGTTCCACAGGGGACCTGACATTTCCTTTTGCTATTTGCTCCCTATATTCTCATTTTCTTTAAGTGATCTCTACGGTTTTCATTTTGAACTTCCAGCCCTACTTAGCTCTCAAATTTCAGATCTTTACATCTTTTGGAACATTTTGCAAATGCAACAATCACAATTGAACAGATCACTGAAAACAAAAACTTTAATCATATATGTCGGCCACTTAATGTCTTGCCTGGAATAGGTATTAGATATTTATATATGTTTTGCTTAGATAACCTCATCCAACTATAGCAAAGTGGGATCTGACATCAAAAAATAAAGGCAGTCCAGATCTTGCCTTTAATGTATAGTTTCTGGCATTTTTCTCTTGCAATATATTCTTTTGTCTTTTCTTTCATTTATAAATAATGTTGGTAATGCTTACTTTACTGATACGTTATCCCACCAAAGAGTTGCAATGTTAAACAACAACAAGGAAAAAACCCAAAACACTAATGTATTAGAATAACAAAGGGTTTTCAGAACCAAAGAAAGAAAAATAGTTTACAGTCCTGGCTCATGAATGAGTATTCTTCTAATGGAACCTAACTTTCTATATCTTAAAATTAAATACAATATGTAAGTCACAGAGTGGTAGCACTATTTATGCCTGTAGTAATGTTTTCTCTAATGAACGCTTGATTCCCTTTTCCAAAAGCCCTATTCCCTGATTCACTTTTACCTTACTACTTCTTTATCTTGGTTTCTAACTACTCAGAAGGATGAGATCTGAGGATTATGGTTTGAGGCCAGCCCCAGCACCCAGCAAGAAAGTCTGTAAGACTCTTTTCTCCAAATAACCAACAAAAAGCTAGATGTGGAGCTATAGCTCAAGTGGTAGAGCACTAGCCTTTAACACAAAAGCTCAAGGACAGCTCCCAGTCCCAGAGTTCAAGTCCCAGGACTATCATGTGCGTGCACACCCACGTGCGTGCACATCCTCCCCCCCCCCCACCACAGAGTAGTGATTTAATAGAAATAAATCAATGGAATTTTTGAACAAAAACACAGAAATTGGTAATTTTCTGATCAATAAATCTGCTTAAATATTTTGTGTGGAAAATGTCTAAATATTTAGACAGTAAACCATCTGTCTTCTCTTTGCTGATAAAAGGTGTAGATTTGGTTTGTTGGACTGACAAGTTGAACTGATACATCGTAACTGTTATGACTGTTATAATCTGACATGTAGATTCTTGTTCCCAGAGTTGTTATGTATAAGTATCTTTTGCAGGCTGCTATTCTGCTCTGTAGCACCAAATTACAGAAATAAATTAAGAAAAAATTTAGTATACAAAATGATTGCCAGTCTTTTATATATTATTAAGTGTAGTAGTAGAAAAATCACTGATTCACATAATCTTTGAACCAGTGCCAAAGTCTGCCAGAGAGAAGACCAGGGCATTCAAGTGTATCAGTGAAAAAAATCAACAAAGAACGTCCATATCCTCCTCTCCAATTTGCGAGCATCCACTATTTGTTCACAAGAGGATAGATTTGTTATCTCCCATAATCCCTCTAAGAGTAACAAACATCATGATCCATAAATCTTCCACATACTTTCTAATAAATATCACATTATGAAAGCTTTGTCTCTTACGATAGAAAGATATCACCAATGGAGGGAAGTTGCTTATTGCCCCCATGTCAGATTGACACTATAAATTCATTGAAATTCTCTATCCTGATTAAAAAAGAAAAAAAAGTGTTTCAACTAGAGTGTTGTACAAGAACAGATCTCAAAATTATGAAACACTTGCTTAAAACCAAGGGTGGCTTATTATTAAAATAAAAAAGACAAAGAAATGTTATATGTGGTTTGAATCATGGTTGATGTCCAATAACCATGGTTTTAATATATTCTTTTATTATAGTTTAACTTACATAGTTAGGGTACCAGAGATATCATAAGTATTAAGAGTACTTTAAAATTGTTTTATACACTACAGAAGCCATGATTGAAAAAAACACAAAAGTTTGGAAACTCAGAAATATGTCTACAATAAAATATCAACAGATCAAAAGTAGGCTTGTAAAAGAACTTGTGAAAGAAATGGAATACAAAGAAATCTATATATGCAAGATAAAGCTTTTGTTTTTAAAACTTTTCTCTGAATTGACAGTTTAAGGTACAGGTTTAAATATTTTACAATCTAACAAATAACATTGTAAGAAATGAGCATGTGTTAATGTTGTATCTATGAGCTTTGTGAATTCTGTGTTTGAGGCTGCATGTGAACCCTTTGGGTTTACTATTTATGACTGGCAAAAAAACTTCCGAATTCAAAGAGAGAAAAAAAACTTATAAAGACTTATAAGGCTTTTTCAACATCAAATAGCTTTTGGGAAACAACATTTTGATGAGTTAAGTGTGAGTGAGTCAGGGACATATGGATTAAATTTCCCTTGAAATGCACATGAGTTTAAAAATTAAAGGGAAAAGTAAAATACATTTAGAGAATCCAGAATGTTTAAAAGATACCCCCCCATAACTACCAATATTAGGTTGAATTAATCCTAGTTAGACACTGTAACTAAAATTCTTAAAAATAAATGTGGAAGAATCTTAAAAGACATCCTAGTTTTGTCAGAGAAAGCATGCTATGCTCCCTTACCATGCTGGAATTGTGCAGCTTGGAGTAGCCAGCCCTGCCCTGGATAAGGAGGCTGAGGTCATATGCATCTTTGTCATGTAACCAGAGCATTCTCTCTCTCTCTCTCTCTCTCTCTCTCTCTCTCTCTCTCTCTCTCTCTCTCTCTCTCTCTCTCTCTCTCTCTCTCTCTCTCTCTCTCTCTCTCTCTCTCTCTCTCTCTCCCTCCCTTCCCCCCTCCCTCCCTTCCTCCTTCCCTCAATTCCATTGTTACTTTAATTTTACTATATTTTCCCAGTATTTTCAGACTTTTCTTTCTATATTTTGCTGTAATCTTTCTAGGTCCATAGTAGCATTCACTCTCTATATCAGCAATTTCACCTATGTCTGGATATTCCAGGTTAGAACTATGACAATATAAATTGTATGACTGATTTTTTTTAAGTTGTCTCATTTATTAGGAAGGTTGGTGCATTGCATACCACACAACTTCCTGGTTGTGTGAGTGACAGACAGGTAGGATAGCATGGTCCTGAGGGGCCACAGGACATTGCAGAGCAAGGAACAGTATTCTACAGTCGTTTAATTCCTTGGCACAAGATGTGAGAAAGTTAAGTAAATCAATGAGAAAGTCAAGTCAAAGAGAAAGTCAAGGAAAGAGAAGTAACAAACCTTAAGAAAAATTCGAATTAAAGTTTCCCTTTCTATCCATATTTTCATTATTTTACTTTGAATTAGTAGAATGATAATGATAAGAAAAGGAAAAAATTGATTAAAAAAATTGGTTTCAACATCATCCCCTCTTCAATCAAAATGCATCTTTTAAAGCTAAGCACTGGTGGTGCACGCCTGTAATCCTAGCTATTTAGGAGGCTCAGCTCTAAGGATCATGGTCTGAAGCCAGTGGAGGGGGCAGGGTGGGGGGTGGGGCGATGGGGGGTGAGGGGGGAGTGGGGGTTGGTCCATGAGACTCATATCCAATAAGCCACTCAAAACCCAAAACCCAGCTACATCTCCGCCATCTTCCTCCAGTCACTACTCTATTTTGATATCCTGCATCTTACATATACATATGTCTAGTCTGGGGAGAGGAAGGGGAATAACAAAATGCTGAAACAAGGACACAGGATGACCCATTGCAAAGAAGATACCTACTGGACAGTAGATTGGAAATGAACTTTACAACTTTGGACCGCAAGGGGGGAAAGGAGTGAGAGGAGTGTGGGAGCTGGGGGAGGAAAGGGATAGTGGGACAACAACAAGGAAGGGAAGGGGTAATAATGATTGACAAGTAATGTACTCATTGCCTTACTCATGTAACTGTAACCCCTCCGTACAACATCATAACAATAAAAAAAAGAAATGGACTCATTACCTTACTCATGTAACTGTAAACTCTCTGTACAGTGTCTTTACAATAATAAATGTATTTAATATAAAAAGAAAATATAAAATATGTAATTCCCAATGCCTCTAACTATAAACTGCTATTGATGCAACATAAACTTTATAAAACCCTTAAAGAGCTTTAGAAGCTATGTGACAATACTTAGTAATTAAATAGTCTTAAAAAATAAAATATAGTCTTGAAAAAACAAAAACAAAATCTACCACTTTCAGCCACTGTGGCTGAAAGTGGTAGAGGGCTAACCTTGAGCCAAAGAGCTCAGGGACAGCTCCCAGGCTCTGAGTTCAAGCCCAACCCTGGCAAAAACAAAAACAAAAACAAACCTAAAAATTAAGAGAAGTCAGGGAAAGGGAGGGTTGGGGGGTGGATGAGAATGTTGAAAGGGTTGACTTTGATCAAGATGCACTGTATTCATAAACTGCTTTGGTGAATGGCTATTCCTTTATATCACTACTTAAAGGTAATAACATGATACAAAAAAAATATTCCAGCAAAGAAAAAAAAAAGGGCTTAAAAACATCAGGGTGCTTACATCTGGGAACTGCAAAAGACATAATAGGGACTTCAGAGTAAGTCAGAGGGGAGGTGCTGGGACTTAGCATAGCCTCCTAACAGACTTCCTTATTTCCCTTTTTCTCATTCTTTTTTTTTTTTTTTTTTTTTAGTGCCAGTTCTGGGGCTCTACCACTTGAGCCACTGCTCCACTTTCAGCTTTTCTGGTGGTTAACTATAGATAAGAGTATCACTAGCTTTGCTGCCAGGACTGGCTTTGAATTGTCATCCTCATACTTCAGCCTCCAGACTAGCTAGGATTTTAGGCATGAGCTACCAGTGACTGCCTATTCTTTTTTAAATTTTACTTTATTGTCAGGGTGATGTACAGAGGTGTTACAGTTACAGAAGTAAGGTAATGAGTATACTTCTTGTCCAACAGTGTTACCTCCTGGAGTTTTCTCCCACTTTCCCTTCCTCCCACTCCCTTCCCCCTGAGCTGTAAAGTTCATTTCCAATATAGTGTCTTGTGAGTATCGCTGTTGCATTGGTTGACCCTTTTGTCCTTTGTCCCACCGTTTTGTGATCCCCTTTCCCTTCCCCAAATCAGATAAATGTAAATACAAGACACAGGGTACTAAAATAAAAAACAGTGTCAACAGGGGATTACAGGCTTGAGCTACCAGTGCCCTATTCTTTCTATTCTTAAGTCATATGGTTCAGGTTCTTTAGGACCTAAATGTGTGTGTGTGTGTGTGTGTGTGTGTGTGTGTGTGTGTGTGTGTGTGTGTGTGTGTCTGTGTCTGTGTGCATGCACTCATGTTTGAACATTTAATGCTTAGAAAAACTCACATATAAAATCTGCTAGGCATTGATGATTTATGCCGGAAATCCTAGCTGCTCAAGAGACTAAGATCTAAAGATATTAGTTCAAAGTCAGTGTTGGCAGAAAAGTCAACAAAATTCCATCTCCAATCAATTAGAAAAATGCTGGACTGGAGGCATGGTTCATGTGGCAGAACATTAGTTATGACTGAAAAAGATGAGAAGAATGCGAAGTCCTAAGTTTATGCCCCTACAGCAAAACACTCATACAACCATGTACCACATAATTTCTTCCCTGCATAATTATTTCCCTATCCTAACTACTCTTTTTAATTTTAATTTAATTTTTCCTAGTACTGATGGTTGAGCCCAGGGCTTTGTACATATTAGCCAACCACTTTACCACCTGGGCTATGAGACAGATCTCCTCCTTTCTTCTTTCTTCTTTCTTCCTCTTTCCATCCCCATATCTTCCTTTTTCTTTTTTTCTTTCTCTTTCTCTTCTCTCCTTCCTTCTCTTTCTTTCTTTGTTTCTTTCTTCCTTTCTTTTTCTTTTTCTCTCCCCTTTACTCCCTCTCCTTCCTTCCTTTCTTTCTTCCTTCCTTCCTTTCCTTCCTTTCTCATGTACACTTGGCATGTTTACTTACAACTGGCATTCTACCACTAGCTACATGTTCAGCCTGGCTCTTTTGATGGATTCTTCTATACTTTTCTGCTTGAGCTGACTTTGAACCAGTCCTCCAGCTGTTAGTGTCCTGAGTAGCTAGGAATGTATGCATGAGATATCAACATTCAATCTTGTTTTTGAGACAAGGTATTGACACTACCTTTTCTGAGCTTAGTTTTGAACTCATGATGTTTCTGCCTCCATTTTCTGAGTAGCTTGGATTATAAGCATGTGTACTACTATGTCTGGCTTTAACTTGGTGCTTTAAAATACGTAAAATGCCATTATAATCCATTGGTTACAGTTTTTTTGATTAAGAGGAACAGTAGTATCTTGACCTTATAAATGGGATCCTTAATAGACATTTAGGTAAAATGATCAATTAATAGATTTAGATTAATAAGATGAAGACTAACTTGACTAAATGTCCCTCTGTTATAGAAAAGTCAAGTGATGGACCCAGTTATTTATTTGAGTGAGTCAATGAGTTTGAAACATGTAATCTCATAATGAGTTAAGCTCCCAAATACTTATTTCAATAAGCCATTAATTTCTGGAATAATTAAATCATTATCTAAATTTTCCTATTTATTTTGTTAACCTTTTAACCAAAGGTTCAGTGGAGTCTTTTAAATAATTATGTTAAACTGCTTCTTCATGGTTCAAATGTTTATAGTATATAAGTCGCTGCTTTTAAGGAACCTCACTAAAAGCACAGAAAGAAAAAAAAGGAAACCTTTTCAATAAGTGACTTCATGTGGTATGTTAAGAATGATACAATCAAAATGTTATGATTTAGTTATTTTTTTTAAAGTCTTATAACCAGAATTTTGGAGGAAGTAGAGAAATCAGAACCTCACACTTTTGTTGATAAGAATGTAAACCCCTGTCAATCATCAAAAATTGAAATATAATTACCATTTTATCAATCAATGCCCTTCTTAGGCATATGCTCAAGAGAAATGGTAAAAAACAAAAACCCCTTATATTTATATAAAACCTTAATGTTCATAGGAACATTATTCTTAACAGTCAAAAGGTGAAAGTAATTTGAATGTTTACCAACCAATGAGTAATCTCAATGTTGGATATACATTCAATGGACCATTCCCTTTAGAAAGGACAACATGAATGTACCTTGACAACATTGTGCAAAACCCATTATTTACATGATTCCACTGATAAAACTAAATGTACAAAATAGCTGGGTGTCAGTGGCTCATGCCTGTAGTAATAGCTAATTGGGAGGCTGAGATTTGAGGATCACAGTTCAAAGCTAATCTGGGCAGGAAAGCCCATGTGTCTATTATCTTCAATAAACTACTTAGAAAAAGCCAGAAGCAGCACTGTGGCTCAAGGGGAAAATCACTAGCCTAGAGCAAAAGAAGCTCAGCAATGCCCAGGCCCTGAGTTCAAGCAAGCCCCAGGACCAGCAAAAAAATAAAAATAGAAAATAAATAAAAATAAAAAGTGCAGAACAGGGGCTGGGAAGGTGGCTCAGTGGTAGAGCGCTTGCCTTGCATGCTTGAGGCCCTGGGTTGGATTCCTTAGCACCACATAAGCAGAAAAAAAAAGCAGGAAGTGGTGCTATGGCTCAAGTGGTAGAGTGCTAGCCTTGAGCTGAAGAGCTGAGGGACAGCGCCCAGGCCCAGAGTTCAGGCCCCACGACTGGAACCCCCCCCCCACACCCCCTGCCAAAAAGAGCAGAACAAATACTTTTATACATATAGATTAGGGTTAGTGGTTGTTTAGGCTATAGAGAAATAGGATATGCAGTATATTTTTGGCGTTATAAAATGTTCTAAAACTGATTGGTGGTGTTGAACCTTTTCCTTTTCTTCTACTTATTTTTTTGTCTTTTTATTTTTTCCTAGTACAGGGTGGACTCAGAGCCTGTTTTCTCTTAGTGTGCTTGCTTAGCTTGCTCAGTGGGACTACACTTTGGCTTTTTGCTGGGTATTTTGAAGATGGGAATCTCATATACATCCCCTTCTGCCTAGGTTTGGAGTTAGAAAATTGAGCAAATACTCTATAGTGTTTATTATTATTTTTGCTGTAAAGGTGTTTTACTCAGGGCCTCTCTTCTGACTGAAACATGCCACAAACTTTTTTTGGTTACATTCTTTTCAAGGAAACTCACATTTCTGCCAGGGTCCAGGCTCAGACTGTTATCCTCCTACTGGTGACATGAGCCATTATACCCAGCTGACAGTGTTTTAAATGGGCCTTACAATGGGTGGGTTTTCTGCTACAAAGAGATGGGGAGAGCACAGAACAGAGATATGAAAAGGAACAAGTAACAAGTTCGACAAGAAATGTACTCACTACATTTCTACATGTAACTGTAACCCCTCTGTACATCACCTTAACAATAAAATTTTAAAATAAGAAATATTATAAACTAAGGATAAAATTTTAAAAGTATATTTCACATGAAGAAAGAAGACTAGACTTTAGTTTAAGCCTATGGAAAATCTTTTATGTTACTTGAAAACAAATGAATAGATGAATTGTTGGCAATGCCAGCTTACATGTAAACTAAAATTATTGTAATGATAATAAAGCATAGGGATAACTATCATCCTTATTAACTCAATGTTCCCTACTTAATAAAATGATTAACATTTAGAGCACAAGAAAGGAATCTAAATAAATTCCAATTTTGTTATGCAAAATATATCTCTTTTACCAGCATGATGCAATTTTGTAAATTGAATAACATTTTTAGTCTATTTGCATAAATTTAAGTTAATCTGAAATTCCAGTTACTTAAAAGTTATTTCAAGAAACAAATTGTTAAGTTTGAAGTTAACTGAAATTTTAGATTAGTATGTATTGTTATAGTAATTAATCTCAATATTTTAAATAAAATATAATTAGTAAATTTAAATATTTAAGCACATATGGAATCATATGCGCTAATCCATTTTGTTGAACTACTTCAAAGTAAAAATATCAATTAGAATAAATTGAATTAGGTGTTGTTAATATAATAATTTAATTGAGTGACATACTTCTAAATTGAGTAATTAGTAATCATACACATTTAACTTGCCTCTTGAGATGAACAGCTTTGGAAGAAAGGGAACTAAAAGTGAAACAGAAAATTGTTTGACATTTAAAGCTATAGAACATTGTGTGAACATTTGAACTTTATTAAAAGTAAAGCACTCCAAAGGAAAGTAAACATGAGAAAGAAGAATTCCTCACACCTTCTCACATACCCCATTTGGTGCCAGTACTGAGGCTTGAACTCTGGGCCTAGAGACTTTGCTTGGTTCGGCTTCTAATATATCTTGTTAATATTAAATTGATATTGATATATATTTCTTAGATACTTTTGATGGTATATTTTTAGACATAATTTACAACTCACATCATTAAATTAAATTAAGAAGGTAAATACCAGTAATTTTCATCTGTGAGATAGAAGTAGGCAACATTATTTTATAGAACTTTCTTAGACAAGTAATATGAGATTATATTAATATTTTATGTAATTTTTAAGATCTCTTGGACTTAAATTTAGATTCAGTTCTTTTGTGATGACAAAGCTTTCTTTATGCAGTACAGTGTTACCAGGTTTTTAGGATAAATTATGAATAGTAAAGAATTCTGGTTTATAATTAAGTTCTCAAAATGAATTTTATGTGACATACTTCTCTCACAACAGTTGGGATTAATAAGTATATCTGGCATGTACAAAATAAATTTGTGTATTCTTGTGCATTATGCAGATGCTTTCTTCATGGAATAGCCATCTTCCTCTGCTTTTCCTGGTTCACTAAAGGTTCTAAGCAGCATTTTGAGCTGCTCTTTAAAAAATGAACATTACAGGTTGATGAGGAATAAGCATTGTAAGACAGTTTATAATGTACTTCAGACACAAGGATCTCACTTAAGTATGAGTTGGGGCATGTATGGAAAGGGGCAGATCTGCTTCAAGGAAAATAAGGTAAAGGATGGGGTTAGAGGGGACATGGCAGAATGAATGTGTGTGGAATAGGGCAATCTTTATTTTCTAATATGAATTTTGTTTAACATTGTCACTGTTGTGATAGTCAAGATTAATAAACTTCCATTATTCTCAAATGTTTGGACTTAGTGTGTTTTTAAAGTTTTGTTTATAAACATAATTTAATATTGATATGTAGCTGCTACTGAAGGAGAGAAATATAAATGAGTTATTAGCATTTATTAGACTGTGTCACTGTCATTACAAGAAGGAGATGAGGCAAATTTGAATTGACTCATCTTGAATGGGACAAAGGACAAGACATCCTAAACTAAATTGTACATTTATGAAACATATGTGCTAGAATATTTGAATGAAGGAAGGCAACATTCTATCTAAAAAGTTCATGCATCCTGTTTGGGAATGAAAAATGTAAGACCATTTCTCCATTACTACTTTCTACTCCAATGCTACATGGGTCAAAATATAGAACTGAAGTAAGACAGCCACATTTTAAGATTCAAAATCAGAAGAGTGGGTTTTGTTTGGTTCTTGGTGTTTTTGGAACAGGATTTGTCTCATGTAACTCAGTTGTCCTTGAACTCATGATCCTTCTCCCTCCATCTTTCAAGTGACAAGGTTACAGAAATGTACCACAGAGTTGAATGAAAGTAGATTTTTTAATCCCAGGATCTAGGGTATTTTCTCAGGATTACTGAATACTCTGCAATTATGCCAGAGTTATCTGTGCATCTTTATGAAGTCATCTGCCTTCATTAGATTCTCAAATTTGTGTGAAACCAAAATAAAGGTTATCTTAGCCATACCCCATTTTGTCATTGTAGAGGCTGTACTAGACCTTATATCAGCACCAGGACTAGGTGAAACTGAGAGTGGGACGGTGAGAATGTCTACTAGGAATGGGGAATTAGCATTATGAGGCTAGAGAACAAAAGAGCAGTGAGGGAGAAGTAGCAAATTCCATGGTGATCTGGCCAAAGCAGCTATTCGTCATGGATTTTTAGTAGGTTAATAAGTCAAGGGGGATCTATCCTCCTGCTCAACCTCCCAATGACACCGACAATTACATGAGGACAGCTTACTCTATGTGTTATTTCTTCTATATAAAACATGGCTCTTTTTTTGCATAGAAAGTTGGTGTTCCTCATTTATTTCCAGTCAAATACACATTTATTGGAAAGATCACAATCCCCTAGAATATGTGATACACTATTAACACGATTGAGCATTATGACACTACTGTCACACATTTACTCATTAGGATACATTAATATATTAAAATGATTAATTTCTGTGTATTTATCACAACAAATAGAAAAAAAAGTATTTTAAAAGTTACCTGCAAGATTGTCAATTTCTTTCTCCTGCAGAAGACTGACTGCATCATCATCTCCTTCCAGCATGAGTTCTGTCTCTGCATTCTGGTTCACTATTGCCTGACTTCTGAATGCTTTCTTGGACTTCACTATATCTTCTTCTGTTCCTAATTACAATGGAAATACAATAATTTAGGTCATTGTGATTGCTTTTGTTTTCAGTGAGTATTAGATCTAATTGGATATAATTACAGAACATTTTTCAGTTCTTTATCTTTTTAGTTCTATGACATTGGTCATATTATAGATATTTTCAGATCATTATAGATCAAAGGCCAATTCACAGATGAGTAAACAGGTTATGGAAGGGACATACTTTGGCATGACAGCTATAATCCATACCTGAAGACTTTTCAGTGTTTGTTCACAAAAAATACGGACCTCACTTCCAGCTCAGTTTTCTGATGTCAGATAATTTTTACATAATTAAATGGTTCTATGAATTAGCTAATTAACTGACCAGCTGTCTTTTCAGAATAGAGGTAGGTAGGAATGAAACAAGAAAGCATTTATATTTAAGGGGGAAGTGGTTGTCACTGGGGAGCTATAGATCTATTTCACACTTTTCTTTAGTAACAAATGAACTAAATACTGATTTTTGTTGGGGGGGGGAAGATTTCCTTAGTTGGGCATATAAAGTAACAAAAAAAACCCAAAATCAAAACATCAGAAAAATGGAAATAAAGTAAATTCTGACCTGTCATAAACATACTAATCAATGTAAAAATTGGAAACTAATGTATTAGCATTCCTCATGGATTCTCTTCTCATACTTAATAAATATTTAAACACCTCTTTGGCCCAGGATAATGAATCTAAGATTGTACATATGTGTATGTGTGTATTTAGTTTATATATTTCTCATTTACTTTAAAACTTTACAAACTATATTTATATAATTATATACATAATCATTCATATCCATATGTCCTTACATATAGATATCTTATTTCATATCACTTGATGTTGAAATTCAGTGTGAAGAAAAACAATGTGATGTTAGACTATAAGTTTCAAAAACAACGTAAGTAGGAAAATACCTTCTTGTTCTATTTACTGTGGTAGATACATTCCTGGAAATCTGAGTGAAATCAGTCCTTGTGGTGGTGTTTAATTTTACCTGTAGGTGATGGTATGGTTTTGCTATACAGGCAATTGTGTCTCCCAAATTATGACAGATCTATGGCCAAATTTATCTATGGTTACAATTCACAGTATTCTTGGTTATTTCCCTCATGGTGAAACAGGAATGCCAGCAGCCTATCATTCTCTATTGATTTACTCAACTGGTTTTGTGGAAGTGCATCTAGGTGCTATAAAACAGTAAAAACAGTAAAAAAAAAACTTGCAAAAATTTTTTAAAAACTTGTAAAACCAGGGCTGACCTTCCCTTTTTCCTTCCTTCCCTTCTTTCATCCCTCTGTCAACTTCCTTCTCCTTCATTCTCTCTCTTTCTCTGCATTTTAAAAATCAGTTTCTAAGTGCCTTACAACACGAGGCAACCTATTCAAAGGCCACAAGTTTCTGTGAAAACACATGGTAGTGAATATAGCCATTATCTGAAACTACTGCAGGGCTATGGATGAGAAGGGTATTCTGTCATTCCAACTCATTCTGGGTAATAGCATTTGGAGAACATAGTTAATGCACAATTTTAGAAATTAAAGTGATAGATTGTTAAATAACATGTTTTGACAAATACTTCAGAGACAAATATACTATTATTACAAATCAATGTCTCATTGGGGAGAATAAAATGGTGTACATGTATATTCTCTTTTCATTGGCTTATAGATGGTTTTTATCATTTCTTTAATGAAGGATTGGGAATAAATTCCCTGAATTCTTCTGAACCTAATCCTAATTTTATTTTATATATTTATCCTCTGTATGTTAGGTACTAACTTAACTAGATAAACTCGGAGTTTGCATCGTTTTTGGCCATATTTCTAGTATCTTTACTTGGATGAATAATAGTAACTATTTCCCTGAGCTTATTTGCTCCTGCTCTTCCTCCTCTTTAGATCAAACCAGTGACTTAGTGGCAGCCACTGTTCTAGAGCAAGTTATCATTTTGGCCCAGAGGTTTTAATAGCTGCCTTTCTACTATCACGCTCCAGACTTTGTAAGCATAGTTATTACAACGCAGTACTAGACCATTTACAGCTTCTAAAATACATCATGCTATAGGTGGACCCGTTGCAGCAATGAGAAGTACAAGTTGTCATGTCGAAAACGAACTTTACAACTTTGGTTGGGGGGGGGGGGGAAGATGGGAAGGGATGGGAAGGGGAAACAAAGGAGGAAGCTACAATGCTTGATAAGAAATGTACTCATTATCTTGCCCATGTAATTGTAACCCCTCTGTACAGTATGTTCACAATAAAAATAAAATAAAATAAAATAAAATACATCATGTTCTCATATATCTCTTGACCCGTGTTAATGTATTGTGAGGAATATTCCTTCTGCCATTCTTGGCAATTTCTAACTTGCCCTTCAAATACACTTCTTTCAACTGTGTTTCCTAACCAACTGCTCTCTACAGGTAGAGTCTGTTTAGTGTCTGTCCTCTCCTTCACTTTGGTAGCCTTAGTGTCTGGTATCCAGCAGTGGTGAAACTATTATGTGCTTAACTAAATTTCAAGCTCACTTTCCCCATCAGCTTTTCTTCTCTGATTTCTTCAGGTAGATTTCTTTAGTCTTTCTCTTCACTTCTGCCATACCTCATAAATCCTGCTAGTGAAGTGCTTACAGGCACTGCAATTGTTTTAATATTTACCTTGTCAGTAGCCCAGATGATGACTGAAAACAAGTTTGTGTTGTCAGTACTTTCTTTTGCTAGTCCTGGGGCTTGAACTTAGGGCCTGAACACTTGTCCCTGAGCTTCTTTTGCTTATGGCTAGCACTCTACCACTTGAGCCACAGTACTACTTCTGGCATTTTCTGAGCAGTTTATTGGTGATAAGAGTCTCACTGACTTTCCTGACTGGGCTGGCTTACAACCTCAATTCTCAGATCTTGGCCTACTGAATAGATAGGATTACAGGGAGCCACTGGCTCACTTTAGGCTGCTCTTATAATCTTGAATAGATGGAGGCATAATGTTTGCCTGTAAGTCTGAAGTTCCTAAGATATATTAGAACTTTAGGGACTTGTTTCAGTGTGGAGTGAACTGAGAGAATCTATGTATTTACATGAAAGGGAACTCAGTTCTTTACATAGAAATCAGTGTAGTCCTTTAAGTATGACTTAGTTTAATAAGTTTTTCCCTGTATCATAATCATGTAGAGAAAAAGAAAAAAGGTTTACAAAACTCTCTTGTCAAAATAATATTCTACTAATAAGGAAAAGACAGAAGAAAGAAGAAATGAAATATATTGAACTTTCACTTTTATCCCTTCTAGTTTTAAAGCACTAAAATATTCATGTCTCAAAATAAATAATTAAAAAATCCTGTTAGTACACTGAACTCATCAACCTTGTTGAAGTGTTATCTGCTTGCAGTTCAGTAAACTTCCTAATTTTATGGAATGACAGCCCACATTTATCTAAATTACAGTGTATGAGATCTAAAGGTGTTTTTCAATCACAAATATCCTTTATGAATTAGAGTTTCATTCATCAAAATTACAGGCAAAAAGAAGCAAGGTCTCAGAGGGCTGTCTCATTACAAGGCTTGTAAACACTGTCCTTAGAAAGAATTGCTTTATCACCCAACAAATCAAAATCTGATTTGTAAGTGAATTTATTTGAGATCGTCTGTCTTAGGAAGACATGTTGGACCAAATGGTCTCTTCAGCCATTCATCAAAAAATTAACAAGTGAATACCATAAACCTCCAGAAATCCTTAGACTGAAAAAAGGAAATTAAATGTAAAGCTAGATAAGACAGACATGTATGCTTATTTCCTAAAAAAATTTTAAACTGTCATAAAAATTCAGTTTTAGATTTTAAAAAGTCACCAACTTAAAAGATTAAGTGAAATCCAAAAGATTTGTTTTCTTTTCATAGTGTGTTACCAATACCAGTAAACATATATACTTGAAGAAGCTCTATATATGCAATGTTTCATTTCCTGCACTTAAATTTTTCATAAATTTACTTTGTCAAAGGAATCCATGCAAAACAGTATATTTTAAAAGTGAACAAAAGAACTAAAATATTCCTAGGATTGTTACTATTCTCTATTGTTATTACAATTAAATTATTGTCATTTTAAATATTTTATTGCTATTTTAAAAAGCATAAGCTAAAACACAGAAATGACAAATTAGATACTTTAATTTATTTACAAACTAAGGTCTATCTCAAATAATAGGACTATCTTGAATTTTCAAAGAATAAGGTTCAAGAATTAGCTCATTTTCTTTTTATATCATTTTCTATTGATAAATATCAACAATGTAGAGGAAAACAGTATATAGTAATTTAGACTGTTAAAGAAGCTATTATATAGTTAACTCTAATAAGAATACATTTGCAACCCTATTTAATCTGTATGATAAAGTTTATGGTTTACAATCTAGTTTTTGAGTATTTCCCTCCACTAATTTAACAATTATTCCTCTTTACAACTGATTTTTCCCAAGACTTGAATGCTTCTTTCCTTAAACATTTCATATTGCCTCAAACCTTTAAGTCTGGTATGTGCAATTCCTTTTTTGTTTTGTTTTGTTTTGGGGTCTGGTTGTGGGGCCTGAACTCTGGGCCTGGGCGCTGTCCCTCAGCTCTTCAGCTCAAGGCTAGGGCTCTACCACTTGAGCCAAAGTGCCACTTCTAGCTTTTTTCTTTTTTGCTTATGTGGTGCTGAGGAATCGAACCCAGGGCCTCATGCATGCAAGGCAAGTGCTCTACCACTGAGCCACCTTCCCAGCCCTGCAATATCTTATACTTGTAATTCTCTTAACTACCTTCAGCCTCTCCAATTTTTGTATCTTAGAAACCGACTATACATATAACGTATTTTCCTTATTTCTTTCTGAGCCTTTTATTTAATTGCTATAGTGGACTTCAGTGGCTTTGTTTTTCTTTAGTACTGGATATACAACCCATTATTTTGTTTATGCAAGGTAAGTGCTCTAATCTGGCCTATGTCCCCAGCCCTCCTAGAAGACTTTAATTTCTACAGGTAAATATCAAATAACATGACAATGAACATTGCTCAGTAAGCACATGAAAACATAAACAAAATTCACCTATTAAGCATGTCCTACACCATTACTTATTGTTCTTTTTTTTTTTTTTTTTTTTGGTCATGGGGCTGGAACTCTGGGCATGGGTGCTATTCCTTAGCTCTTCAGCTCAAGGCGAGCACTCTACCACTTGAACCACAGAGCCACTTCCGGTTTTCTAGTCATTTAATGGAAATAAAGAGTCTCACAAACTTTCCTGCCCGGGCTGGCTTTGAACCACAATCCTCAGATCTCAGCCTCCTGAGTAGCTATAATTACAGTCGTGAGCTACTGCTGTCTGGCTACTTATTGTTCTTTGCATGTCCTTTATCAGCTTTTAATAAATGAGGAAGTTGTACTTGTGATTTACCATTCTTTGTTTCCTCCAATCCACATTAATTTTTTTTAAAAAATTCAAGTCCCTTTCTTAATTTCATATCCAGTCTATTAAAAGAGGAATAATTATATTTCAACATAACCCCTATTGTATTGTTGCAAAGTTAAAGTGAGATGATGGATTTTTAAACATTTTGAAAAATAAAGCAAATTAATGAGTATTCAGATTATAATGAGGATTGGGACATAGGTCAAGAGTTACCATGCTTGTCTACCATGTGCAAAGGCCTGGGTTCAATGCCTGGTACTACACATAAAAATATATAATGAGGGCTGGGAAGGTGGCTCAGTGGTAGAGCGCTTGCCTTGCATGCCTGAGGCCCTGGGTTCCATTCCTCAGCACCACATAAGCAAAAAGAAAAAAGCCGGAAGTGGTGCTGTGGCTCAAGTGGTAGAGCGCTAGCCTTGAGCTGAAGAGCTGAGGGACAGCGCCCAAGCTCAGAGTTCAGGTCCCACGAACGGACACCCCTCAAAAAAATATATATAATGAGTACAAAGTAAAACTGACCAAAGGTATAATTAAAGGTTTGTTGCTTATTATAGTGTTGCACACAATTTATGTAAAGGGAGGGGGGAGGTAGCTATTTGACAATTAGAATCTCAAAAAGATAAAGCATGAGTCGAAGGTCACAGTACAACACCTAACCAAATTAAGGTATTGAGTAATGGTCTCCTTTCCTTCAGGTGAGTTAGATTACTTTCCAACATGCTTTCCTAATAGTCTATTTATATTCATTAAAATGAAATATGAACCTTAGTCTCCTTTATTGTATAGTATTGTCCTTGAGGACAGAGGATGGTGGTAGCGAAGGTGCTATGAAGTACTTTTAACACAGAGTGGAGTGTAAGCTGCTACATTCAATACTTTCTTTTCCTATAAGCATTTTATTGATTGTAAGTTGTTAAATAAATATGTAAATATCAACATGTATAATTCTGTTTCTGATTTTGTATATAGTAATCGTAATAATATGTTTAAAAATTTGGGTATTTGAAGGAAAAATTGCTTCCCATATAAAAGCTAGCACATTTAATATTAGTTTTTTTTCATCTTTCTAAGAAAATCTTGGCAAAATGATTGGCATAATGGAAATTTATTTTAATTTCGTCTAAGTGTATGGTCAGGAAATTCTAATATTTCAAAACATCTAGAAATTAGTTTCACAAGATGGCATTCTTTTTCAAAGGATAAGTTCTATTGGTTACATGCCATTTCACAATATTTTTAGCTTGTTCAATGCACTTAGACAAAATATACCATTATGAAAATAAAATAAAACGAAGTAGTCCAATTATTTTTCAGAACTAAATACTTCCTTTTAAAAGCTTTAATACTATGAGTATTTAGAAAAATGTTAAAATAAACATTACATTTTCTTATTACAATTCAAGTAAGAACAACAAATACTTTTATACACCAGCACTTTTAATAATTCTAAATGATATTATTTAACTTCCACTAAAAGAAAACAATTTTAGGACACATATACCTTTCAACTAATTTCATTTATGGTGACATGATCTTTTTCAGTTATTCATATGAACCAATCTGTTACTGAGATGTTTACAACTATGAACATTTTTAAAAAGGATAAAAGCATGGTTTTATATATTGTGAATTTTTTTATACTGGAGTCTATTATTCAAAATCCTTTTATGCTGACCTTAGTGAAGCTGTGAGATATATCTAATAGAAACATTGCTGTAATAACCATTTACAATCAAGTACATATTTTAAATTTGTTCTAAATTTAACTTTGTATTTTGACTTTGCAGAATAAACAATTCCTTAAGAAACATAAATGATTAGGTAAACATCCATTTTCTATTGAATATTAAGAAAAAAATCATTTCCTTTGTAGAATTTTCTTTTTTAGAAAAGATGCATTTCAGTAGAAAAATTCCAGTGGTAGAAAACCAGTTAATGATAATGAATAAGGCCCAAGACAGGGACACAAGTGGTTTTATCTTTCTTGCTGTTGTTTTTGATGTATTTTGTAATGTGCTGTGTGATTTTTTTCTTTTGTATGTTCTCCCCCGTTTTCACTCTGTTTGATTCTGGTGCCCTGCATGTTGTATATCTATTTTTCTAATTTTGGGAGGGGAAGGGAAATAAAAATGCTGAAATAAGTATACAGGTTGACCCACTGTTACAATAAGATATTTGAACTTTACAACATGGGGAAGGGAGGGAAGGGATGGTAGGGGCAAAACAAAGGAGGGGGTAACAATGATCTATAGGAAATGTCCTCGTTATCTTATTCATGTAACAGTAACCCCTCTGTACAGTATCTTTACAATAAAAAACATATAAAAAAAAGCACTAGAGTAAAAAGAAAAACACACATTTCAAACATCTTACACCATATTTTATATCTTCTGTTGAATCAGAAGCTTAATTTTAGCCATATAAAATTCTCATATGAAACATTTCCACAAATGAAATCGGCTGTTTCTTTTTAAACAGACAATTTCTGCTTGCTGTTGCAAGCACACTTTAACTAAAAATTTGAATAGTTATTGAGCCAATTTAATAGACATGGATATAAAATCTGTAAGCCATCAAACCACTTCTTTTTTAGTTGTGACATTTTATTCTAAATGAATTAGATCTAATCATGATTCCCATGTAAATTCCTTTTGGTTGACAGAGAATGTACTGAGTAATCAAAAATAGATATTATCCGTACTACCATAAAATGAAAACCCTAAATACCAGGTTCAAATATCTGACAAACACGATTCTTAGTTGAATCAGTAATACTTATGATCTATTTTAGCACATTATTATATTGCTTAAAATGAGAGTATAGTTATCATTGTGATTAGACCACAGAGGAACTTGTATAGACTTTCATTTGTTTGAAGGAGTTAATGTGTAATAAATATCATACCTCCAGGCAAGGATCCTCTAGGAAGCTGGAGGAAAAAGGTTCAGTGGCTAATAAACATGTACCACTTGCAATCTGGGTATATACTAGGCTTCAATGTTCATAGAAATTATTCCAAGTATTAAATACTTATTCAGATCACTTATGTTTGCAACAATTTGCTGAAATTTAAGAAAGAAGAGAATGGCTACCTAACACCAACAGTTATTGCTCAGCAGGAAAGGACATCAAGGACACTTGCAAGTAAAAGAATTGGATCAATATTAATGTGATTTTCATTTCATGCTTCCCCAACTCCAGTAAGCTGACAATATACTCTGATTATGTGAACTGCCTCAGAGTAACACAGAAAAGGTTATTAGAGCAAGAGGTGGAAATGGAATGCACTTTTTATATTGACAAGCCTGCTAATAGAGTATACTGATTTTCAAAGACATGCAATGCATTTTTAAAATTTGTTTCTGACAGCAAAAGGTGGAATTTCATTTATTCCTAATTTGAAATATTCATATGTAAGCAATATCTTAGACAAGAAGACCAACAAAGGGGATATTTTTTTTATAAATAATGGTTTAAAAATGCAATTAAAAAGGTACAAGAAAATGTTATTGAACTTAAGTGAAGCACTATGTAAATATGTGATTTTAACTGAATATTATATTCTTAATGGATGCAAGATAGAAAAGTGCATTCTATGCTGAACATTGGATAAAATATATTTAAAGTGATGGTAAATATCAAGTGTTTCTGAAATTTCGAACAGGTATTAATCTGTTGAATTTGATTAATCATGAAGTTAGGATAATGTTTAATTATCTAAAATAAGATTTGATTACATTAAAAATAACATGATACATTTTACTTGTCAAAAACAATTATAAAGCATATAGAAAAATTTGGCCAGTTTAAAAACTATCTAGGCATTATAAAGAGTAGAGATGGTATATTATTCATCCTTGTAACTGTTTGGGTACATTGTATTGAGTTTGAGCCTTATGATACATTAGGCACCAGAAAAGACTAAATAAATACATCACAATGGTAATGGGAGCTATCTTTATAATGTGTGTGAGAGAGAGAGACGAAGAGAAAGAGAAAGATGGATCATATGCCCTTTCTCCCCCCACACCCGAATTTCTAGATAGAAAGAAAATAAAAGGGAAGGGGAAAGAAGTGGGGTGAGTAAAGATAAGAGTGAAGGGAGGAGAGGGAACAAAGGGAGAAGAAAAGGAGTGAGGGAGGGACAATAAAGGCAAGTCTGCATCAAGTATCCAGAGGGGATGGTGGTAGATAAGTAGGAAAGTGAAAGCTAGAAGTTTAGAATCCCTCAAAATGAAATAAAAGTGAACTACACAATGTGAAAGAGGGCTGAGAGGATGGAGAGTCTCTCAATGGCAGCAGGTGACATTAATTTCAGGAATGATGCTTAGTTTTACTTTTTGAAATCTGTCATAAAGTTCAATGGGAGAAACTTACTTTAAAAATGGAACTATGGAAAATGGAATAGGAGATGGTGTGGATAGGTAAGGAACTGGCTTAGAGATATGCAAGGCAAGAGGCAATTAACAATATTTTCTATTTTATGAAAAAACTCTAAGAGATGATGCTGATATAGGTTATTTAAAAGCACTTTTAAAAACACCAACAGTAGTATATGTACATGATCCCATTATTTGGAAGCAGAATCAAGAAGGATCTCAAGTTTGTGGACAGGCCCAACTACACAGTGAGACAACAACCAGTAAAAAATAATATACCAAAAATATTGAACGTATGGTTTTTATAGCAGGCACTGATGGTTTATTCCTATCATCCTACCTAAGAAGAATCTTGGTTCAAAGCCAATACTCCATCTCCAAAATAACCAGCAAATAGCCAGACTGGAGGCATAGCTGAAAGGGTAGAGTATCAGCTAAGCAAGCAAGCATGAGGCCCTGAGTTCAAATCCTGGTAATGACAAGGAGGAAGGGAGGGAGGGAAGGAAGGAAGAGGGAGAGAGAAGGGGGAGAGAACTATGTGCTCTTAGATGGCAAAAACTTTCAATATTCAAATACAGAATGTTTTTATGCTATTCAATAAATGCTTTTTAATTCACAAAGTTACTTGAATGTGTTTAAAGTATTTGTTAACATAAAAATACTCTGAATCTAAAATATACTTTTTAAGCATATTTAATAAGTTAGTTTATCTATTTAATTTATTTTGGTGTGGGTACTGGGCTTAAACTCAGGGCTGGGGCATTGTCCCTGATCTTTTGTGCTCTATGCTAGCACCACCAGACTTAAAATAGTGATGAGACTAAGGCTTTGAGACTAAGCTATCCTAAGACTAGAAAGAGCTCACAGACACTTTCCTCTTAAAAACAGTTATTTCATGGGCTGAGAAGGTGGCTCAGTGGTAGAGTGCTTGCCTTGCATGCATGAAGCTTTGGGTTCAAATACTTAGCACCACGTAAGCAGAAAAAAGCCATTAAGTGGCGCTCTGGCTCAAGCGCTAGCCTTGAGCTGAAGATCTGAGGCACTGCGCCCAGGTCCAGAGTTGAGGCCTCACAACCAACAAAAAACAACACCCCGAAAAAATCCCTAGTTATTTCAAGTGGTGCACCATGGACTCATGCCTGAATTCCTAGTTTCTTAGGAGGTTGATGTCTGAGATTCATGGTTCAAAACCAACTTGGGTAGGAAAGTCTAGGAGAGACTCTGTCTCCAATTATCCACTAAAAAGCTGGAAATAGTGTTATGACTTAAATGGTAAAGCATTAGCTTTGAGCCAGAAAAGGTAAGGGGTGGTGCCCAGCCTTGAGTTCAAGTCCAGGACTGGCACTAAAACAAACAAACAAACAAAAAACAAACCAGCCAAAACAGTAACATAATTCAATTTTCAGTAAATTATTTGAACTGTAATCAGATAATCTATTTAACTCCAGGTATGGAGATCAAATTAATAACATCAACTAAAGTGGAGTTATAAGAACATCTATACAACTTTGGCACGGGATGGGGGGGCAGGAAGGGAAGGGGGGAAAGATGGGAAGGGATGGTAAGGGGAAACAAAGAAGGAGGCAACAATGCTTGATAAGTTATGTACTCATTACCTTGCTCATGTAATTGTAACCCCTCTGTACGGTATATTCACAATAAAAAAGAACATCTAAATAAAAAAGTATATTAAAGTATCTATATAACATGCCAGTACATTATTAGGTAAAAAGAAAAAAAATCAAATAATCTTTCTCCAGTATTATATAACTGCAGACTGAAAAATTAAGTCCAATACTTTGACATAGCTTTTTTCTCAACAATGGTACAGCTGCCTTAGTATTTTTATTCTGTGTCTTTCTGATTTCTTGATGACTACAAGTAGCATATTATAGTAGGCTTGCATATAGCATCAAAACTAATTTAATGCCAGATTCATTACAGAGCTGCTTTTTATTCATCAAGGTCATATCTTGATGGCTGCACAAGCTTAGATAAATCAGGTGTTAAGCAGACACATCTCTGAGGAACCTAAGAATGGTCTCATTTGCAGTCCTCAGCATATCTTATTATTTATTGCCAAAGAAATGACTGATTAACTTTGTCATCTTTGCTCCATGTTTTCCTTTCCTCAGGCTGAGGCAGCCTGCCCTGATCTGCAGCGCCAGATCAGACCTGTTTAAGATGATGGCTTTGATCACAGACAAGGAGGCCCTTGCAATCTTAAGCTTTGAAGAAATATTGTTACAGGGTAATTTTATGGAAGGGAAACAGAAGCTTAAATGATAACTGACAGTCAATAAAGACAATTAAACTTATTAAGATTCTGAACTATTCTTTGATAGCCATAATTTTCAAGCACCAGAAATGTATTAGAAGTTGACTAGTTTAGGTTTTACTTTGACTTAGAAACAATTTGCAAAACTCTCCTTTTCTACTAACTTGCCCTATTTTCTGAATTACCCTGAAGAAATAAACTCAGGAGATGAATTTATGAGGTATAAAATATTTTCTTTATATTGTTCCATTGCTGTAGCCTGTAAAATCTGGGTAACCAATTATATTTTCACTTGTTTGAGATTTTACCATTAGAAAATACCTAAATAACACATTCACCACATGCAAAATTAGGACATTAAACATCAAGGAAAAAAATTACATGCCTCTAGGTTTTATTAATCACATTCCAACACCAGAGGGTGAGAGTATATCAAATCACACCAAATCTTTTGCACATGACAACCTCATAAATTATTCAACTCATTAGTGTTACTAAAAAGCA
The DNA here is from genome assembly GCF_024711535.1 of Dipodomys merriami. Taxonomy (NCBI): domain Eukaryota; kingdom Metazoa; phylum Chordata; class Mammalia; order Rodentia; family Heteromyidae; genus Dipodomys; species Dipodomys merriami. The sequence continues at coordinate 59,145,936 of NW_027206179.1, forward strand.
TGAAAAACTCCATCAGTGTAAAGGATATTTTCCAACTGAAAAAAGGTCAACCAAAAGTTTTAATAATGAATTGAAGGGAAAGCTTTTCAAAGCAAATATGAAATAAAATTACTGTCTTTTGTTTCTTTGAATTATATCCAATTCTGATTGTTTACTCATTAAAAGAAAACAGTATTTTTATTCAAGGTTCCAAATAAATGACTGGAAAATAATGTCATGAAATCTAAAATGTAGCAAAATGTTCCTTTCCATCCTATGAAAGTTTAACTCAAATCTAAAATAGTTAACTAAATTTAGCATATAAAAGTATAAGTGACTCAAATAGTTTTATTAAAACAACCAGCTGGTAAGTCTTCTTTCACTTGTCACACGAATGCAGTATTATATTACTGAAAAATATGATTAACAATAATAGATAAAGTTCAATACAAATTGTGATCCCAGGGAAGGTTTTGATTGTCAAGTATTTCAATATTTTACAGCCAGTCTCCCAATGTATACAATTTGTAAAATTATGAATTATCTGATCCCTGATTATGTTACTTTGTCATACTGAAAGTTCTATTCATAAAGCATTCTTTTGAAACATTCTAGTTGCAACCATATACACACACAAACATTTTTTTTTGGGGGGGGTCCGGTCGTGGGACCTGAACTCTGGGCCTGGGCGCTGTCCCTCACCTCTTCAGCTCATGGCTAGTGCTCTACCGCTTGAGCCACAGCACCACTTCCGGCTTTTTTCTTTTTGCTTATGTGGTGCTGAGGAATTGAACCCAGGGCATCAGGCATGCAAGGCAAGCGCTCTACCACTGAGCCACCTTCCCAGCCCCACACACAACCATTTTTGACCAAAGTTTACAGCAGAGTTCTGTATTTGTATTTGTAAAGTTTAACTTTAAAGACAGAATTTTAATGACCAAGAAATTGAAAAAACAAAATTGTTTGACAGTGAGGAAAAAATACCTTAAATTAATTTTCCCTAGAAGTGCATTCACGATTCTCATGTTTGTTCTATAAATATACCCTTCCTCCTTTTTTAAGCTGGTCCTAGGGTCTGAACTCAGGGCCTGGGCACAGTCCTTGAGCATTTTTGTTCAAGGCTGGTGCTCTGCCACTTGAGCCACAACTCTAGTTGAGGCTTTTTGGTGGTTAATTAGAGGTAAGGTCTCCTGGACGTTCTTTCCATGCTGTCTATGAACTGTGATCCTCAAATCTCAGCTTCTTGAGTAGCTAGGATTATAGTAGGCATGGGCCACCTGCACCCAGATCTACAAATACATTATTTGCCTATGATTATGAAACAGCAAACATTCAGTTATCTGGATGTTAGTCCACACAATGTCAGATTTTAATGAATATAAACACATTTAAATGTTTATTGGCAGAGCATTCCATTGATAAGCTAAGCGTTATATTTTTAGCATAGTTTTAATTTCATTTGGAAAGGGCACAGGGGCTTGAACTCAGGGCCTCTTGCTCTCATTCAGCCTTTTGCTTTTCTGCTTAAAGCTGGAGCTCTACCATTTTTAGGCACACCTCCACTTCCAGCTTTTTGTTAGTTGGAGACAACGGTTTATTAAATCTGTCAGGCTTCGGATCCTGATCCTTAGATCTCAACCTCCTGGTTCATGGCTTAGGATTCTTAAGTCTTATAGGATTCTCTGAAGAGAAAATATGTTTTCAATTATATGTTTTTCAACATCTACTTTTGCTGGATGAAGTACTTTGTAAAAATTACTGACACTGGCTTTCTATTTCCCCAGGAGAAATATTTTACACACAGGTTAGAGGGCACACTGGGAGGCTGAGAGAAAAGTAGGGTACTATAATTTCTTTTGGCACTTAGTAATTCCTCTGTCTACTTCTTTGTGGAGCTAACTCAAGTAATGGCATCCCATTCCTTCCTTCACAGCCTCCCACATTTTACTGCCAGCCTTCTCTTAGTTCTTTTAAGTCCAGAGTTGATTAAGAGTAGAAGTATACCCTAGAAATGTTTTCAGAGGACAGCTGTTTAAATTTTCTTTGCTCTTCCATTCCCTAATGTTACTCTGAAAAATGTGAACCTTGGAGTAACTCTAGCATACGTTCTTACTATGTTGATTTTCCAAGCACTTTATGTAATATATATGATTTTTATTAATAATAGTCACTATGTTACTAAAATGTGACTTTAAGTCTCAATGATTTTAAGGTAAAATACTTTAAAGTTCTGAATGTCAATACAATTTTGCTAATCAAAATATTGTAAAATTAAGTATAAATGAAATATATAAAGTATCCAACTTTAAAACACTTTTTTCAGGGGGAGGGGCAGTGCTGCCAGTGCTGGGGCTTGAACTCACGGGCTAAGCAATGCCTCTGAGCTTTTTTGCTCAAGGCTAGCATTCTGCCACAGCTCCACTTCTGGCATTTGGTTGTAAATTGGAGATAGTCTCCTGCTCCAGGTGGCTTTGGACCAAGAGCCTCATATTTCAGTTTCCTTAGTACCTAGTCACAGATTTGAATACCAGCACCCCATCAAAAAAGAAACATTTTCTAAAGAAGGTCTTTAAAAAATTAACCTGTAGAATGTACAAGGTGATATGAGGTAGAACCCATACTATATGTATCACTAATATAATTTAGACTAATCTCTTCTGCAAACTCTCACTAGATGATTCTAATTTCAATTGTTAATTGAAATTACTGTGCAACTTACTGTGTAAATATTAAGTTTCAGTAATTTTTTGGATCATATTTTAAAGCATGCTATGCCAAGTAGGCAGTATTTCTAAGACTCTTCCCTATGGAATCATAGACATTTTTATACTCAGGTTATTAAAAGTCTCAGGTTATCTTTAGAGTTGATTAAAGAAATGCCCTGAATTAAGAACTACTATAAATGTTTCAAGTATATTTTATCCAAATTTGCTTCTAATGTATCAGTTGCTATATAGGAATTTATCTTCCGTGTAATGGTTTCATATGAAATCCTCGTGTTTATTGTTTACTTAGGATTACTCAATTTTACTTCATTTTAATCAATTAACAACTTATTGGAATGACAGATTTTATAATCTTTGCCCTTTTCTTTTTTATTGTGATTAAACAGTATCTCTGTACAATTCATTAAGAACAATACTGAATAATATAAACTATACTGTGATGTAAAATTATTTGCCAGCCTGGCACTGGTGGATCATGTGTGTAATCCCTGCTACCCAGGATGAGATATGAGGATAACTGTTCAAATTTGGCCTAGGCAGAAAAGCCTATGAGATGCATATTAAAAACAAAAAGTGAGAAATGGAGCTGTAGCTCAAGTGGTAGAGCACTAGTCAAGGACAGCGACTAGACCCTGAGTTCAAGCCCCAGGATTAGCACCAAAAATAAGTAAATACATACATACATACATAAATAAAATAGTTTGCCAATTATGGTAACCTTTAAAATGGATGCCTTACTTATCATTCCCAAATGAAAATTAATACAATAAAATACAAGTAAGCATAAGAATAAAGAGTGAACAAAAATATAGGACAATATTAATTCTTACTCTTATCTCAACATACGTGGTTTATGAAATTCTGATATCATTAATCAAATTTAAAATTTTTAGAAAATTTAAAATGAATAAACAGTAAAAATGCACCTTACTACTCATAGAAAATAGAATAAAGTTGTAGCATTCTATTAAACTATAAAGTATTTTAATATTTACTATTTTTGAACATTTATGAAAGATAATTTAGAATCTACTTTGATACTAAATGGGCATCTGTCTCTTTCAAACTCTAGGATGGGAGATTGTCAGATCATAACAGAACTTCAATTTTATTAATCATAAAAGAATAGGCTGGAAATGGAACACAGGATGTAATGTAAAGAGGTTAGAAAAGATGTTTCAGTTATACATATGTGTATTTGTGCATATATTTTTATTGTGTATGTATTTTACATGTGTACATATTTTGGATATACACAAATAATGAGTGTTTGTCGAGATACAAAATTATCCCTAAAAGACTATTGGTCTGAGTACAGGATTAAAATGTATTGTTTTGTTTTTTCTATCAATGCTCTTTAAAGTTAGAAAATATTGAAAAGAAGATTTTTACAATTAAACTGTAATAACCAAATATGTGGCCTTAAATCTCTTAAAAAGAAGTTGACATCTCTTACATATATCTGTTGTAAAAAATCATAAATTAAGCAAATAATGCTGGAACATGAAACTTAACAAAACATTTCTTACTTACCACACAGGTAATATATACTAGTAAAAAAAAGTACATTATCATCTATGGAGGGTCGCCTCACATTCACAAGTCTTTTTGTTGAAGGGACATTAGTACTAACCATATTCTATTGAAGATTTAAGCAATGCTTCAGCATGAGTGGAGCCAAAGGCATTGCGAACAAATCGTCTTCTTCGTCGCAGATCATCTTCCCAGTAATCCAAACGCCAGAAATCATGCAATTGGCTAAATATAGGAAAAGACAGAAACAGCATAAATTAATATTTTTGAAAACTCATGACTAGCAATTAATTTTTCCATAAAATTAAAGCCTTATTTTTACTTAGAAAAACTAGGTTTATTTTTTGACATATTTTGCACTTGTGTTTGGTGTTTGTAGATATTTTTTCACAAGTGAGTAGAACTTAAATAGTAAAATTCTCCTCTTTCTTCTTTCCTGTTCCTTTCTCTTTCTTCCTCTTCCCTATCCCACTTTCTTGTCTTCAAGCCCTCCCCCCTTCCTTCTGCTCCTTCTCTCTCTCCCCCATCTCTCTCTCCCTCCCTCCCCACCTCTCTGTCTCTCCCTCCCACCTCTCTCTCTGCCTATCAGGGTGAGCCTGTATTTTTGCTGGTTTATTAGAGATAGTTTTTCAAATTTTTCTGCAGGGCTGGCTTTGAACTGCAGTTTCAGCCTCTAGAGAAGCTAAGATTACAAGCATGAATCACAAGTGCTAGGCTCATATTTTATTTTTTCACATGCTGAACACTCAGTCTGCTTTTTCTATTTTTTCTTAAAAAATACAACAACAATTATCTTTCCTTTACTAGAACCATTTATCAAGGGGAACTTGGTAACAAATGTAACATCAAACTACAGGTATTAATGACACAGTTTGCTTTCTTTTTCACTGTTTCTAACAAGGCTTGTAAATCACGGGATTGACCTCACTACAAATAGTGAACAATTTAATGAGCATGACATTGTAGACATATAAAATATTGCCTATTTGGATTTAGTGGAGCAATGATTAAAATAACGTGCTGAAATATTCATTGAAATAATTCCCTGTTGCCCACAGCAACCTGAGAAAAGTGCAATTTTATCCATTATTAATAATACTGAATTAGATCTGTAAAAAATTCCAGTGTGTGGTAATTGTCCTGGCAAATTATTATTCTAATGCTAACTGAGTCCTTGTATGATTTTACAGCTTTCACCTAATATAATTAACAACTATGGTAGTCATTGAGTAACATTGTCTTTCAAACTCTAAGCCAGTATTATAAATCCATAGACATTTCAGAAAGTGCTGAAATATGTTCACTGCATAACCAAGGTATATTTCATGATATAATTTTGGTTTGCAATTTAATTTCAATAAACAATATTAATAACCACTAAATAAGAAGTTAGGATTTTCTGTTAATAGAGTTTGGAATGATACTCTCAAAAAAGGTGACATACTAATATTTCTGAGCTGCACAGCAAAATATAATATAATATGATTATATAATAATATATGATATATAAACCAATTATTTATAATAATATTGATAATATATAGTTGATTATAATTATATATTATTAATATACAAGTTAAATATAAAATAATCACACACAATATTTAACTTCATATTTTACTTTGATATTTTTTGTAGGAGAACACCTAAAATTGATTATGGTCAGACCTGGTTGGTTTTGGATGCCACTTCAATTTGAATTCAGGGTCTTCCATTTGCTTGATTTTCTTATGGCTGGCACTCTACTACTTCTGCAATACCCTAGCCTGAAAATTTGCTGGTTATTTGAAATTGGAGACTTGGGAGATTTTTCTTTCATGGCTGGCTTTGACTCTGGATCCTTCCAGTTTTTCAGCCTCTTGAGTAACTAGCATTTATATGTCTGATTTTTGTTGTTGTTGTTCAGTTCTAAGGTTAAACTCAGCAACTCCACCTTGTTAGGCTAGCATACAGCTGAGCCTTGTCTCCAGCTAACAGTATATTGTGAAATGAATATTCACTGAATTCATTTTTTAATTAAAAAAAACTATAGACATGTATACTCATTGAGACAAATTACCTTTTTTTACTAATATTATATATTTATAGCAATAAAAGTTTATTCTACAAACTCTACTGTAACAAATCACAATAATATAAAGACTGTATAAAAATATAAAAGTATAATGTCCTTATTATTCTTTCTATGGATTCTAAATATGGCTTTTTCTGTTAAAATAACGATTGGCTGTTTAATAATTAGATAAATAATGTATTTTTGACTGACTAAAATAAATCATTTTTATCCTTTTAAATAAATAGACTAATTGCAGCAGGTTAAAAAAGACTATGCAAAAATATTGCTATCAATGGTTTTTGTCAACATTACATTAAAATTAATCAACTGAATTCATCAGGAGAACACAGATTTATTATTATTTCAAATTTCTCACCATGTAGTTTTTAATATTGGTTGCATTAACACAACTGAGCCACACTAGAAAGTATATATGTTTTTTGAAGTAATATCTTTTTTAAAAGAATATGGAAAGGTGGAGAGGAGGTAGGGTGGCTAGGGACTCAGGATCTATTGAACCACCAAGTGCTGAGCTACCTTTTTCTTACCTTGCTGTCTGGAGAGAACAAAAAATATGCAGCCTACCAAGACCGAACACTTTCTAGGCCATACCTGCCATACTGAAGCCACACCTCACAAAATTCCTGTGCATCCAATCTACCTGCAGAGCAAGGGATGAGTATGGAACCTAGACCCACACCCTCATGAAGGAGTAAGGAGACATCTCTACACTTTTGTGGAGGTGGCATCACAGAAGGGCAATTACAGAAACAGGACTTTGATGTCTGCTAGTGGACAACAGGAATCCCCATCCACTTGGAGTCAGAGAAGACCATGTAGACAGCCAAGTTAGACAGTAATTAGGCTAGCTGGAAGTCTCATCCACACCAAGTAAGGAGAAACTGCTCATTCCTTAGGTTCTAGTGGAAGCCACATGGGAAACCTATACGTCTCCTGTCTCTAGAAGTAATGAGGTAGTGACCCCTTCTCCTGAGGAAGAACTGTCCAGGAAGTCAACTAAAAGAGAAGGCTTAAATAAGATAAAAATCTTTGCACATAATGAGACTAGGTCTCAATCTAAAAATCACTTGCCATTCTAAGAACCAGTTAAGATTTCAAACAGAATTTAAAAGATAACCAGTAAATCCTAGTATAAAAGGATGTTGTAAGTTTTTGGTAAAGAATTAAAACCAGCTATGATTAAAAAACAACCAACAAAACTATTAACAAGCAATTTTAAAATGCTTGAAATGAGTGAAAAAACAGAAACCCTCAGCTAAGATATAGAAAATGTAAAGAACAACAAACAGAAACTTTAGACCTGATTAATGTATACACCAGTGGTTATGGTCAGTGGTTATGGCTAGTGGTTATGGTCAGTTATAGAAGGAACACTTATTTAATTGGAAGGTAGAACAAAAAGAAATTTACTTGATCTGACTAACAAAGAGGAAATGGACTGAAAAAAAGTGGATATAGCCTCAGGGATCTGTAGAATATGATAGCTAATATTTATGTCATCAAACTCCCAGGAGAGGAGAAAGTGCTCATGGCTGAAATGTTATCTGAAGAAATAGTGGGTAAATATTTCCTAAAATCATCAAAAACAAAGTAAAAATTTAAGATGTTTACTGAACTCCAAACTTAGTAAGCCCAAAGAAACTCATGACAAGACATACCACAATTAATCTGAAAACCGAGGACAAAGAAAATTATAAAAAGCAGCCAGAAAAGGGCATCTCACTTAGAGAGGTAAAACAATTAGAATGGCTGCATGTTTCATATCAGAAACAATAATGACCATTCTTTCCCGCATTTGTTTCTTATTTTTATTGCATTACTACCAAACCTTTGGTTATGTTGCTGACCTCCCTTTTGTTCCTACTGTGTAGTTAGCTCATCACAGCTACAATATTTCTTACTTTTGGTCCTAACTTATTTTTCAAAAAGAGGAAAAGGTGGTCCAATTTGATTAAAGTAAAATGATATAGTTATACAATGAAAATTAAAACCTTTAGGCATCTATGATACTACACCAGTGAATTCACAACACATGCACAAGGAGCTTTGAAAAATCCTGTCAAAGTGTCTTAATTTTTAAATAGAGGTGATTTATTTTCTTTTAAAAACACTTCATTAGCAATAATTAATTGTGAAAAGTAAATGCAGTTCAGTTACATTTTCACATATACATATAGTGTGTTTTGTTTATAGTAACACAAGAAAAGTCTTTGTAATCATATTCTAAAATAGATACATTTCTATTTCTATTTAACAATGGGCAGAGCAAATCCTTTGCCAGGAAATCTTTAGCTTTTCTCAAATAATTATATGAGACACTTTATAAGACATTTATTTGGAACTCTGCATAAAAAGATGAGAGTATGAAAGATGTTATATTTGATATTTAAATTTTCCTTTTATTTTTCAGAGAACACAGTTGAAGGAAAAATATTTAGTGGTCTCTTTTTAATCTCTTAAATAGACTTCCACTTCTCACAAGCCTGACTTCATAGTATCATAAGGAATTAAGTCTTTAACGGATAGTTTTTAGTGTGAAAATGACTGATGGAAAAAATAAGCCATAAACCTCTGGTTCAGTTATGTTATTGTAAGACATAGGACAAACAATTATTTTAAATTAGATGTTCATCAAATCAAGTATAATTTTAATAGAAGTTATTTGTAATGTTTTTAAAATCTGAATCTGAATTAAAAGAAGAGGAACACAATTGGGACCTGAATGAGCAGATGGAACAGCAGAATTGAGGCTTCTGAGCTCTTTCATGTATGACCAAAGAGGAAAAGCGCCCACTAGAGCAATGTCAACTCACTTCCTGGATGCCTTAGATTCTGAAGAACCTCATACTAGACTGACCTATGCAAGAGATCTGTTTGGAGTAAACAAAAGGATTTCAAGGGTGAAACCTGCTAAGGGAAAATTGAATATAAATTTTTACTTTATTAGGACCAGCAAAAAGAAATGGTTCTAATATCCTCAAAGATTAAACAAGATGGCAGCACTGGAAAATACAGAATAGAAACAGTTTTGTTTCTAAAGCTTTATTCAATGAGCTCTATTACACATATGATCAGCAAATACTGAATTATGTTTTAAATTTTGGTCTATGTATCTTTGACAAGATATTCTTTTCAGCAACATTTAAAGCTTTATAGAGCTGAGAGACATTACATTTTTTTCTCCCAGTAGAGGCCATACTCACAGTTTAAAGCAATCATAGGGTAGAAATAATTTAATCTTAATTAACAAAATTGGAAAATTCACATGAAACATGTAATTTTATAGAGCAATTATCCAACTTGAAGAAAGTAGGTATTCTTTCTTCCTAATCATTATTGCTACAGTGTATAGGACTGAATATTTTTAAAAATTATAATTAAAATTCTTCCTTAAAAATTATTAAAAAATAAATACAATTCTTCCTTATTAGACTTCAGAGATTATTAAAAGAAATCCCACAGAAAAAGGCTTACTTTGACAAATTACTTTAAACTATATAGTTTTTATTTAACCTTAAAATTTTATATCTACTACCCCCAAATCAATATTTTAATCCTATAAATAATCTGCATTAAGGATACCTTATTAGTTAAACAATACTTATTATTAGTACTAGTTAAAATTCTGAAGTTTTTGATTTGCACTACCATAATTTTCTAAACCTCAGTTCATGCATAAAATGGGGATAAATAATACCTTCTTCATATATTGATATAAGGAATAGAGGTTAAAGTGTTTGGTGTATGTGTCAGCAACAGCTAGAAGCAGACTAATCAGCTATGAGTTCAAATCCTAGTCCTGGCATTTGCTAGGTGAATGACAACTTTCCTGAATATTCATTTTTTTTCCGCAGCTGTCTGGAAGTAGTAGTTTTTTTTTTTTTAATTTTGAAAATACCGTACAGAGGGGTTACAATTACATGGGCAAGGTAATGAATCTTTTTTTGGGGGGGGGTCCGGTTGTGGGGCCTGAACTCTGGGCCTGGGTGCTGTCCCTCAGCTCTTCAGCTCAAGGCTAGCGCTCTATCACTTGAACCACAGCGCCACTTCCAGCTTTTTTTCTGCTTGTGTGGTGCTGAGGAATCGAACCCAGGGCCTCAAGCATGCAAGGCAAGCGCTCTACCACTGAGCCACCTTCCCAGCCCATGAGTACATTTCTTATCAAGCATTGTTACCTCCTCCTTTGTTTCCCCTTCCCATCCCTTCCCATCCCCCCTCCTCATCCGGTGCCAAAGTTGTAAAGTTCGTTTTTCGACATGTCTTGTACATCTCATCGTTGCAATGGGTCCACCTGTATCCCTATTTAAACGATTAGTTTTTTCCCTTCCCCTCAACAAAGTATACTAACATCAAATACAGTGAAAACAGGGGTTATACCGTGGGGGAAGGACATACAAAGCAACAAAGAAATCAGCTTATAAATATGTTAGAAACAATAGCAAGAAAGACAAAACCTTTGAGTCCATATCTTGGGGTTCATTTAGCCTAACATCAACTTATCTGACCTTTTTTGCTTGACTCATACATATACTAGATATTGCAAATAAGAGAAACCATGGGACCTATGTTTCTTTGGGCTTGGCTTACTTCACTTAATATAATTTTTTTCCAAGTCTTTCCATTTCCTAACAAATGAGGCAATGTCATTCTTTCTGATGGAGGCATAGAATTCCATTGTGTATATATACCACATTTTCTTGATCCATTCATCTACTGAGGGGCATCTGGGTTGGTTCCATATTTTAGCTATGGTAAATAATGCAGCAATAAACATAGTTGTGCTGGTAGCTTTAGTGTGGTCTTGTTTGTGATCATTTGGGTAAATGCCCAGAAGTGGGATTGCTGGGTCATAGGGGAGCTCTATGTGGAGTCTTTTGAGGAATCTCCATACTACTTGGAAGTAGTATAGTTCTTATGTATTCTTTTTGCCTTGTGCTTTCACAAGTCCAAGTAGTAATTACATCAACTAAGTAGTAAGTTACATCAAGTAGTAATTACATGAACTTTTATGCCAACTGAAAGTGAGTATATTTTGAGAATTTACCAAACAAAAACAATATATGTTCCAGATACATGTTTAAACCTACTCTTGTCTGGTCATGGGGCTCTCTTTTCATCACTCTTATTACATTTATTTAGAATTTCTATTCCTCCTAGTTGTTTCATCTAATCTTATGTTGTTCATTCCTAGTTCTATGCTATATCTCTTATTAATATTCATATGTGTTCAACTGGCAACTAATTATGTACTCTGTTATGTTTTGGAAGTTTATTTTGAATCACACAACATTCTTTTCTCTAAACTACAATACCTTATACATTTACACCTTGACAATCTTAATAGATAATAAACAATAAGAAATCCAGGTATCTGTCCTAAGTACAAACTATACAGCCTCTGCAAACATTAGGTTAAAAAAATCTTTGTTAACTTGGCTGTATTCTCACAATATTTTTACATAATGAGCTTACACTTTTAGAATAAAATTATGACACAGATAAACCCTAAAAAGCCTCAAAGCTTAAGGATGCTCATTAGTTTTAACAAAACCATAGTACAACCTATTCTGTAGCTTAACTAGTGTACACAGTGGAATGCAAGTAGTTATGAAAAGACAGATAATAGAGCTGAAACTATCAGTCTTCTAATAGCTTACTATCCTACATAAAAGGACATTTTCCAATATCCTATTTAATCCAAACAGCGACATAACATGGTAAAATAGGAACGTAGAGACAATTCAGTCTGTCTTTGTAAAGTTTGCTTTAGGCTATAAAATCATCTCAGTAAGTAAAGAATGTCTAGCTATTTGTATTTCATCATTTTCCTATGAGGCATGCCAAGAAATGTTTCCATTCTGGCAAAAGTTATATGATACATTAGTTTTGATATTAATTACAGCTACACTGTAATCCTAGCTACACAGGAGTCCGAGATCTGAGGGCTGTGTTCAAAGTCGGCCTGAGCAGGAAAGTCCATGAAACACTTATCTTCAATTAACCACCAAAAAGTGGGAAACAGAGGTATGGCTCAAGTGGTAGAGAACCAGCCTTGAGCAAAAAAGCTCAGGGAAAATGCTCTGGCCCTGAGTTCATACTGGCACAAAAAATAAAACCACTTCAAAAGTAACTTCCTTTACTGATTTACATTTACCATTCAGTTGCATTATAATAATAAGCAGACATAAAGGAAAAGCATCAAGTATGTCTTCAATATTAGTACTTCAATTTTATTATATTTTGATCTTCTAACTCTCAATAACATATATTTAAAAAAGTATATTCATGTCGGGTGCTGGTGGCTCACGCCTGTAAATCCTAGCTACTCAGGGGGCTGAAATCAGAGGATCATGGTTCAAAGCCAGCCCTGGCAGGAAAGTCCTTGAGACTCTTATCCCAATAAACCACTAGAAAACCAGAAGTGGTGCTGTGACTCAAGCGGTAGAGTGCTGGACTTGAGCTGAAGAGCTGAGCGAGAGTGCCGAAACCCAGAGTTCAAGCCCCACGACCAACAACAACAACAACAAAAACAACCAAAAACGAAACAAACAAAAAGTATATTCATGAAAAAGCAGTAATTCAGGAATTATTTAAAATTTATATTTATAATAATGTTTTCTTAAAGCTTGTGCTTTATCACTTGAACCCCATTTCTACTTTGGTTGAACTCACTTTTACTATTTAGGCGTGATAAGTTTTTCTCAAGGTTACCATAAACTTGTAATTAGGTAATTTAAATATATTTAAATATTCACTTCAAAACTTAAATGTCAGCTACTACAATTAGATAAAATATTATACAAAAATGTAATATTTAAAACTTTTCCTATTCATTTATTATAGTGGTTTTAAGCTATTTCATTTAGTATGGATGCGTGCTGTGTAAGTTTTTACTTTTGTGTCTTTTGACTGCATATTCAAAATTTAAATAGTTCATTCAAAAGTAAGTATAACATTAAAAATTTAATATTTTCAATACATGTTACATATTTTCTAAGTACACGTGGACTGTAGTCAGTAATTAATTCCCAATTCTTTTCTCTTGGATAAAGGTACCTTTCAATGTGTAAGCTATAGCAAGAGAACTGACTAGACAACTTGCCACTTGATTCACAATTCACTAATCCATTTTCCATTGATTTGACCTTCTGCAGAAGCCTTTCCTAAATCTAAATCTAAATAATGAGCATAAAATGATGTGTATTTAGTTGATCATAAATGACCTCTGCTTTCCCAAAAAATAAAGCCATAGACAAATCTTATTAAGGACACGTTTAAAGATGTTTGTAAGATAGGTGTAAGCTTTTAACTTTTTTCTGTCTTACATAAGACATGATTACCTAAAATAGAGAATTTTGTTTGGTTTGTTTTTGAATTTTGTCCCTTGGAAGGAGCTCTGGTGAAGAATTTTCAAAATAAATGAGTATGTGCAGAAAACAAAACTCATTGTTCTGTATGCAACATTGTCTAAATCCCTTTGATCATGTAATAACCTACTTAAGAAACATTTATTATTGTCCATGGATACACTCTCGAATATGTTCTCAGGGAGGCAGTGATTGTTCATTTAAAAATAGATATGAGGGCTGGGAAGGTGGCTCAGCAGTAGAGTGCTTGCCTTGTATGGACGAGGCCCTGGGTTCGATTCCTCAGCACATATAAGCAGAAAAAGCTGGAAGTGGCCCAGCTGCTCAGGTGGCAGAGTGCGAGCCTTGAGCTGAAGAGCTGAGAGACAATGCCCCAGGCCCAGAGTTCAGGCCCCATTATCGATCCTCCCCCCCAAAAAAAAGTATGAGGCTAGGGGTAGTGAGTATATGTTAGCTCATTCATAAAACTTCCCATTTGTTCATGAGAACAGAGGCCCTTTCTGTACAGAGTATTGCATTCTCAAGTGCTTAAAACAGCTTGTTAAGAGCACCTGCTTTGATCCCATGTTTTAAAAACTGAGGTAGGAATTAATGAAACAAAGAATAGTGAAATTAACGCCGAGCACCAGTGGATTATGCCTGTAATCCTAGCTACGAAGGAGGCTGAGATCTGAGGGTAGTGTCAAAGCCAGCTGGGCAGGAACATCTATGAGACTCTTATCTCCAATTAACCACAAGAAAACTGGAAGTGGCCCTGTGGCTCAAGTGGTGGAGTGGTAACCTTAGCTGAAGAGCTCAGGGACAGCGCAGAGGACCAGAGTTCAAGACTCACAACTGACAAAACAAAACAAAACAAAACAACAACAAAACTTAAAAAGCATATAGTATTGTGGAAAGGAAAACAAATATACAGGTAATTATAGCATGATTTGGAAGTTAATGTTTCAGAACGTGCTTTGAGGGCATGCATGAAGGAATTATGAGCTTACAAGGATAATCAAGGACAGTAATGCTAGAAATAAGCTCTTACATGATAAAGAAGAATGCACAAGTAGATGAGTAAAGTACAGACAATTATCTTGTGGTTTGATTGCCTTGAACAGGAATAAATGGAAATTTATGGTAGAGCCTTAGCCTTGAGCAAGAGATGCTCAAGGACAGTGCCCAGTCCATGAGTTCAAGTACTCAGACCAGCACTCACATACACAAAATGTATCTATTCTAATAATAAAAGTTTCTTAGTGTTTTTTCCCTTTTCATAACATTGGATTGTTCTGCAAATGAGCTAATAGACAACTAAATTTTGGTTAATTGATATTTATGACAACCTCAATCATCCCACAGTTTGAATCTCATTTAAACATTTTCAGATGACATTCCAGGAGACAAATTCCACAGTGTAAACAGAAGATGAAATTATTCTAGCTGAGGCAGTACGAGAAAGGAGGATGGAGCAAAACTATGAAGAGAGGAGGGCTGAGAATTGGGATATATTTTGTATATAGAGCCAATTTAACTAGCTGACACAATACAAGGCAGAGGGAGAAATACTGAAGGAGTGGTGAGGAAAAGAATGAAAAATCATCCATGGGGTGAAATTCTGTTTGTAATTTGCAGGAATACACTACTGAAAAATGGAATGCCTGTCAGGTAATATCTATAAGATCTGGGCCAAACAGAAACCACATCTGAGGGCTCCAGAGAAGAAACTATATATATGATGGTTTTTAGAGAAAGTGGCTAGTATAGGGTACATGCTCCATTATTGAGGGCTTGCCTCAAGACAGCAGCAGTGTTGGCCAGGGTATAGGATACTGGTGACCCTAATAGAAATTCTGCCTCTCAGAAGATAAGGAACAAGAAAGAAGTCTGATGTAACAAGGGCAGTGCAGATCGAGAACAGTGGAAAGAAGAGTGTCTGAGCTGGGAACACTGAATTCAAAGCTTAACTTCTGTTCATGCCTTTCACTGATCCCTGAGCCATACAGGAGTGAAACACACAAAGAAAACTACAGTAAGACCTGAGACATGGCTCACTGGAGATAAGCCAGTATTTACAGATGGAGAATAATCATTTCCCATGCCTGATAGAACAATAGCATCCCTAGAGAAAACAAAAGATTCTAAAATTTCTACTATACAATATTCTAATGTTTAAGGTGCAGTACAAAATTTACATGAGCCTAAAAATATATCTCATTCTCAAGAGAAAAAACAACTAATAAATAGCAATGCCAAGACAGTTCAAACACTGGTATTTTCAGATGAGAGTTTTAGAACAGTTTTAAAATATACATAATGAGTAAAAGATAGGAAATCTCAATAATAAAAAATGTAAGAGAACCAAATGGAAATTTTAGAATGGGAAGATTACAAAATAGGAGCTCACTGAATAAGCTTAATGATTGAATAGAAATATAAAAGAAAGATAGTAAACTTGAAGGTAGACCAATAGAAATTTTCTAACCTGGAGAAAAACATAAAATAGAATTTTTAGGAATTTGTAATACAACATAATGAAATCTATGACACATGCAGCTGGAATCCCAGAAAGAGAGATAGAACACAAAGAAAATATTCTGGAATAATATTGCCAAATGCATTTGTATTTCAGATTATATAAATTTTAGATTTAGATTTAGATTTAGGTTTAGATTTTAGAAGCTGAATGATCCCCTAGAGAACAACAATAAAGAAAACTGTAAGTAGAAAAAGCAATCAATTGTTCTAAACAAAGACAGGTCTTGAAAATAACAGAAAAAAGACAATGCATAAAAGAGAATGACCTAGAAGACAGAAAACATAAAAATAATTACTAATTGAAAAATAACAACATCAACCAAAGAATACCATAGCCACTGAAAATATCTCAAGACAGAAAAATATAATCACATTTTTCAGCCAAAAAGAAAGTATGAGAGTTCACTGAGAACACACGTACACTATCAGAAATGGTAAAAGAAATTTAAGCGAAAGGAAAAACACTTGATGGAAACTTAAGCCCTCAAAAATGAATTAAAAGCAATAGATAAATGTTTGAGAAATTGAACTATTTTCCAACTCAGTTTCTTTAATGTATATAAAATTTAAAGAAAGGTGGCATATGCTTCTGGTATTTCCCATGTATGCAGATGTATGGCCCAGAAAACAAATATTAAAATTATGGAGCTAAATCTAATTATATGCATAATTATATTAAATACGAATTCACTGAACTTTCCAATTGTGTTATAGGGATCAAAATGGATTAAAAAACAATGCACAACTATATGCTATGTAAAACAAATGCACTATAAAATATACACAAAAATATAGAAGTAATAACAATAAATGAGTGGCTATATTAGTATCAGACAAAGTGCATTTTCAAACAAATTCTGTTACCAGAAATAAAGATTATTTATAGTGGTAAAGAGGACATTTCTTCAGGAAGGTATGATACTCACAAATATGTATTTAGCTAATGTCAGGAACCTCAAATCCAGTCATCAAATTAGCAATTAAAGAGAAATAAAAATCCCACAATCAGTCATAATAGGAAATTCCAATACTTTCTTTCTCTTTCTCCCTTCCTCCCTTCCTTACTACCTTTCCTTCCTTTCCTTCTTTTCTTTCTTTCTTTCTTTCTTTCTTTCTTTCTTTCTTTCTTTCTTTCTTTCTTTCTTTCTTTCTTTTTCTTTCTCTCCCTCCCTCCCTCCCTCCCTTCCTTCCCTTCCTTCCTTTTCTGGGATGGGAAAAACTTCTGTAGTTAAGACCTTAAAAGCACAGGTAATAAAAACAAAATAAACAACAGGGATTATATCAAACCAAGAAGCTTCTGCTCAGCAAAGGAAAACTTAACAATAGTGAAAAAATCCTTCAGAATGGAGAAAATATTTGCAAACTATTCATCTTAAAAATAATATTATCCATGGGCTGGGAAGGTGGCTCAGTGGCAGAGTGCTTGCCTTGCATGCATGAGGCCCTGGGTTCGATTCCTCAGCACCACATAAGCAAAAAGAAAAAAGCCGGAAGTGGTGCTGTGGCTCAAGTGGTAGAGTGCTAGCCTTGAGCTGAAGAGCTGAGGGACAGCGCTTAGGCCCAGAGTTCAGGCCCCACGACCGGACCCCCTCCCAAAAAATAAGTAATATTATCCAGAATATATAAGAAACTCAAAAAACTAAACAACAATCTCCCCCAGACAATACAATTTTAAGTGGATAAATGATTTGAAAGAGAAATTTCTCAAAAGAAGAAAAACAAACGGTCGGCAAACATATGAAAAATGTGTAACATCACTCACCATCCCCAAATCACAATGAAGCATTATTTAATCTCAGTCAGAATGGTTGATAGCAAAAAACAAAGAAAACAAAACAAAACCCACAGCAAAACCAAACCAAACAACAAACAAACAAAAAGGCATAGAGGATATAGAGAAAAGGGACACTTGTACACTGCTGGTGGGAATGTAAATTAGTATAGGCATTATGGATAGCAGTGCAGAGTTTCCTCAAGACCTGAAAACAGGTCTACTGTGGAACCCAACTATTTCACTTGTGGATATATATCTGAAGGAAATGATATCAGTATACCAAAGCAACACTACTATTTCAATAGATAGAATGAGTGGAAAACAAGTTAGCAAATATGTGTCATCTGAAGCACACCATCAAACCACACTGGTGTAATGAAATCTTATAGACCACTATGCTCAATGACTGAAGCATGAACATTATTTTCAAGAGCACATGATACATTTGCTAAATTCTATCATATATTCTTTTAAAAATATATTTTTATTGTAAAGATACTGTATAGAGGGGTTACAGTTACATGAGCAAGGTAATGAGTGCATTTCCTATGGAGCATTGTTACTCCCTCCTGTGTTTTCTATCATATATTGTGAGTCATAAAATAATCTTCAGATTCAAAATAACTGAAATAAGAGAATGTTTCTATGCAATAAAAGTGAAGTATAAATAACAAGATTCCCATAAACACCAATATATTTGGAAATTAAATAACACATTTATAAATAACACTAAGTTACATGAAAAATAAAAAAGTATATTTTAGACTTAGAGTCAATGAAAGTCCAATGGATGAAAAGTTAATTCTTGTTCCCTCAGATCTGCACATAAATTAAATAAACAGTCTCTGTCTTTTTTGAGAAGGATGTACTATTTCCTGGCATTTAGTAGTTCTACCTAGGTATGAGGACATAAAATAGTTCAAATAGATAAGCCTCAATTACTGTGACTTATTGTGCATTGTTGAAAATTCCTAGAAAGGCCCTTGGTCTATAGAATAAAACTCCTAGCAACATATGTGGAAGATGTACAGTTTAATGAACATTTACTGGGTAATAAGCCAATTAGAGAAGGTCTAGCTTGAGCCTTGGTTTGCTGGTCTGGTCAACAACCAATCTAAATGAGAAGACAGGATTCAAAGACACAGAATTGAGTGTTTCTTTCCCTTAAGTCAGAAAAAAAAAGGAAGTGAAATTGTATTTCATATTATCTTTGTTTTAGAGACTTCATAAAATTAGAAAAGGATACTTAGAAATATTGAATTTTCCATAAATGCCTGAAAATGGATAAAAGGGGCCTCAAATTTGTCACTTAGTAAGATAACCAGAAACTCAGTGTGTCAAGTAATGTTTCATATTCTAAGGTCACCAAATAACAAACTTCACAGAAAAACACAAACCATAGTATATTTAAGTTTGATAATGAAATCTGTTATTATTATTTACTAATTATTTTTGGATATATGATTATTTTAGTAGTTGGAATGGTATACTTGTTATAATTTGTATCCACTAGGATGGGCACAAAACAGTGGGGGGTAATTCTGCAATTTAACATTTGATTGCCTTCTAGGAGAATTTTCAAAATAAATCTTTTTATTTACTAAAGTATATTTTGGGAGGAAGCTCCCATTACTGTTCCCATGATTCAGCCATCAATAGATGGCTGAAACTTCCATCGTATCCTTCAAATTTGAGACAACTGGACAAAGTATACTGAATAAATGCCATTTAAAACTAATCACTCAAAACTGAGCACCACTGACTGTAATCCCATCTATATAGGAGGCTGAGGTCTGAGGATTTTGGTTAGAAGTCAGAGCAGGCAGGATAGTTAATGAGACTCCTATCTCCAATTAACCACCAGGAAGCTGGAAGCAGAGCTGTGGCTTAGGAGGTAGAGCTTGACCTTCATCACAAAAGCTCAGGGACAAGAGCTCAGGCCCTGAGTTCATGCCCCAATACTGACAAACAAAAAAACAACAACAACAACAAAACAAACTGATCATTCATAGTGGAAGAGATGATTCAGTGAGTTTAAAGATGTAGATTCTCAGAAAGAATATAGATTATCATTACTGAATGGGACTCCAAAAGTAATGGCTCTTCAGAGCTAACTAGTGCAACTGTTAATGAGAAATAATTTTCATTGGAATGTTCATCTGTGGCCTGGAAACTGGCCAACAATGAGAATACACCCAACTGGACTTCCCTTCTGGAGCTTCCAAACCCTTTGGTGTGGGTGTGGTCATCTTTCCTAAATGGAAATAATCTAGGGAAAAGAAAGTCTCGGTAATCCACAGACTAAAACTCTTGATTTTTTTTTTCCTTTCTGATCTCTTCAAGTCTTACAGCAGCTCTGATTTGCTATTTGCACTGCAGAGTTCTTACCCTACAAGGAGTGGGCAATATCTGGTTTATAGGCTATTTAAAACTTGTCTAATCATTTGGTAAATGACAGGACAGACATGCACACTACTAATATGCTTCTCATCAGCTGTTCTAAAGCTGTCTGTCTGTATTGGTATAGCCCTTAAATGACGTTCTAAGTATTTAAATGGCCCTTTGTAGGAAAAGGTTCCCTACTCCTGGGTGACTTTTACAATTAAAAAAATTTTACAAAAACGTTTTGGATGATTGAAAATTATGTGCAATTGCTTTGTAGTATGCATCATTCCTAGTGCATTTGGATTAGTACTTCACATTTCTACAAACATGCATAAATAAAGGCAATAAATAGTCACATAGCTTAACTTAAATCAGATTTTTCTAACAAATGTTTTTGTAAAAAATTAAGTTTTTAAAGCTCTTTAAAGGGTAATACCTGTAAGTGGTTCTAGAAGCAAAGCCTTTATTTCTTTTTTGGTTCAATTGCTTAAATGAATCAGTTTCCCTAATTTAATTTTGCAAGAATGATACTCAGTTATCTTATTACACTTATTATAGCAAGTAAACAGAGTAAACAAGTAAAATCAAACAAAACAGTACATTTGTGATTTACCAAACTGACCACAATTCATCTTAGACATCCAGCTTATAGACAGGTTCCAGGACCACTATTGGTCATATTCTTATTAATGAAAGAATAATCACATGCAATACTGCTTATCTATGTTACCTAAGAAAAAAACTAACAAGCCATAGAGAAAAATGACTTTCTGGTTTAATATATTCAGTTTTCATCTAAAATAAGAAATAACAGTTCCAAATGATTTAGTTTGGCAATCAGTAACTGAAAATCTCCAATTGACCATGTCAGTTACTTATTACATTTTTTACTTTTTGTTGTTGTTGTTGTTGTTGTTTGTGGGGCTTGAACTCAGGGCCTGAGTGCTGTCCCTGAGCTCTTTTGCTTAAGGCTAGCACTCTACCATTTGAGCTATAGTGCCACTTCTATGTTTCTGGTGGTTGTTAGAGATAAAAGTCTCATGGTCTTTCCTGCTCAAGCTGGTCTTGAACTGTAATCCTCAGATCTTAGCCCTCTGAGTAGCTAGAATTAAAGGAGTGAACCATCACTGCCTATATTCCTTTTTACATTTTAAAGTTTCTCACAGGAATCATTGTAAACTATATAACATTTTGGTGTTCTATGTTTCTATAATTTTAGTTATCTATACAACATCTCATGGCTGGGTGCTGGTGGCTCATGCCTGTAATACTAACTACTCAGGAGACTGAGATCTGAGGATCACAGTTGGAAGCTAGCCCAGGCAGAATGTCCATGAGATTCTTATTTCCAATAAATGACTCAGATAAAGCCAGAAATGACATTGTATATATGTTCATCTGAATTAGGGAAGGGAAGGGGAACAACAGAATGGTCAGACAAAGAACAAGGGAGGAACCAATGTAGCAGCAATATTCACAAGATAGTATGTTGGAAATGATCTACACAACTTGGGGGGAGGACAAGAGGGAAGAGAAAGTAGGAGAAAAATGAGGGAAGGGGTAACAAGTTTGACAAGAAATGTACTTATTACTCTAACCTCTCTGTATATCACCTTGACACCAACAACAAAGAGCCAGAAGTGATGCTGAGGCTCAAGTAGTAGAATGCTAACCTTGAGCAAAAGAAGCTCAGGGCCAGTGTCCAGCCCCAGGAGAACAGTAACAACAACCACCACCACCACCACCACCACTATCTTGTGAGTCCACAATTTTTTTGGCCATACTAGAGTTTGAGCTCACAGCTTCTCACTTGCTAGACCAGTACTTTACTTGATTGAGCCACAGCTCCATTCACTTTGCTATAATTTTGAGACAGGATCTTGGCCGATTTTTGTTTGGGCTTGTCTGGAACATAATCTTCCAATTTGCACTTCCTGCCACAACGAGGATGACAGTTGTGCACCACCATGACTAGCTTTCCTCTGTTGAGATGGGTGAATCTCAAAAATATTTTGAGTAGTCTAGCCTAGAATCATGATATCCTGATCTCAGTCTCCCATATGGCTAGGATAACAGGTGCACACCACCATGTACAGCTATTTGTTGAGATGGGAGTCCCATGAACTTTTTGTCCAAATTGGCCTTAAACAGCCATACTCTTGATCCCCACCAGAATAAACAGAATTGCAGGTATGAGCCACAGGCCCAGCATTCAGTCTTTCTGAATTATGCTTTCCCAACAGATCATTTTCTTTATATCTATACAAACAGGCATAAACCTACATTTTCAAATTCCTGTGATATGTATAACATAAAGAACAGTGATGAATTATTATATGAATATTGTCTGAATTATTGTCTCTAGAAACATACTTCAAATAAACTTCTTATGATATATACTAAGTAACTGAAAAATTTTTCAGGTAAATGTTTTTCTTTGTTGTAGTACTGGGGTATAAACTCAGCTATGTGCTTATCTGGCAGGCATTCTACTTCTTGAACCATGCCTCCTCCTACACTCAGCTAAGTTTTAAGAAATGAAATAAATACTCTTATTCATTAGTACTTTTGCTTCACAATAATAGTTGCATTGATTTTAAAAATTATGCTGGAAGATAAATAGAAAGAACAGATTGGGAGAAGATCTTCACTAGCTATACAAGACAAGGGCCTCCTATCAAAAATATACCTAGAGCTCAAAAAATTAACCCCTTCAATAAAAGGTCCTCGAAGAAACAACCAACCCATTAATAAGTGGGCTAAAGAGTTAAAAAAGAGACTTCTCTGGAGAGAAAATAAGAATAGTCAATAGACACATGAAAAAATGTTCAACATCCCTGGTCATAAAAGAAATACAAATTAAAACCACATTGAAATCCTCCCCAGTTAGAAGGGCCATTATCAAGAAAGCAAATAAAAGTAGATGCTAGCGGAGATATGGCCAAAAGGGAACACTATTACACTGCTGGTGGGAATGCAAGCTGGTTCAACTACTCTGGAAAGCAGTATGGAGGTTCTTCAAAAGACTACAAATAGAGCTCCCCTATGATCCAGCAATCCCACTCCGGGCATTTACCCAAATGATCATAAACAAGATCACACTAAAACTACCAGCCCAACTATGTTCACTACAGAATTACTTACCATAGCTAAGATATTAAACCAACCCAGGTGTCCCTAAGTAGATGAATGGATCAAGAAAATGTGATACACACACACACACACACACACACACACACACACACACACACACACACACACACACACACACACACACACACACACACACACACACACACACACACACACACACACACACACACACACACACACACACTGGAATTCTATGCCTCCATCAGAAAGAACTACACTGCCCCATTTATTAGGAAGTGGAAAGACTTGGAAAAAATCCTATTAAGTGAAGTAAGCCAGACCCAAAGAAACATAGGCTGCATTGTTTCCTCATCTGTAATAACTAGAATATGTCTAGGATACTCTTAGCAGAGGATCACAATGGCTTAATAGCTATGTACATATGACCATATAAAATGATGTTAATTGAAATAAACTCTAAGATATGGAAACAAGAGGGTTTTTTTTAATGTACTGTAGGAAGTTCTTTCTTCCTCCTCGCCCCACTTTGGTTTATTCCTTGTAGTCACTGTTTTTGATTCTGGGACCCTGTGTCTTGTCTATATGTTTATCTGATTTGGGGAAGGGAGGGGGAATAACAAAATGGCAAAACAAGGAAAAAGGGTGAACCAATGCAATAGTGATACTCATAAGATACTAGGTTGGACATGAAGTTTACAACTGGGAGGAGGGCAGGAGGAAGAATAATGGGAGAAAAATGAGGGAGGAGGTAACAATGTTTGACAAGAAATGTACTCGTTACCTTAGTTATATAACTGTAACCCCTCTGTACATCACCTTTACAACAAAATAAAATTAAATTAAAAATAAAATAAAAAATATGCTGGGCAATGGTGGCTCATACCTGTAATCCTAGCTACTCAGGGTACTAAGATTTGAGGATAGATATTCAAAGCCAGACAAAGCAGGAGACTATTTGAGACTGTTATCTCCAATTAATCACCAAAAAGCCAGGAATGGAACTGTGGCTAAAGCAGCAGAATGTTAGCCTCAAGTGAAAAACCTAAGGAACAGTGCCCAGGCCCTGAGTTCAAGTACTATTACCGGCACACACATAAAATACGTGCATGCATGTGCATACAAACTCACATACACAATTAAAGAAGAGATAAACAAAATTCTTCAAAATAAAATCTAGTATCTAAAACTAATGCTTCCATGAACAAAGCAATATTCCTCCCTGGAAATATTCTTGAAATCCCAGTCTGTTTACTTAACTATTTGGGTAGGACACCTATTACCTAGTCTTTGTTTTCAGGAAGTTTGTCTTATCTAAAATAGTAAACCATACACCTTAGTCTCTCACTTCAAAATAACCTTTTTCTGACTTGAGTCCTTTACCTACTACTGGCACCTCCTATCTACAGCTTTTCCTAGCTCTTCAGACAGCAATTCCCTGTTTTCTGTAGTATGTTTTAGCAAACATTGGAATTCTATCAGTTCCAAGTCCAGAAAAGGATAGAAAAATCTACTTTATTGAACTTAGGTTCTGTCAATCTGTACCTTCTGTTTTGAATGTAAGTTTATCTGTTTTGGGAAGGGTAAAGGACAGCGCACAAATGGTGGGACAAAGACTGAACAAATGCAGCCGTGATAATCATCATGCATTATGTTGAAAATGAACTATACAACTTGTGGGGGAGGGGAGTTAGGAGGGAAAACCTGGGAGAAAACAAGGGAAGAGTTGACATTGTTCAGAGTTATACTCATTACCTGACTTATGTAACTGTAACCCTTCTGTACATCACCTTTACAATAACAATTTAATAAAAAATAAAAATAAAGTAAAAAAAAAAGTTTGTAGCTTGTGTTTTCTAGTGTCTGCCTCTAAGTGGATTAATGTCTAAGAAGAAAAAAAGAATACTTAAATCCCTATTTTTATATTGGAGGAATTAGAAAAGATCCAAATATGTCCCCAGACTGAGAATCAACCCCATTAGGCTCTACAGAAAAGATAATATTATGGAATAGTTTATGTTTTAAATGTGCAAAGTAACTGGGTATTTATTCATTGGGGATGATTCATTCAAATTAAAAGTACACATAAATTAGAAATGATAATAAGTGAATGTAGTCATATATAGATACGGTTTAAAAGTAAAAACATTGTATTAAAAATTTTTGGATGAATATGTAAATATACATTTAAAAGAGTGACCACATATCACAGAATACTGAATGATATTTATTTGCATGTGTACATAAAATATGTACGTATATATATATATATGTACATATGTATGTATGTGTGCCTATAAATAAAATGAATCACAGAAATGATCACAGTACAGGTTATTTCTTAGAAAATAATACACAGTTATCAACCAAAAATTACTAAAGCATACTAAGATAAAATAATAAAATTAGTACATTCAGCCAGCAGTTGAACCATTTACAAAAAAAAATGACTACTTTATCTGTGCTTTTCTCTTCTGCAAAATCCAATAAACTACCATTATATTCCTTTTAAATGGTTCCATTACCAGGATTCGGTAACAACAGGCTAATCTCTTGGTAATTATAATAAATGCTTGTAATCAAAGTAGGAACCATTTAAACTAAGGAGAAGAAAAGCTGTTTTCCATCAAACTCATTGTAGTTCTGTGACCTTTAAAGTATTCATGTACATAACAGCTTTTCATCGAATCATCTTCAAATAAATGTTAAAAAAATCACATCATTGATAATTTGGATTGAGATATATTAGCATTTTTGTTCCCTAATTTTACTTTGTGTTAATAATAACAAGAGTAAGGGACATATTTGCTTAGAGTACAAATTCTTAGAATTTAAATGATAAATGACTTGATTAGTAATGTAGTATTTCCTTAGGGGAACAAAAGCAATAGTCATTTCAGAAAAACTATACTCCGTAATGATGAGTTATTCACAATGCTGATGGCATGACGGAAGTATTATTTTCCTAGAAGACAGCATATCTCAACACAAAAATTAGGTCTGTATTTATTTGAACCAGCAATGTGTTCAGAAATTGTAACAGTAATTGAACCCTGAAAAAATTACGGGAAATGACTCTGTATGATCAGAATGGCTTTCATCTGTATTTTGTTAGACCAAGCATTGATTTCACTTTTTAGCTGTGAAGGAGAAGCCAGCTGTGGCCAGAATGGGAGCAAACTGTGAACCTGGGTTATACTCAAGAAAGAATGCCTTGTCTTTTTTTAAAGTAGCATTTTAAATAAGGATTAGCAAAAACAAACAAAAACTACTCTTTTAAATAAGTCAGCAAAATAATCTAGTAATTTTTAGAATACACACATACATACACACACACACTTGTGTACTTGAAATGAATACACACACATATGGGCTTCCTCAAACTGTCACAAGTGGTGAATGTAATTTATGAGAAAATGAAACCTTTGTGCTCAGTTGTGGGAATAAGTAGAAATATCAAACGAAAATAAACAAAGAGAATGAAAACATAAAATTTATTGCCTTCAAGGCAGAAACAACTACATTTTACTTGGTATTCCCAGATGTGCTAACAGGAAATTTATGACAGCACACTGAAAAGCAAGATTCCCTTAGTGAAACCCTTCACATTTATTTAACTAAGAACAATCATTGAAAATGACCTTTATCCAAGCCTTTCACAGCAGTCTTAAAATGATCTAAAATTACTACAGATATTCTTTAAATTACTTAACTGAAAGTCACTACCCAGGGGCAATATTAAAGTACTAGCAAGTAAATACAGCTCTGTCTTCAGTAAATCGTAATACAGGATATTAAGGAAGAACCGATAACACATTAAATATCTTTGTCAAAAAGCTAGCTAACAATGTTAATTGTCTTAGTGTTTTAGAATTCATACGGATCATATAGTTTTCAAATTCAAGCATTTTGTTTCTTAATAGAAAAAGGCTTCATAGAAAAAGAATCTAGAAAATGGAAATGTCTACTACTTAATATTATATAAAAATGTAAAAACCAGATAAGGCTTTTGGGGACATATTTCATCTAAATAAACTAATACTCACCATATATAGAATGCATCAAAAATAACTGTTAAGATTTATTTACATGATTCCTGCTATTGCCAAAATAAGTGAGCCAAAAACTATAAACATGACCACCTATTTTTTCTCCTTTAATTTAATCCATTGTAAAAATCAAAGATTGGAGGTAAAGAGATGGGTAAAAGCAGAGGTCAGAATAATTGACAGTTGACCAAAAAGGTATGTACTTGTGTACTCTAAAATTTTTAATTCTAGCATTTCAAAATGCATTTATTTCGGTTAGCAAAAACAGAGTATACTCTAGAGGGAAAGGATTTCCTCTATTAAGAGGATGATTAGTTCAGTAAATCATGGCTTTCAGATATAGATGATTTCTATATCTCCATGTTGGGAAAAAGAGAAGGGGATAGAAGGTTCATTTCACCACAAAGTAATTATGCCTAGCCTGAGTGTTAACCATTTATCATGGCTGAAAGATGACACTCACTGTTAGCCAAGGGAAACTGCTACTCAAATGCTCTCATCCAGATCAATATACCACATACTTTGTTCCCCCTAACAAAAAAATAATTATACATCAGGAACTTCAAAATCAATACCTTCTCAGGCAAACGTAAAAATAAGCTATATAGGAATGAAGGTCTGATATGGTTGACTGTCACTGAAGTCTTCAGCTTGTTCTTCTGTACACTTAACCAAATCTCTAGTATTATATCAAATCCACAATACTGATTCCCGACAGAGGAATAAAGTGTTGTCATGTTTGGTCCTTTTTTGTTTTTTTCTTTTTTTGGTAATAAAGCATATAAAGGTGACTACTCACTACATCACAACATTACAGAGCTTGCCATTAATTAACCATTAGTATTTTTAAAGGAAAGAAAAAGAAAAAATAAATTCATGAGGAAAAACAAAACTATGTCCTTACTAACAAAGGCTAAAATACCTCTGGAAGCATGCTACTTAATCTTCCAGTTGAAACCTGGACCTGTTATAAACTCGTAAACAGAAGATCCACAATTCTGTAATGTGTGTTTGAATTTGTTTCAAGGTAAAAACATTCCTTGCAGTTAGTGAATTAGAAGGTATATGCATGGTTATACATGTATAGATTTTATACATTTGGACTTAAACAGGTGTTATAATCATTTGAAAATCTATCCAAATGTCAATTTGACAACTGCTTTCTGTAAGATACAGCTCAGTCTTATAAACCAATCTAATGTATCAGAAAAGGTTAAAGGGCATGGAAAAATCACTACTTGGGTGAAAAAATTTTGACATCCAATTTTCAAGCTGATTTATCAGTAGAAAGCTAAAATTGATAGGTTGCCATTACTGGGGAGCAGCTTGTCTAAGAAAGCTGTTACAAAGACCCTCATTTTGATTTAGCCACATTAATCAATAAAAAGCTATACTGTTTCAATTTTTTAAACATCGATCTTCTGCTATAAGCTTAGTGTAGGCACGTTTTTCAACAATCATAAAACCTCAGTATATTTTTAAACACAGGCTCAGTAAGTAAAATTATCAAATGAAATTTGGATTTATTTACCTTGATAGTTAATCCCTGTTACAAATATAATTGTTAAATCTAGTTAACTAAGAAATTGAGTTAATATCTCTTTTATATTTGGAGAAATAATGATTACTTTTCACTTTGGTCCTTCTCAGTTTTTAACAAGCTGGCATTATCTAATATGTATCTCAAATTTGGTGCTAGTATTAAGATTGATGTTCTAGAATTACAGGTTACTCTGGATATTTAGATTTAATGACATAAAAACCTGAGATGAAACAGATTATTATTTATTATAGAAGTTATTTGTACTTTTTAAATAAAGGCAAGTGACATTAAACAGAAATAAAGCATTTTGAATAAATTTCAGACCTTGCAGTAGAAATATTTGGGAAGCAGAGAAGACTTATGTTTTATATACATATATATATATAATTTTTTAATCATAAAGATACTCTACAGAGGGGTTACAGTTATGTAAGTAAGGTAATGAGTACATTTGCTATCAAGCATTGTTACCCCTCCTTTGTTTTTCCCCTACTATCCCTTCCTTCCCCACCTCCCCAACTCCTCCCTCCTTGACCAACCCCCAACTTGTAAAGTTCGTTTTCAACATAGTGTCTTGTATGTCTCATTGTTACAATGGTCATCCTGTATCCTTGTTTCAGCATTTTGCTATTTCCCTTCCCCTTCCCAAATTAGAAAAAATGTATTTACAAGATGCAGGGCACCGAAATCAAATACAGTGACAACAGGGGTTCTTAAATGTTATATAAAACAGATATTTTGCTCAGTTCATCTGTCATATTCTGGAAGAATTAAAGTAGAAATAAATAAAATTTTGCAAACAAAATGAAAACATTTATTGTTACACCACTAGTATTTTATTATAAATGCTACTAAAAATCTTGAAGGAAAAAAATATTTTTCTGGACTAATTTTGAGGTAAAATTTTTTTCCAAATTTACAGTAGTCATTTGTATTATATATATATAAGAATTTTTGTTTAAAATTATTTGTTTTCTATTATATGTAGTTGGTAGCATATATATTCAAAAAACAGATCTTATTGAAAAATTAATATAATTATATGAAATATCACATTTACTGTGAATTTCTGAAGAAAATTATATCAAATATTGTGAAAAAGTCAAAAGGACGGAGAACTAAAGGAAGGGCTAACATTGTCCAGAAAAAGAAATGTACTCATTACCTGACTTATGAAATGTTAGTCCCTCTGTACAACACATTAATAATAAAAATAAAATTATTTTTCAAAACAGGATGGAGAAATTGCATTTAGAAATTTTATGTCATTTACTAAAAGCCATTTTCCACATGTGCATGGATGGCACTGTTGTGAACATTATTCATATCAAGTTGAATGGATACAGTCCCTTTCTTTCAATATGAAACAGGCAACATCAAAAATGGAGATTTTTGAGGGGAATGGGGTAATGTCCTGAGTTCAATACCTAGTATGGCCCAAACCAACCAACCAACTAACCAATTAACCAACCAGACAGCCAATCACAGAGAAATTATTGTGTTAAACATGTTCCAAAGATAAAACACTTTAACCTAGAATGCTAAATAAACAAAAATGCTATTTTCTTTTAATTTTTAAATGGATATACAATAATTTTATATAGTTAAGGGGTACAGTGTGATGACTTCATGTATTTGATGTATTATTCTTGTATATCTGAATAACAATCAAAGAGAATAATCAGCATTTTTCCCATGAAATATTTTTCATTTCTTTATGTTGGGGAGCTCTGAAACTTTCTAGGTCTTTTTTTTTTAAATTTAATTTAATTTTATTTGTGAACATACTGCACAGAGGAGTTACAATTACATGGGCAGGATAATGCGTACATTTCTTACCAAGCATTGCAGCCTCCTCCTTTGTTTACCCTTCACATCCCTTCCCAGCCTCCCCCCTCCCCCCCATCCCAATCCTATTCCTTCCCCCCCCTCCCTCCCCCCCCCCCCACCGCACCGACATTGTAAAGCTCGTTTTGGACATGACAACTTGTACTTCTCATTGTTGCAACAGGTCCACCTGTATCCTTAAACAACTGGTTTTTCCCCATCTCCTCCACTTTCTAGGTCTTTATATTCCCAACAATAGTAAATTGTTGGGAATATATTATTGAATAAATTTTACTCTTACATACCTCAAGAATACGAATTGATGTCTCAGAGATAATTTATAGTAATGTTTCCAAAAGGCAGAGTTAGTCTACTTCTTTGGAACAGTTTAGGATAAATAATAGTTACAACATTATAAATGGTTCAATAGGAAAATACCAGCATGATGATGATAACATTTAGAAGTATATTCAATTTTCATCATACTTAATGACCTTTCCTTTGATATCACAGTAATTTCTGAAGGAGGTATGAAGCTAGGTGTTTTGTTTCCTTTCCACGTACCATGGTTAGTTCTAGAAGTTTCTCATGTTGCTAAGCAAATCATATGTCAATACCTTTCTGCCTTGTTTACTCAATAGCCAAAACAGGAACATAAATTTTTCTGAAATATTTAAGAATATAATTAATAATATACAATTTTGTACTTTCTACCAAAATTATTTTTTCTCTTGGCTTTTAGAAAATACTGACAGAGCTGGGCCCCAGAGTCTCACGCCTGTAATCCCAGCTTCTCATAAGGCTGAGATCTGGGATCCCAGTTTGACTCCAGTATGGGCAAAAAAGTTTATGAGACACTTATCTCCAAGTAACTACCTAAAAAGCTGAAAGTGGAGCTATGGCTCAAAAGGTAGAGTGAAATCCTTGAGCAAAAAAGCTCAGGGATAGTGCCCAGGTCCTGAGTTCAAGCCCTAGAGCAGGCT
Organism: Dipodomys merriami; assembly: GCF_024711535.1. Classification (NCBI taxonomy): domain Eukaryota; kingdom Metazoa; phylum Chordata; class Mammalia; order Rodentia; family Heteromyidae; genus Dipodomys; species Dipodomys merriami. The sequence goes on from NW_027206179.1 coordinate 59,177,810, forward strand.
TGCGTGTGTATGCATGCACACATGTGCACCCCCATCCACACACACAATATTGATAAAAGTTTACGTTTTTCTTGTTATTAATAATTTTATTCCTTTTTTGTTTTTTCAGTTTGTACATATGTACTATATCCTTTCATGTCTTCCCAGCAGAAAATACAACTCATTTTAGTGACTGTTTTCTCTGGGCTAAGAGCATACCTCTAATCTCGGCTACATTTGCTTTGACTTTCTCATCCACAATGATCAAATGCTTCTCTTTGCCTTTCCTTTCAGTCATATCAATCTAAGTGCTTAGTTAGGGGACTTATTTCCAACCATTCACCTTGACAATAATTACCTGAGCCTGTGGAGCTATTTAAGCCTCTAGACTCATTATGTGACCATTAAGGAGCAATTTCTATTCCATCTCCTTATCTTTCTTTAAGTATCAAGGACACTTACAGTTTATAACTATAAAAGCACAACTTGTTCCCAGCTGACAGAACTTTTACTTTCTGACTTTAAACAATATACTTTCTTCTCTACTCAACTCTGGTTGATCTTAAACATTCTAAAAAGTCCTCTAACCTAATTTTAAAGACCATCTAATTTACTGACTCAGGAGTCTTTCTAGAGAGGTGGTTTTCATGAATGTTTTACTTACCTCCTCTAACCTCCAAGCATAAACTTCTCTTTCATGAGTCTCTTAAAATTCTAACTTGATGTATAATTAGTGTATAGGCAAGCTGCCCATTTGCGAATATTAAGTCAGTTAAGGAATAATTATAAAGTAATTTTATAATGAATCAGTTCCTGTTAATCCAGAGGTTGTGAAAAGGACAGATGGCACAGGAAAATTTTTGCTGAGGTGGGAATGTCAATACTAGACTGATTATTCATTTTTGCTAGTAAGACTACAAATCTGAAATATCCATCAAATGGGCTACACTGAGTTTTAATTATTTTATTATCATCATTATTACTATTATTAAAGTGAATAACAAAATAATTATAATCCAAAAATGTAAATCTCTTTCAGTATTGTTACCAAAAAGAAGTGAGTGAGAAAGCATCTCAGAAAGCTGAGATCTGAGGATAAGGATTCAAAGACAGCCTGGTTAGGAAAGTCTGCAGGACTCATATTTCCAATCAACTACAAAAAGCCACAGTGGCTCAAAGTGATAGAGCACTAGCTTTGAGAAACAAAGGTCAGGAACAACACCCAGACCCTGAGTTCAAGCCCAAGGACAGGCAAAATTACATACATACATACATACATACATACATGCATGCATGCATGCATACATACATAATACATAAATAAAATTATCAATTACCCTTTTATCCACTGAGTACTTACTTGTTCATGCTTTTATATTTTCTGAACTTCTGACTGTGATGATAACCCTTGTATATTCATGTATACATACATAATACATACATACATACATGTGTGGGTGTGCAAGGTATGATGAGGTATGATGGTGCAGGCCTGGAATCACAACACTTCAGCAGCTGAGACAAAAAGATTATGAGTTCAAAGACCAGCTTGGTCTGCACATAAAATTCAAGGCAAATGTGGGATACACAGTGAGTATATATCTGACATACTCATGAAGGCCAGTTTGCACTATATTGCAAGAAAACACTCACACTCACATACATAATGACTAATGAAATTATTTATCATAAATATTAAAATAACAAGAACATTACAAAAACAAAAAAGCACCCAGCCAATAGGAGCAGGATGTCATCATAAAGTAATTCCACTGGGTTTTGGGACTATGGCTATGATAGATAAACCTTGTTATCATGTCATCAGGTTTCAACACTAAATGATAAATATCCTGGCTAGAAGACTATATAAGATGTTTCCCCTCACATTCATCACCCTGAGGTAGTATATTGCTTGTTTCCTTTTCTCCGTGCCCTATGACCTTGTTTTAGCATTCAGTATCATGTTACATGAATGCCTATTATATCTGTCAGAATAATTGTTTTTTCTACTTTTTTTCAATTTAGTTTTACATCTGAAAAATATAATTAGAGATATATAATGTTTAAAATACAAGACAAAATTTTTATGACTATAAAGTAACACTAGTATAATGGTCACATAAACTAGGAAGGGGCAGAAAATTTATTAAGGATCAGGAAGACTATATTCTCTTTATTATAAATTCCCAGTTCTGATTTAGTATCACTAAAGGCAGGTCATGTCCTCTTAAGAATTGAATTGTACAGAATGAGTCTAATCTTTAGGTGGGCAATCAAGATCTTTCTTGATTAAATTTGAACTCTACTGTGCAGTCTTATCTTTACTACTGTTTTCGTATGTTATTCTGGATAATGTTTTTCAAACAAGTCTGATGTTTCACCTCTGTTCTATTTCTTGAAACAGGAATTATTTCCTGTTTCTATTTCCTTAGAAAAGATGCAGGCCAGTTAATTCCTCACTCAAATATTAAATATATCTTTAACTTAATGTTATCAACATCTAAGATTTGGTATGCTCTCATAAATTACTTAAAGCTCTCTGGGGCTAAAACTGATTTTATACATCTTTGAATTCTTCACAATATATAGAACAGGAGTTTGCTGTCTCTTATTATTGCCATTTAGGCAAAGTAGACACAAAAAGGTATGCAAGTTCAAAAAGAAGGTATTTGCACTTGCAGATAAATTAGTGTTCATAGAAAATCTACTAAGATGCACAAATTGTTATAATCAGTGAGTGAATTTCACAAGGCTATTGGATAAAAGTATTCAGCTTTATAGGTTTGCTGGAATGGCTAATGTAAAAAAAGAGTGACAAATGTAGGAGAGAATACAGAGCAACTAAACAATTTAGAAAACTGGTAATTATTAAAATAAATATAACTCTGGACTATGATTCATCAGTTCTATTCTGAGTTTCACACACAACAAAAAGGCAGGGATTCATTAAAAAAATAATATAATCACCTGGATTTTGGTGGCGTATGCCTGTAATCCTACTATTTAGGAGGTTGAGATCTGAGGATCAGTTTGAAACCAACCTGGGCAGAAAAGTCCATGAGAGACACATCTTCAATTAACTATCCCTCCCCTCAAAAAAGCCAGAAGCTATGTCTCAAATGGTAGAGCACTCTTTTTGAGCACAAAGTCTTAGGTACAGTGCCCAGATCCTAAATCCAAACGCCAGGATTGGCTCCTATGCACGCTCGCATACACACACACACACACACACACACACACACACACACACACACACACACACACACACACACACACACACACACACACGAAACCAAGACAAAGATGTATGAGAATTTATAGGAACACTATTTATAATAGCCAAAACCTATCTAATACATACATGCAGTTATATTCATTTATGTACATATAAGAACAATGTAAAACTATAATGATCTATGCATATACACATAAAGTAGTGTCACAAAGCTAGAAAAAATGAGTTCACATTACCTCATTCCACTTATTTAAATATTAAAGTAAAATAAATATATGTTTTTATAATTTAGGGTAGTGAGTTCAGTGATATATTGACTTTTTTTTTTTTTTTTTTGGCCAGTCCTGGGGCATGAACTGTGTGCCTGGGCTCTATTTGTTCAAGGCTATCACTCTACCACTTGGGCCACAGTGCCACTTCTGGCTTTGTGATTAATTGGAGATGAAAGTTTACGGAGTTTCTTGCCAGGGCTGGCTTTGAACTGTGATCCTCAGATCTCAGCTTCCTGAGAAGCTAGGATTACAGGCATGAGCCACTGGCACCTGGCATTGTTGACTCTTAAGATGACTCAAATACAAATGTTTTCACTTAGTGGCCTTGCAGGGGGTGAGTAGTTCTAGAGAGTTACCAATGCTCTAGTTTGTTTGTTTGTTTGTTTTTAAATCCAGGGTGGGAATAACATACATATTTTCCATTTTGAAAACTCATGGAGTCAGGTATAATATATGCACTCTTCTCTATGTGGGTTGGCTACACTTTAATATGAAGTAGAAAGAAAATACTGAAGCCTTTTTGCCTTCTATTATGGGAATCTATGATCCATTTCAGTGTTTAAAGTTCAGATTCATTGATATGACATACTTGTAAAATGTACTCAAGACCTCCCAAACCCCAATTTTACTTGTATTATTTACCCAATACGTGAAGGAAAATTATAAAGCTAACTTTATAGGCTGGGGCTATAAAGTTACCAGCCAATATTATGATATGGCTTCTATACCAGAAAAATCTCTAAAATATGTTTAGAATGACCATATATTTCCTGAAATCTGTATACAGATATTGTTTCTAATGAGTAAGAAATCATTCTATATCTCTTAGATTCCACTAGCAAAATAGATTTATGTCTATGAGGGAGAAACAGATTTTAAATATTTTGTTTTTGAAGAGCCAGAGCAGTCAGCTAGGCAAAAGAGATTTCTGGAATCAACAACTTCTGAAATGTTTGAGAGAGAGAGTTAAGCAAAAATAGATTTAACTTAGTTTGGATAGACACACACACAAATGAAAACTCAACACACTGAATATCCAAGTTCCTTAAAATAAACTAAGATAATAAAGTCCAATGGTCATACTTTATTTTGGTTATTCCAACTTTAAAGCTATGTTCTAACTAAAAAGCTATAGTAGTTTTTTTGGAAGATACTAAGGATGTATGTCCTCTGAGTTGTCATCTTAAAGTGATTATCAGCAGGCCTTATAAAGACCAAAACTAAGAAATAGCAACAAAATTGCTTATGCAAGGTTTATGGATTAAATGATATGAGTGTAATGTGTATTCTTGTTCACATGGATAGAAGAAAGAAAGAATTGAATTCAGCCACAATCTCACTATGGAAAGAGTTCGTATGAAAAGAGTTCATAAATATAACTGAAAGAAGAAAAAGTGCCAAGTATGGATGAAGTTATTTAAATGTTGATACAGGCTTATATTTGTTTTGTTTTTATGCCTATCCCAGGGCTTGAACTCAGGGCCCGGGAGCTATTCAGAACTTTTTTGTTCAAAGCTAAGCATTCTACCACTTGAACCATACAGCTCCATTTGTGGCTTTTTGGTGCTTTTTTGGGACTCATGTACTTTCCTGCCCAGGCTGGCTTTGAGCCATGATTCTCAGATCTCAGTCCTCTCCTCAGTGGCTAGGATTACAGGTGTGAGGCACTGGTGACTTGCCTATGGTATTATTTTAAGAAAGGAAGGGGAGCTGGGTGCTGAGTGTAATCCTAGCTATTCAGGAGGTTGAGATCTGAGGATGAAGTTCAAAGCCAGACTGAGCAGAAAGGTCCTTGAGACTCTTACCTCCAATTAAGCACTAAAAAAAGCTGGAGTTGAACTGGCTCAATGGTAGAGGGGTAGACTTGAGCAGAAACTCAGGGACAGCACCTAGGCCTGAGTTCAAGCCCCAGAACTGACACACACTGACCCCCCTCCCTCCCCCCCACACACAAAGGGGAAACAAAGAAGGGAGGAGGTAAGGAAGAGTAATACAGGAGTCAGTTTGATCAAGATGCATACATGCATCATATGCATGTATGAAAATGTTATAAATGAAAATGTTATAATGAAATCTCCCCATATACAATTAATGTATGTTAATAAAAAACATGGGGAATAAAAACATTTCACCGAGGGGCTGGGAAGGTGGCTCAGTGGTAGAGCGCTTGCCTCGCATGCCTGAGGTCCTGGGTTCGATTCCTCAGCACCACATAAGCAAAAAGAAAAAAATGGGTAGTGGCGCTGTGGCTCAAGTGGTAGAGCATTAGCCTTGAGCTGATGAGCTGAGGGACAGTCCACAGGCCCAGAGTTCAGGCCCCATGACGGGATCCCCCCACCAAAAAAAAAAAACAACCGAAAAACAACATTTCACTGAAAAATCCCAGAACTGTTTCAGTGTGTGTTCATGTTTTGTTTGTTTCTTGTGATTAGAAAAGTAAAACGGAGATAATAGAGGCCACTGAGACAGAACTATACTAGAAGCAAGTACCAGAATTTGTGGTAAAGTCACTACAAAGGTAGGGAGAGTCAAATGGTTTCCAAAGTGGTAGAATACAGTAAAGAACTGGGCCACAAAAGCAACTAGATACAAGTGGAAACCTAAATACCTGTGTTGACAGGTGCAGACAGATGGCTAGAATCTGAGATTCTAATGGAAGAAGCAAATATTAACCAGTTTATGGAATAAAAGAGCACACTGCTGCTTCCAATATGAAAGTTTACAGGAGTTCCAGATGTCTTAGATGTAAAAATTTCAAGGCATTTATATTTGAAGGAAATGAACCTTAAAAGCATAGTGAATAGAGACTGTTGCTGCACAAGGAAGAGACATTCTGTCACATCTTACCCTCAAAGCAGAGTTGCTTTGTATTTCCAGGTTCAACAGTTCAATCCAAACTGACCCTGCCATCCCGGGGATCAGATTCTGTCATCTCTCACTGCAATCCCTGTTTAGTGTTCAAAATAGCATCTTTTTTTTCTTTCTGCCTCCTCCTTCACCCTCACTATGACTGGTCATGCTCCTCATTAGTCCAATACCAGCATCAATAATACAGGCATATCTATAGGTCACTTTCACAGTTGTAGTGATGCTGTCTCATTTGCTATTTTAGAGTATAATTTTAAAAATAGCTTTTCTTTTTTAAAAGACGAGGAGGTACTTAATTGTCATTATAGATTTTATCTTTCTACCATGATGAAAAGAGGCCAAAAATGTTCTAGGAATGCTAGACACAGCCTTCTGGATGTAGGAGCTGTCTGCCTGCTCAGAGAGACACCCCAAGAAAAACAGGCTTGTACTAACCTTTTATCTACTGAAGCATGTGCCTACAGAAACACAGTCCCTTTGCTATCTACTTGATAATTGTAGGCTTCCCCTCTCCTTCAACAGTCTCAGTCCCCAGAGGAGAGAAAACTCTGTTCCTCCCATATCAGTCCCACCCCATAACTCCAGCCTTCTGGTGACTGTTCCTTAGCTCTTGGGCAATTCTAGGCAAATGGTATAATTTATATAATGGATGAAAAGAGAAATGATTAAAAAAAATATACACATGACACCAAAGTTTTTGGTTTATTTGGCTCTTGGTTTTTGCTAAAGAAAACATTATTCACAAATCTGGATTTTATGGATTATAGCAGCACTCTAATTATATGTTAGTTTAAGTGATGTAAGTTTTAAATAAAGAAACAAGAAAAATCAGGCTTAAATATGTTTGTAGAATCTCAAACCACAACAGTGCAATTAAATGTAACTAAATTTAAAATGAAAGAAACATCATTCTTAAGAAGTGATGAAACCTTTCACTCTAGAGTGACTGAGACATTCAAATACAATAGCCATATCAATGAGCAAAACCAGACAGCAACTTCATCATGCTTAAGGGCTCTGTATTTTACAACAGTACTCTTAGTGAAAAAATTAATGTGGCATTGAATAAAAGTGACCTGCTCAGCTGCTGCAATTAAAATCTTTACATTAAGAAAATAATGGAGTATTCTTCCTTCCCTAGCCCATCGTTGACCAAATGTGAAAGTAAGAAGGAAGTAACAAATAAAAATAGATTTATAATTTATAGTATCTATTGAATTATGGACAAACTGAATCTAGTTAGACATTTTCCCCTCCTACTATTTTAACACAGAGGCACCATATTTCAAACCAAGTAGCAATAATTGATTTATTAAGCAACTAGGAACAACTAAGCTGTATTAGGTTATATAACTATGAACTAAGAAAAGTGAGGATGCCTATTATTTTTTGCTGAAAGTTCTTAATTTTCTGACAACATTCAAGGTAACTGGTTATTACAAAACTAAACTTTGGTCATTTGTTATAAACTCTAACCTTCCATATATTATGATTCAGACATTTCTCAGAATAAAAATCAATTTACTACTTTGTATGTGCAAAGCAGGGACATAATAATATACTCTATTTGGATTACATACCTTTCACTTAGTGCATACAAAGAATGAATGTACGTTTAACAATGTGTTCAGTTAAAGTATAGGGAAGAAAAAACAAAAGGTTTAAGATGATAATGTAGTCCTGCTTTTGAATAAATAGATTTCCCAAGATTTCCTTTTTTTTGTGAACAAACATAAGGAAATGTTTTAACTTTCTTTTTTTTTGGGGGGGGTCCAGTCATGGGGCCTGAACTCTGGGCCTGGGTGCTGTCCCTCAGCTCTTCAGCTCAAGGCTAGCGCTCTACCACTTGAGCCACAGCGCCACTTCTGGCTTTTTTCTTTTGCTTATGTGGTGCTGAGGAATCGAACCCAGGGCCTCAGGCATGCAACGCAAGCGCTCTACCACTGAGCCAACTTCCCAGCCCCTTTAACTTTCTTAAATTTCATTTGGCAAATGTATTAAAAACTTGTTGAACAAATACACAATATGGAATATAAAATGGCCTAGAGTTGAGATCATATGACTAAAGGTTCCTGAGTTAAGACAATGTTTTAGATCATAAATCAAAAATTAAATAAGTATGCATCATGAATTTTAAATTAGACTTGTGGAGCTAAGAAGCAAAGAGCCCAACAGAGGTATTCAAAGTTACACATCTATTTCTTTGAAAGGCCAGGAAAGTAGTTACATGGTGGAAAGGCCAGGAAAGTACTTACAAATGAAGGACAATCAAATGCCAAGAGAGTCAGTTAAATGCCAAGAAATGAAAACAACAACAAAAATACTGTGCATAAGTTTTAAACCACAGGTGAAATTTCTGATTTTATAGCATTATTTTTTCTTGGAAGACTTTTACAAATATACAATATTCAGCCACATTTCTACTTTAAAAAGTTTTTTTTGCTAAATATTCTAGTCATGTATTTTATGCATTTGTAAAAATCCATTGTCAATAAATTTTTATTTTGCTAATAATAAAAAGTACAGAAACCATAAAATAAGTAATTAAAATAAAAAGGCATCTTTAAAGCTTACATACATTTTGTGGTTTTGAAATAAACAAATTGGTATTTTGACAAATATAATAATGTCCATATTTAAATTATAATGGTAAACTAGAATCTCCCTCCCTTTCTGCCTTCTTCTGTCCTTTCTTCCTTCACTTCTTCCTCTGGCATTGAATTTAGTAATAATCAAACATCCCATCTTCCTAGAGATCATTTTGGGTTATAAAATTTTCAGATAGAGTATTACAATAAGACCTCAAACCTCAACTTTCCACTTCAACCTTCTAATTAGAGTAACTAGAACCAAAAGAATATGCCATCATGCTTGGTTTGCTTTTGATATAAGGTCTCACTGATTTCTGCCCAAGGATCCTTCATCTGCAACCCTCCTGTCTCTGCCTCCCACACAGCCTGGCTTACAAGCAAGCTTGGTTTTCCTTTTAAATATATTACCAATGATTAACATTCACTTTACCAATTATTAATATTAACTTATTTAACAAGTATTTAATAAAACTTGAGACTTTTGGATTTCGCTTATTTTTTTATTTTAGATATACAGTAAAAGGACCTAAATGTGATATATGATCATCATGATAGATTCATGGGCTTTTCTTTAAACTAAACTTAGATTTAATAGACATGAATCTGCTCAAGAGAACAATTGCAAAGTTGTCTTTATTTTGTGCTTCTTGAATTAATACTACAATGTTCGCTTGTTTCTGGTTCTGACACTATTAAATTTACTGAAAGAAAGAAATTTTAAACATCGATTAGTTCTCAAAAACTTAATTTCCAAAAGAAGTTATCAAGGTATGTGTTAATCTACTGCTTAGTGACATGTATTAAAGTGTCCTAAGAAACAATCAGGTTATTTTGTTCATAAATCTAGTTTACAACCTTTTAAAATGTCTGTCTGATAGTTTATATTTAGTATATTTTATTTCATAGCCTTCAAAAGTTTTTCTTCATTCAAAAATCATCTGTAGGGGCTGGGAAGGTGGCTCAGTGGTAGAGCGCTTGCCTTGCATGCCTGAGACCCTGGGTTCGATTCCTCAGCACCACATAAGCAAAAAGAAAAAAAGCCGGAAGTGGCGCTGTGGCTCAGGTGGTATAGCGCTAGCCTTGAGCTGTAGGGCTGAGGGACAGTGCCCAGGCCCAGAGTTCAGGCCCCACGACCGGACCCCCCCAGAAAAAAATCATCTGTATTTATCTTTTAAGATTCATGTTAAAACTCAAAAGGCATAAAACTGCTATTTATGTAATATCCAATTCCCTAGTTCTGAACAGTATCTTTGCATATAAAGTGTTTGATTAAATTTTGGTAACTGTTATTGAATACTGATAATATTAATAAAAGAACACTATTTGGAAAAAGCTTCTAACATTGTCCCCAAGTAAATTATTACAATTTGTAGTTTCCAGGTAAGTCATATGAATCAAATATATATGTCTTTAGGTCACACTAAAACACTCCTAAAAATATTTCTGAGGCACAACTGACTCAATCTGTTGCCAAATATGTGACCATGTATTTACTGGAATAAGTCAGCCATCTTTCTTGGAGGATTAAGAAAAAACAAACCTCGATGTTAGTGGTCTAAGATTAAATTAATAAAGATACTAGACTCTCTTGTATTAATCTCTTGTCTAACAGGCTTCAAAGCCTTGTTTTTCTTAACATAAAACTCAACAAAAACTAAAAATACTAACAAGATTTTTACAGCTATATATATATATATATATGTATGTCTAAAATAATAAGACTTTCTATGATGTTTTTTACAAAATTTACATTATTTCGAAAAATTATAGTGATTAGAACTTATCATTAGTGTATGAAGTATAAAATTTCATTAAAAAAGAATAGTATATGCTAAGTGAAATGAACTCCAAGATATGGACACAAGAGTTTTTTTTGTTTTTAATGTACTATGTGATTTTATTTGTTTCTTTTGTATGTTCTTCCCCCATAGTATAACCCCTGTTGTCACTGTATTTGATTCTGGTGCCCTGCATCTTCATCTTGTATATATATTTATTTAATTTGGGGAAGGGAAGGGAAATAACAAAATGCTGAAACAAGGATACAGGTTGACCCATTGTAACAATGAGATGTACAAGATACTATGTTGAAAACAAACTTTACAACTTTGGGGGAGGGGTCATGGAGGGAGAAGTTGGGGAGGTGGGGAAGGAAGGGATAGTAGGGGAAAAACAAAGGAGGGGTAACAATGCTCCATGGGAAATGTACTCATTACCTTATTCATGTAACTGTAAGCCCTTGTACAGTATCTTTATAATAAAAATATGTATTTTAATGTTTTTTTCTTTCACGCATGTGTTTCTAACGCATTTATAAGATTATTTCTTTGTTGCTTTGTATGTTCCTCCCCCACAGTATAACTCCTGCTTTCACTATATTTGATGTCAATATAACTTGTGGAGGAGATGGGGAAAAACAAGTCGTTTAAGGATACAGGTGGACCTGTTGCAACAATGAGAAGTACAAGTTGTCATGTCCAAAACGAGCTTTACAACGTCAGTGGGCGGGGGGAAGGATTGGGACTGGGTGGGGGGGAAGGGGAAGGCTGGGAAGGGATGTGAAGGGTAAACAAAGGAGGAGGCTGCAATGCTTGGTAAGAAATGTACGCATCATCCTGCCCATGTAATTGTAACCCCTCTGTACAGTATGTTCACAAATAAAATAAAATGAAAAAAAAAAAACTAAAAAAAATATTTAAAAAAGTATAGTACTTTTACTGTTCCAAACTAAACTGTCATTTTTATTAACATATGAAAACAGTGACACATGTAACTTGCTTTAGAATTGTTTTAACTTACAGATCTATATCTAAGCAAAAGGTATTCAGAGCACTTAGTTTTTCATATGGTGTTAAGTAAGAGTTGTATTTCTTATGGTTTAGGAATGTGGGCTCTGAAATACAGAATAGTAAGCACCAATTGCTAAGCACATTTAGTTCCTTTCATTAAAATTTCCAGTAGTGGTATATCGTAAGTTTTCTTTTACTTGAATGTTCTACTGACCTTTACTATTTTTTTTTTTTTTTTGCCAGTCCTGGGCTTGAACTCTGGACCTGGGCACTGTCCTTGAGCTTCTTTTTGCTCAAGGCTAGCACTCTACCACTTGAGCCACAGTACCACTTCTGGCTTTTTCCTTGTATGTGGTACTGAGAAATCAAACCCAAGGCTTTATGCATGCAAGGCGAGCACTCTCCCACTAAGCCACATTCCCAGCCCTGACCTAAATTTTTTAACTGGGACTATTAAATTTAAAAACTCATGTTTGAGGAATTACATAATAATAAACATCAAAAATTGAATATGAAGAAAATCAGTAAGAAATGTAATACAGATATACCACAACCTTATTAGAATATTCTCATACAAACATTATTATTATTATTATCATTATCATCATCATCATATTATTATCATTATCATCATCATCATCATTATTATTTGCCAGTCCTGGGGCTTGAACTCAAGGCCTGGGCATTGTCCCTGAGTTTCCTTTGCTCAAGGCTACCACTCTACCACTTGAGCCACAGTGCAACTACTAGGTTTTTCTGTACAATTATCAAGTTTTTCTGTGTATGTGGTACTGAGGAATTGAACCCAGGGCTTTATGTATACTAGGCAAGCACTCTACCACTAAGCCACATTCCTAGCCCTAAATTTTTATTATTTTTATATTTTAAGAATATATGATATTAATATATTATATTTTAATATATAATTAAGTATATATATACTTTATATATATACTTTATATATATATACTTTACATATACTTTATATATATATACTTTATATATATATATATATATACTTTATATATATATATATAAAGTATATATATAAAGTATATATATATATACTTTATATATATACTTTAGAAAAAGACTGCATTTTTTAAATTTGTGAGAGCTAGAACATTCTACACATCTATAATTAAACAAATTGGGTGGTATGTAAGGGGTTATAAATGAATTAACGAGTAGAAGAAGGAACAGGGAAAGGAAGAAGAATGCAGGTAAGAAAGCACTGTATACACCACAGAACTGAGAAAAATAAGGGAAGGGGTTGGTTGGAGGAAGGTGAAGGAATGGACACAGATCAAGATACATTACATACATAAATGCATTGTTAAATTGCAAAAAATCCATTACATAACCTAATACTTAGGAAAAATGAAGGAAGGGGTAGGGCAGGAGTGTGGATGAGAATGCAGAAAGGGGTGACCTTGATGAAGAGGCTCCATATTCATAAACCAGTTTACAATTCCTTTATACAACTACTTAAAGATAATAAACATATTCAAAAAATGAAAATTAACATATTAACAATATTAAAAAGCCAGTTGTAATTCATATATAATTCCTATAATTTCATTACTTTATCTTAATAAACTATTAAAAACAATAAATAATATCAGTAAGCAGATCAGAAATTAAAACAAATAATTATTTTTTAGTTTAGCATTATTATTATAGCATTCTAGTGAATTGGTAGAATGCCTTGGTGCTATTTCCTGTCTGGGTTGTATTTATTCTATTACACAGTTAATTTTTCGAGCTGAAACAATCATTACATTTTGATGTTCATCTGCTTTATTGAACTACCCACAGGAAGATTTATGGGGAATGCTATTATGTCAAGGTCTCAGGATTAAATGAACAGTGATGACAGTAAACAAGCTTTTTTCATATTCCAAAGGGTATAACTCAGTTACTTAAAATGCCATAAACATAAATAGTCTTTTCTCTCTGCAAGTATCCTTGACAGATGACTTCAAAATATAGCACTCCAGGACAATGGATCTTTCCAACTAAACAGACAAGCCTCAGTTCTGACAAATGACACTAAACTACTTATGAGCACAAATACTAAAGCATACTTCACCATCTAATTCTACAGTTTTTGTGGGCCAGTAACATACAATGTCACTGTAAACTATTCCTTACATTTGTAGTAAAAAAAATATAGTTATATAAGAGGATATTTGTAGAAAAAACTATCAGAAGTCAAATTCTTAAATATCTAGTACATATTTTCATGTAAAAATACAATAGGTTGAGCATATTGTTTTAGAGAACATGATTGACATTTCAATGAAAACATCTAAAACACAAAGAAGAATTACAAAATAAAAATCAGAGTAAATGAATTCAGAGATTTATCTCACCAGCCGAACAGTGTAAGGTCTTCAATAATCCAATAAAAATACTTTAGAGTATTTTAAGTCATCCAATGTTACTGCTTGAAAAAAAGATTTTTATTTTTATTTTTGCAGTTAGTGCATATTTTATTAGCAGCTAAATTAAGGAACAGGGGCTATGATAACCTTACATGACATCCAGGAACTTGTTTCAAACTGTGAAAATTTAAAATTTTTATGCCATTTGTAATTAATGTGGGAATTAAAAGATACTCATTTTGTAAAGAAAAAAATAAAAAAAACTGAAGACTCTTCTATGTCTATGAAAGTAGTCTAATATTTGTGCAATTGGTTATCTTTTATATGTATATTGAATTTTTTCACTAGACACATTTGATTGATTTATGAATATCTAATTGTATGAATTTTATAGTGTCTTACCTACAAAAGATTAAAATAATTATCCTAATCTTAAAAAATCCAGATATTTTTAGGAAATTATTAGCATCATTTTTGTTTATAACCCATTCAATCTCTATTGATCAACATTTCTGAGTTCTTTCCAATGTGACCTATCTTAAGAGTTCAATCAATGAAAATGAATTTTGACCATCTTCTAAGCCCTGTCATCCTGCAATATATTTTCTTCTATACCAGTTACTTCTATATTATTCAATGCCAGCACAGCATACTATTCACCTGTAGTAATGGTAGTAACTATGGCAACATTCTTGATTTTTCTGTTTGTTCCTTCAGGAAGTTATAAAGATTGTATCTAACTTGAGATTTAAAATTTACTATCTACTGTAATAATTAAAATAAGTGGCCTCAATTAATTAGAACCTTATAAGTTTAATCTCAAAGGTTCACGTTTATACTACTTTTGAATCAGATATTTTAGGATGCTGCAGAAAGGCTTGGGGTAGGGAATTTGAATAGAAGAAAGAAAGAAAAGAGAGAGAGGGAAGGGAGGAGGTAGGGTGAAAGGGAGAGAGGGAAGGAGGAAGGAAGGAACGAAGGAAGGAACCATTTAGAACCATTAAGATATTGAGATCAGGGAACAAGTTATTTCCATCATCTTCTCAGTTGATATGAAACATACTCCTTCCTAAAAGTAGCTTTGGTGTCTTATAAGAGAGGATGCTCATAGAAGTTACTGAAGGTAAAGATATGATAATAACCAAGGTCTAGGTAAGGCCAGGAAGGTTAAATAACATGTAGTGCTAAAATGAAGGGCATCCACTCAAACTGAAATGGCGGGAGCCTCTAGCTACACCCAGGTGTCCCAGTTCTTACTAGATATGGAAACTAATTGTCTCATTTTGGCCAGAAGCAGAATCTAAATATGGATAATCTGAGGTATAGTTTACCTGTAGAACAATAATATGTAACATATACATGATAATAATAACCAGTGTAGAAAACCGTCACAATGAAAGTGAGACATTAGGTGTGAAGTTCTAGAAGTTATCAACAAAATATGGCTGAGTTCACTAAATGTCTATTAATACCAGATCTTATCAGGAAATAAAACCTCAATACTAATGTTTACATGAAAAAATATAATGAAAATTAAGATAATACACAAAGGCCTCTTACCTAAAGGGCCTGTTCAAAGATATTTTATAATTGGTCATAATTGTAACCAATAAAAAATAGGATCTGAAAAGCTAAAGTAAATATAAACTGTACACTGAATATTTTATACCAGCATTGAGTCTTGAAACATACACCTACAGGACTCTTCAAATTATAGCTTTTCCTCAAGAAAGAAGGAGGACCAACAGTATTAGTTCAAATGTTAAAATATATCAATGCCACTAGTTTCACTGAATGAAATGACAGAAGTAAAAGGATTTTTATGTTAAAATTGAACCTTCTTTTATAAAATGGCAAGTATAATATTACAGAAATAAAATCCCTTTAGATTTAACATGTATTTTTTAACATGTATATGAAAACAACTACCAGCTAGCCCCTAAATTTGGGAAGTTTTAAGTGTGTTGGAAGGGACAGACATTTTTGCATGGCTATAAAATACTAAGTGATACTCCATGGAGAATTTTAATAAAAATAAAAGCAAAAAGATATGAGAAAGTGGGATTAGACTAGATAGAAAATGGCATGGAATGCTACAGAAATCTGTGACATTTGGATTCATACTTTCCTATATGCCGCAGTGTATATTTTCATATAATAGCCAGACTGTTCTTTAATAAAAATAAATCAAGGGTGCTGGTGGTTTGGCTCAAGTGGTAGAGAATCTGACTAGCAAACATGAGGCTCTGAGTTCAAACACCCAGACTATCAAAAAAAAAAAAAAGAGGTAATTCAGATCCTGTTACTCATCTTTTCAAGCTAATTAGGATAAAGTCACAAACCCTTAATATGATCTACAAGAATTAGATCATCTGTTATAAATAGTAACCTCCCACATCATCTTCAAGACATTACTCTCCATTTCTCTCTAAGCTCTTCACCCACTAGTTTCTTTTGCTAATTTTTGAAGTTTGAGTTCTTACAATATATCTCTCCTTAATGGTTTACACTGACCCCTTTGCTAACAATCCCTTAGGTCTTAACATAAACAGGGCTTTTTTCCAAGAAGTATTCTGACTTCCTAATCTAAAATAAATGTCTCTGATATAAGTATTCCTTCAAAGTACTTTGTACGTTTCATTTTCATCTTTGCCACAGTTTGTATTTGTAACTCACTTATTTATCTAGCATCAATTTTTAATCAGATAATAAAGTAAGTTTATTCACCACTGTGATAGCACAAATAAGAGCTCAAGACTTGTCTGTTTGTAAAATGAATAATGGCAATAGATTATACATAGTTTTTTGCATTTCAAAGCTTTTTGCAAGAACTACAGAAAAAAAGAAAAGCAATAAACACATAAACGACTTCTTATGTGTTAGGCATTAGTGTTAAGCATTTTGTACACAATTGTTCTTTTAACACTAAAATAACAATGAAATAGAAGATATTTACTCCATTTAAGCATGAGAATATATTATCAGAAAGGTAAAGCTATTTTTTCAAGATTACACAGCCAATAAATCACACAACCAATCATAGAGCTCTTAGTATTGATTGAAGCTCTAATGTTTTTGTCAAATGCATGTCTGTTTATCATCACCACATCAACAAGGAAGAAATTTATGTGCATTGTTGGAGCATAGTTAAAGCTTGGAGTTTTCAGAGAAGAATATATTTTTTATTTTTTTTTAAATTTAATTGTACAGAGAGTTTATAATTATGTAAGTCAGGTATTGAGCACATTGTTTTTGGACACCTCTTCCCTTTCTCCCAATTTTTTTCCTCCAATCCTCCCCCAAGTTGTACAGTTCATTTTCAACATAGTGTCTAGTATCATCACTGCTGACTTAGTTCACCCTTTGTCCCACCATTTCTATGCTTCCTCCTTTCCTCTCCAAATCAGATAAACTTATGTATAAGACAAAAGCTACAGAAATAAAAAAAAAAAAGTGACTGCAGAGGAAAAACAGGAAAAAAAAACCCCACACAGAGTAAAATAAAAAACCTTTTGTTTCCATTACTTGGAGCTCATTTTGATAAGCATCATTTTATATGCTCATATGCACATAGCTATTGAGCTCAAATTCTATGGGGAAGGCACTTAAAAATATCTGAGCAGATCAGTCAGCAGGGATACCATACAAGTACAACGGGTTGATGGATCTTTCTGAGTGACCACTAGCTACGAATATGCATGGCAGGATGTGAGGTCAGTCAGGCAGCAGGGAAAGAGAAGTGTTTTAATATAGTGTTTTAGGGAAACTGTCAAATATAGTTAAGTGGCCCAGTAAGGTGAATAAAGTGATTAATAGCCACTCTATTGTGAAACCTCAATTTTTAGTTCCCCCTGATAATGTCATAGTCAGGAGGAACTAAGAGTTTATTACCCATAAAAATTATCATAGTGAGAGAACAACAAGGGAAGGGGTAACAATGCTTGATAAGATATCTACTCATTGTCCTCCTCAGGTAACTGTAACCCTTTGTACAGCATCTTTACAATAAAATACAATTAAAAAATCTATTGTATTCTGATCATGATGGCTCATGCCTTTAATTTGGATACTTGGGAAGCTGAGATTAGGAGGACTATGATTCAAGGTTAGCCTGAGTAAAAAATTTGTGAGAACCATTCTCAACAAAAAAATCTGGCACAGTAGAAACAGGCTTCTTATTTTAGCATAAATAGAAGGGTTTGTGATCCAGGCCAACACAGGCCGAAGGCAAGCCCTTATCTCCAAAAAATAACCAAAGTAGTCAGGCACTGGTGGCACATTTCTGTAAGCCTACCTACTTAAAAGGCTGACATTGGGAGGGTCTTAGTTTGAGGCCAGCCTAAACATACACAAATATTCAACTAAAAGCCAAGTACTATGATACACTCTTGTTAACCCAGCTACATATGAAGCTGAGCTCGAGAAGTCTGCAGTATCAAGCCATTCTGGATTAACTAACATGCTTCATCTCAATGGAGGAAGCTGGGTGTGGTGGCTAGCGTCTTCCATCTTAGGTACAGTAGAAAGCATAAAGTTAGGCAGATCATGATCACGTGTAGAAGAGCACAAATAGTAAGACCCTATATTGAAATAATCAGTACAAGACATAACCCCAGGAAATAGATACTTAGGGGCAGCTGGGATCAAGAGGAAAGGGTTGGGGGAGGGGAATGCCGTCAAGAATTTAGTGTATATCCTACAAATTTAAGAAAAGGGTGAGATCAATCAGATATATTGTTTTTATAAACTGCTTTGTCACATGGCAACTTTTTTCAACGACCACTTAAAGATAATATTAAAAAATTTAATAAAAGCAAGGGAAGGGGCAAGTTGGAAGGCAAGAGTTAGACTGTTGAAAGGGGTGACACTGATCAAGGTGTGTTATATATGATATATTCATAAATTGCTTTTTAAATGGCAACTCCTTTTTAAATATAATAAAGAATAAAAAATGTTAAAGGGAATAAGACCTGTGCTTTCAAGATTTGTAATTCAGTGATCCAGTTAGTAGAAAATGATAATAGGTATTAGATAATTGTATGGGCTTTTATTTTCATTTAATAAGCACTAGGAGTTAGTATTTGAAGAAATAAAAAATAACTGGTTCCTTGTAGGTTTCTATCAATCTCTCTGTTGGTATATGCTACATGAAAAAGGATGAACTGACCAATTATCAAAATTTAAGTCTAACATGTTACCACCTGACTGCATGTGACTGCTTCTATGAAGAACCTTTGTCCTCTGGCCACAGAAACTAACTGTGACATTTTGAGGCAGTATCGTCAATCTTATCAACTGAATTATTAGCAAGATTATACAATATTTTTGCATAACAAAGTAAATAATACAATTCAAGAGATATAAATTCTACAGCTGTTCATGCTACTTTTATTCTGCATCGTGGTTAAGTTCCATGTAACAATTTGTCTAAGTTATAATGCTCAATTGTGGTCAAACATCAGTCCATCTGTTGTTGTGAAGGTGTGTTGAGTCAAGATTTATTATCAGTTAATATTAAGTAAATGATAAATGATATTCCTCAATAATGTCACTAGGGATCATCCAATCCAATTTGATAGTCTGAACAAAAACTGATTTTCTATATAAGAAAGAATTTATTTTCTTTTTTGTGAAATAAACTTTTAGTTATTCATTTTTTAAGAGTTTTTTTTTAAGAAAGAATTTATTTTCAAGACTGTGAAACAGAAATCTGGTCTCATTTTCTATCCTGCTCAAATATCCTACTGATTTTGACTTATATAAATATCTTGTATATCTTATTAGTTCAGTGTTTCTCTGGAAAAACTCAATAAAATTACATACTCTGTTTCTGTTTGGACAAGTACTGTATTACATGTAAATTTATTTATTATCCTCCATTATCTTCAGTTAATTCTTTGTAAAATGGAGAAAACTTTGATAAGTATGTTGAATATTAAATAAAATAATTCATGTAAATTTCTAAGTATGGTACATTATACTCAACATATTAGATGCTGATTATTAAGTGCTATTGGTATATAAAACCAAATATATAGTTTGACTGTTTTAAAGCATATTATAATTTTAACTTAAATTAAAAATAATACATTTTTCCTTATCTATCTTATATCAAAGGGCAGTTAGCCAAATCTTTAACAAAAGTACTTCTTCCAAAAGGTAGTTTCATAACAACCAGTCTATACCTAACAAACCATCAAACACTGCCATATTTAATGGCTTCAAATAAGAAATGAGCTGGGCTCTGATGGCTCATTCCTGTAATCCTAGCTACTCAGGAAGCTGAGATCTGAGGATTGCGGTTCAAATCCACCCTGGGCAAAAAAGACTGTGAGACACTTAGCTCCAATTAACCACCAAATAACCAGAGTTGTGGCTCAAAGTGGTAGAACTCTAGCCATGAGCGAAAAAGCTCAGAGACAGTGCCCAGGCTGTGAGTTCAAACCCCACAAAAGACAAAAAAAGTATAAAAATGAAAAATGTCATTAATCTAAATTCAGTGACCTACCTCAATATCAGTTTTCTAAAAAACTAAGTACAAACAAAAAATAATTTTAGGCCCATAACACTTTGGCAAAGAGAGAAGGACAGGGCATTTATAATTCACACATAATCTAATTTGATTTCATTGTACTAAAGTATCATAAATATTCTAATCTGAGATGAAAACTCCTTCCTTAAGCTGCATCTAAAGTCATAAAAGAAAACTTAAAAAGAAAAAGGAAATATAACAGGTCCATAGTAAATGCTTCTATAAGAAAAACTAAGAGTGAAAGAAATCTAATAGCTTTTTATAGTAGTCAAAAAAAACACATTGTATCTTAAATACCCATGTTAGATGATAAGTGCAAAATACTTGCCTGAACAAATTTTACATTATTATACATATTATTACAAATTCAAAATATGCTTCATTAGACCTACTTTAAAATATTCAGATTTTCAAATGAAGATTAGAGCCATTTAAATCAATCACTTTTCTGTATTTTAAACTTGTGGTAAATTGTACTCTATCTATTATAATTAACCCATGGGTTCTTAATTTATTTATTAGGAACTCATATTCTAATTCATTTCAACTCACCTATGAGAGACCGCTCCCCAGGCACCATGTTTATTTGTGAGAATATTGAGAATCTTCTGTTTGAGCTGATTTGCTGTCACATGATCTCGATGTTTAGCAGCACTAATAAGATGGTCACACATTTTTTCCTCCTCCCTCCTGTCAGCAGCATACTGAGCACACTGAGACTGAAAAGAGAGAACAATAATGTGCAATGAGGCACATATTATAATAAAGTCATGGTACCTATCTTTAAGGCAAAGGGCAAGACCTATTCATCTTTATTTTTTATTGTATTTTATTGTAAAGATGCTGTACAGAGGGTTTACAGTTACTTGAGTAAGGCAATGAGTACATTACTTGTTGATCATTGTTACCCCTTCCCTTGTTGTGCTATTCATCTTTAAAAACTCAAATAATGTGCTCTTTTCAAAGTATGTGTGCGATATTTTGGATAATGTTAGAGTAATAACTTTAGAGTTTCACTCTTGAAAATACGATTTTAATGTCTAAAATTAATCATCTTACAAAAAAGGTTTACTAAAAATATAGATCTGCTTGTTACTAATATGATGTGTCTCACTTAAAATAAGACATGCTCTGGATAATTTAAAGACAAAAAAATATCATTTAAGTTACAATTTTCCACTTATCAATGCCAATATACAACACAAGAAAAAAGCAACTTATAAATTTAGTACCCTGGGTTTTTAATTCTCACTTTATACAATTGCACTTAGTTCTGTTATCAAAAGGAAGAGCTGACAAGGTTTCTAACATTCCATCTAATGCTAATTTTATGTTTCTAAAGTGTTTCCTGGGAATTATTTCTGTTTTTTAATCTTTGCTTTCCAATAATATTCTACTGTCATGTCAGCTAGCTGTATTTATGTTTTATTTTTATAGTAGTCTGTATATAGTATTGGTAATACTGCTGATCAACGGAACACTTTGTGTATCAAAACTTTCAACATGAACTTGAAAAAAAGAATCTTTTAAATAATCTTTCAATCTTTCCTTTTGTGGTATTCAAATTTTAATCCAGAGCCTTATACTTTCTAGGTAGACATATTACCTCTTGAGCCATGTCCCAAGCTCCTCAATTTTTTTTCCAAGCTACTCAATTTTAATTATTTTTAATTTAAGGTCTTGCTTTTTGCCAGGATGGCCTAGATCTCAATTCTCCTGTTTATGCTTTTTGCCACAGCTTAGGTGTCAGGCATAGATCATTACACCAAGTTTTCCTATTGAGACTGGGTCTTTGGAACTGGATGGCCTGGAACTGTAATTGTCTCTATTTCAGCCTCCTGCATAGCCGGAATGACAGGAACACAATATCACATCTAGCTTGTTGGCTGAGATTAGTGTGTATTTTTGCCTGTGGGGTGTCTTAATTTTCTGTGTGTGCTGGTACTGGGGCTTTAATACATGGGCCATAACTCCAGCATTTTGGTGGTTTAACTGGACGTAAGAATTCTCATAGATTTTCCTACCTAGACTGACTTCAAAGTGAGATCCTCAGAACTCAGCATCCTTGCAAATGTGACCAAATGACACTCAGATTCACATGAGCGTTTTGCATGGGGTTGCCTTTCTGGAAACGTGATTCTTGAAATCTCAGCTCCCACAAGAATTATAGAAATGCAGCCATTTCACCAGGCTATAAGTT
Source organism: Dipodomys merriami (assembly GCF_024711535.1). Classification (NCBI taxonomy): domain Eukaryota; kingdom Metazoa; phylum Chordata; class Mammalia; order Rodentia; family Heteromyidae; genus Dipodomys; species Dipodomys merriami. The sequence goes on from NW_027206179.1 coordinate 59,200,663, forward strand.
TAATTTTATGGTAGTTTTCATACATATTAGCTTGACTATAGATTAGCACTAACAAATGTGTAATACATGTAATGCAACTAGAAAGAATAAAGTCTCATACATCTGAGAAAATATATGTAACTATTCCCTTTCATCATTTCTATGGAAACAAAAAAAATCTATTTCATGGTATGTACTTAAGCATATTCCTTCTATCTACTGAAATGGACTACTGCTACAAGTCATCTCTTTTTAAAGTAAACCTAAAGTAATCTAAGAAGGATTAATTCATTTTCCAATTTATCTTTTTGTATAGGGAATCACCAATTAGTACAAGGATCTGCCTCAGTAATGAGGTTAATATTTCATTAGCTCATTGGAGAGTAAAATTAAAATTTCATTTTTCTTTCTTAAGAATTACAATAACTAACAAAAAAGCTTAACTGTTAAATACCCATGTTAAATTACATAGGCTTTTCCTCTTAATTACAGGCTTAAATAGAGGACAGAGAAGCTCATCAAAAAATCCTAGCAAAGCTTACATACATGATTTTTGTAAAATCTCTTGGAATTTACAAGTCAAATGGCCATCCTAAAAGCAGATTTATACTACATTATATATGATACATATATCTAATCTTAAAAACACGAATTCTTCATGTTCCCTTCAAAACTTATTATCCCTAGCTGTGCATGAGTAATGGGACTGTTCTCAACACTTAACGGATGAAGGTTATGGTGACAAAATATTGAAAAATATTTTAGTTTTTCAATAAATAATATACAAACGTGTAAGTAGATCACAAACAACAAGCAAATAAGCAGAATACTGATGGTATTAAAAATGCATTACAGGGGCTGGGAAGGTGGCTCAGTGGTAGAGTGCTTGCCTTGTATTCATGAGGCCCTGGGTTCAATTCCACAGTACCACATAAGCAGAAAAAAGCCAGAAGTGGTGTTGTGGCTCAAGTGGTATAGCACTAGCCTTGAGCTGAAGAGCTGAGGGACAGTGCCTAGGCCCAGAGTTCAGGCCTCATGACCGACAAAAGAAATTCATTAGAGCTGAGAACCAGCAGTTTCACATCTGTAATCCTAGCTACTAAGGAGGTTGAGATTTGAGGATCAAGGTTTGAAACCAGACAAGGTAAGAAAATCCATGGGAATCTTGTTTGGAATTAACCACCAAAAATTCAGTAGTGGAGCTGTGGCTCAAGTGGTAGAATGCTAGTCTCGAGCAAAAAAGCTCAGGGACAGCACCCAGGTCCTGAGTTCAAGCTCGATAGCCTGCACACATACTTATATAAAAAAATGTGTTGGAGCTGGAAAGCAATTAGGAAAAAAAATATCTAAAAGACTCCCTGAGGGTCAATAAAAAACAAGACTGAAAAAAGGTCCCCAGCTGTCCCTTTTGGTTAGATATGTGTTAAAGCTCAGGATTCATATATGGCTGCTTGAAAAATCTATTTCAGATCTTTCATAGGACAAATAGTGACCAGCTTCTATCTAAACTAAATATCCTGATTTTAGTGGAAACATAATTGCCTCAAAATTGATCCTATAGGGAATTCAGTTAACATTCTACATTTTATTAAGTTAAAAGGTATTTGAATATTCTTATTTTGTGAGTTCTGACATGTCTTATAACTAAGCATATCCCTCAAAGACTTTAAAATACTGAATGATAATTCTGAAAATACGCAATGTTTTTCATTGGTAAAGTGATAGGTAATTTTACTTTAATAAACCTTTGTCATTATACCTTTATCGAGGTTTAAAATATCTAGTATATTTTTTTCAAATAAGGTTTCTCAATTTCATGAGACAAATGTCTGCTGTCACCTCTGACCAATGAAGCAGAGGCTCCATGTGTATGAAAGTGACAACTATTTTATTGTTTCATGCTATTCAGCTAGCTAGGTCAGAGATCACCAGACATAAAAGAACAACTCAACAAAACTGGAATTGTGTGTTATGATTTCTAGCCACACCACATGTTTGGTATGTGGATCAAGAAAATAAATTTGTATTTATTACTGCCAACACCAGTGGGAGTCCAGTGCTGACCATCAGGTCATCAAATATCTCTGACACGTGTTGTGTTGAAGACTGAACTCAAATGCTGAATAAGTGCTACATGTAAAAATTTGAAATCAGGAGATTTATTGAATTGCATGATTGGGTTCATAAAACAATATCATGGACATATCTATTTAGTGGTGTATTAACTTCCTCTGGCTTAAAACTACAGTAACTGGATTATAAATTTTTATTTGCCTTTATTTTAAGAATAAGTTAGAAGAACTTGAGTCTACCAATTAGCCTCATGGCAGAAAGGATTTCTTCCTTTCATGATCAAAATGGAAATAAACTAGTGCTCTTTTTAAATTTACTAAAGATTTTAATAATAGTACCTAAAATATGTTGCATTCAGAAAAATTTTCTCAGAAATTAAATTTATGTAAGGTGATAAGAGTGATGATTGATTTGCAACAGGAAAGTACAATTTAATCTATTCCCCAAACCTTACCTCAAATTCTGCATGTTTATGTACATCCTCAGCTCTTTGTCTGTTCAAAATAAACTCTGCTTCATTTGCAACACGAACTATATGGTCCTTCATAGCATGGCACAACAATCTAAAAAGAAAAGTACCTTTGGAGTTAATTCCTTGGATAGCTTTGGTTAGTCCAGTTTTCTTCAATAATCAAATTTTATTATTACAAATACTGATCCATAAATCCCAGATTAAATCTATATTATATAAAACTAATGTATTTTAATTTATAGTTCCATCTGTTGACAATGCCTCTGTTAAACAGTCATAAATAGATGACTTGGTTCCTGAAAAACAGTTAACACAATGAAAATGAAGGATTTCTATGGATACTTTACAGTGTCTATAAACAATGCAATTCAACACCGTAGAAACAAACTTTCCAACTTAAACTGGATATTTCATATTAAGAAGTTTGCAGAATTGATCCTCATTTGTATTAGTACGGATGATAGGGCTAAATGATAACTAAAATTTCTTTAAATGTTGAAAGTACAATTCTAAGTAAAACTACACTAATTTTTTAAGCAAATGCAATGAGACAAAAATTCTTCAATTATGTTAGTTATTGGAATACTTCAATTACTTTTAAAATGTGTAATAAATTACCTAGAGCATCCCCTCACTACATCCTTTGTCCACTAATTTCTTTCTCTCTTTTTCTTTTTGGTTGGTCATGGAGCTTGAACTCTGAGCCTGGGCACTATCCTTGAGCTCTGCAGCTCAAGGCTAGCACTCTACCACCTAAGCCACAGAGCCATTTCTGGTTTTCTGGTGGTTAATTGGGGATAAGAGTCTCATGGACTTTCCTGCCTGAGGCTGGCTTCGAACTGCAATCCTCAGATTTCAGCCTCCTGAATAGCTAGGTTTAACAAGCATGAGCCACTGGCGCCTGGCTTGTCCACCTGATTTCTAACTTTAATGGACCTACAGAGTTGTTCATTCCTTGAGTTCCTTTCAGTCTTTAAAAATGTAGAAAAATTGTTCAATTCAAACCTCAAAGAGATATGACAAAGTAAACAGAACTCAAGAAACAAAGGAGTTTTTTTTTTAAATTTGTTGGATTGTTTTTAGAAGACTCTATGTTCTTGACCCCACTTACGGTTTATACATGTGCACATATGAGGTAAGCTAGGAGAAGGGCACAGAATAAGAAGGAAACAGGTGATAAAATATAGCAGAGGGACCCATCAGCCGCACTAGGCATTGATGAAAGTGAACTAAGCAACTCAAGGGCAGCAATGGGAGGGAAGGAATGAGAGAGAAAGAAGGAACAGCTTACACTAAGCAAAAGGAAAGAAATGTACATATCATCCATTTGGAAAAAATAGTTGTATTGTCAAAGTTTGTAGAATTCACAAGCTTTATAGACCATGATAATGATAATTTGCTTTGTGAAGGTTAAAATGTGTTTGTGACTTTAGCTAAGTATCACTATCTCACAATATTGTGAAATTTATATAATCACTTAATCTCAATAAATTTTTTTTGTTATTTCTTTTTTTATTTATTTTTTAATTTAATTTTATTTTATTTGTGAACATACTGTACAGAGGAGTTACAATTACATGGGCAGGATAATGCGTATATTTCTTACCAAGCATTGCAGCCTCCTCCTTTGTTTACCCTTCACATCCCTTCCCAGCCTCCCCCCTCCCCCCATCCCAATCCTTCTCCTTCCCCCCCTTCCCCCCCCACCCCTGCACCGACTTTGTAAAGCTCGTTTTGGACATGACAACTTGTACTTCTCATTGTTGCAACAGGTAATCTCAATGAATTTTAAATAATGTGCAAAAATTATAAATATATATCTACCACCTTAACTTTCTCATAGTAGCTGTTCCTAGTTTTTCTACTTAGCAACTGTTGTTGGAGATACCTTCACATTTTGCACAAAGAAAAACTCATCCTTCTTTTGTAACATGTGACAGAAGTTATTTTAGAGATGGCTGCTTCAGTATTTTCTACATCATATATTCTTTTTTCAGTGTTACTTTGTCTTCATTCTATCTAAAAGTGGAGTCTTCATTCTTCTTAGGGGCTTGCCCTGTGACTTAATATACCCAACAGAATGCAATATGAGTGAGGCAAGCAACTTTGATTTTTCTTGTCATATATTCTCTTGGGACTCTACTACCATGCTGCCAGAAACCCACAACACACTTAGCTGAGCCCAGTCAATGAGAAGTAAGAGAGAGAGAACTGATTGTTGTACTAGATAATAAAGAAATTGATATTGATTGTAACAACTATTTCCAAACCATTTACTAAAGGCTATCGAATAAACTAGGTAATTTACATATAGTCCTTAATTTTCACAAATCCTCAGTAGTAAACAATTGTTTTCATTATTGAACAGATGAAACTAGTAGTCAGAATCTTGTCCCACATCATAATTTTTTAAACTTTTCATGATTTTAATTTTTCATTCATCTTGACTAAATAGAAACATTCTAAAAGACATATAGTTCTTAATTTTTTATATTTTATATTTTTATTTTTGGTCAGTCATGGGGCTTGAACTCTGGGCCTGGGCACTTTCCTCAGCTCTTCAGCTCAATGTGAGCACTTTACCTCTTGTGCCACTTCTGGTTTTCTGGTGGTTTTATTGGAGATAAAAGTTTCACAGACTTTCCTGTCTGGGCTGGCTCTGAACCGTGATCCTCAGATCTCAGTCTCCTGAGTAGCTAGGATTACAGATGTAAGCCGCCGGTGCCCAGCTATCGTCCAGTTTTTATCTCCCAAAATTATAATATAAAGTTTTATTTCCAAAAGTACAATTGTTTATTTTTATGGCCTCTTCATGAATCATCATTCTCTTCCTTGCTCAAACTGTCATACTTTTTAATCTGAATGAGAGATGTTTCAATATTTGTATTTATTAAACAGTAACTCATGGTAATGTCTTTCATAGTCTTTACTACATTCTATTTAAGTATGGTAAATTTGTCTTCTTTACTAATAAAAATAATCAAGGCAAAGAAAAAAAATCATTATATGTCTGTCTTTTTCACTCAAGGTGCCACTCTACCACCTGAGCCATACTTTCTCTTTCTCATTATATATTCTGATATTTGCAATTACTGATTAAAAATAACCTTTAAAATCTACCCATGACTTTTAGGTGAGTCTAATTATATTTCATTTGTTTGATTTTCTTATGTACTAAAGTTGACTTATAGCAATGTTTTAGTACTTTTTCTATTAATGAACTATTTTTTGGCATCTTCCACATAACCTGATAAGGGAGAGAGTGTTTTCTTTATTTCAGGAGATAAATCACTATATCTATCTATCTATCTATCTATCTATCTATCTATCTATCTATCTATCTATCTATCTATCTATCTATCTATCTATCTTTCCCCTAAATCAATGTCTGGTTTACCATAAATAATTGCTTGAGGATGAGATCTGGCTTAAATAATGATTCTGTCTCCCCAGGACCAAGTAGAAATGATTCTAGCAATATGTTAAAGACATCTCTATGCCTTGCACAGTGTTAAGATAGGCTGAGATTCCTGGAAGCACACAGCAGTGATCTTTCCAATCACTTCAGAAATACAGGGGCTCATTGCATGATAATGTTTGCTTTCTCTTTTTCCACAGCAGTGCATTGAATTAAGAATTCAAAAAAGATAGAAATTCATGAGATCAACAATTATATGCTAATTAAATTACATACTCCTCAATAACTAATAGGCTAAAGAAGAAAACATAGGAAAAATTACATAATCCTTTGAAGAGAATGAAAAGAAAATAAAACTTACAGAATACTATAAAAGCGGGGTTAAGATAGATATTTATAACTCTAAATACTTAACTTTAAAAATAAGAATAAGAACTAACTCAGGTCATTATCGAAACCTTTCAACTAGACAAACCACAATAAAGAAAAAATTAGTAATTCCAAAAGAGGCATGTGGTAGGAAATAATAAAGATTAGTAAATACAGTATGGAATAGTAATAAAGATTAAGTGGAATTTTATTCTTTTACAAGATACTCAAAATTAACCAAGTATTAGCTAAAATGACAAAGAAAAAAAAGGCTCAAATGAGTATAACAATGTGACCGTTATTGCTGACCTTATAGAAAAGGATTGTAAGAAAATACTATAAAACTTCTTAAATTAGATAACTTAGAGAGATGTGAAAAATCCTTAATGATGTAACATTACACTTAAGATAATCTGAATATTGTTTCAACAAAGAATGACACCTCCCCATTTGTTAGGACATAGAAAGATTTGGGAAAAAGTTATATTAAGTGAAGTAAGCCAGGCTCAAAGAAACATAGGTCCCATGGTTTCCCTTATCTGCAGTAACTAGTATATATCTAGGACAAGCAGAAAAGGTCAAAAGCTATGTATGTATGACCATATAAGATGAAACTAAATGAAGTGAACCTCAAGATAGGGACACAAGAGGTTCTATTTTTCTTGCTATTGTTTCTAATGTACTTATAATGTACTATGTCATTTTTTTGTTTCTTTTGTATGTTCTTCCCCTAAGATAACCCCTGTTTTCACTGTATTTGATTCCAGTGCCCTGCATCTTGTATATACATTTTTCTAATTTGGGGAGGGGAAGGGAAATAACAAAATGCTGAAATAAGGATACAGGTTGACCCATTGTAACAATGAGACATACAAGACACTCTGATGAACATGAACTTTATTAACTTCAGGAGGGGGGTGGGAGGGAGGAGTGGGGGTGGTGGGAAGGGAAGGGATGGCAGGGGAAAATCAAACAAGGGGGTAAGAATGTTCAATAGGAAATGTACTCATTACCTTACTTACATAACTGTAACCGTTCAGTATCTTTACAATAAAAGTATATACTAAAAAATAATTTGAGTAAGTTTAAAATAATTCCAACAAAAAATATGAGTATGCATTTTCCCTTGTGAAAACTGTCAAACACTTTAATTTTTTTTTTTTTTTTTTTTGTTGGTCGTTGGGCTTGAACTCTGGGCCTGGGCGCTGTCCCTCAGCTCTTCAGCTCAAGGCGAGCGCTCTACCACTTGAGCTACAGCGCCACTTCCAGTTTTCTGGTGGTTTATTGGAGATAGGAGTCTCACGGTCTCTCCTGACCGGGCTGGCTTTGAACCGCGATCCTCGGATCTCAGCCTCCTGAGTAGCTAGGATTACAGGCGTGAGCCACCAGCGCCCGGCACTTGAAGTATAATTTAAAGTATGTTTTCCCCCAAACTTTTCTAAGACAGGAAGGAATGTAGTACTATGCTATTAAGCTAGTATTAAATGAATATCAGACCTGGATAAAGACTCCTTTGTACAATTACTTAAAGGTAAATATAATATTAAAAACAAACAAAAAAGAATTTGAAAAACTACTAACCAGAATTGACAACCTAATGAGTACAGCTTCATAAAACTTACAAATCTGTGGACAGGTCTTTGTTGTTGTTGTTTTTGATGTACTATTTGTTTTTTTTTTTGTTTCCTTTGTGTGTTCCTCCCCCTATGGTATAACCCCTGTTGTCACTGTACTTGATCTTGGTACCCTGCATCTTGTATATACATTTGTCTAATTTGGAGAGGGGAAGGGGAATAACAATGCTGAAACAAGGACATAGTATGACCCATTGCAACAATGATACCCACAAGACAGCATATTGGAAATGAACTTTACAATTTTGAGGGGGGGGGAGAGTGAGGAGTGAGTGAGGGGGGAGGGAAGGGATAGTGGGAGAACATAAGGAAAGGGGTAATAATGCTCAACAAGAAATGTACCATTGCCTTACTCATGTAACTGTAACCTCTTTATATAGCATCTTTACAATAAAATCAAATTTAAAAAAACTTACAAACCTTCGGAATACAGATGCAGAAATCCTCAACAAATGCTGGCAAGCTAATGTGGTACCATATATAAAGATTAGGTTGGTTTTCTACATGGAAGTGAATCCATGTAATACACCACAGTGATGGAAGGATGGAGAGTGGGCACATAAATGTTTCTCTTTGTAGATAATATTCAGTACTGTTTAGTGATAATTACAAAAATAATTCAAGTAACAGAAGTAAACTTTCTCAGTCTGAAAAATTGTATTAACACAGAGAAAGAGAGAAACAGAGAGAGAGAAAGACAGAGAATATCACAACTAGCATTATGTATACTTGAGAAATAGTGAATATATCACACATTCAGAACAAGATCCAGAAGCAAATCTTAATTGTCCATTCTTACCAGTGCTATTGATCATTGTAATTGTGAGGTTCTTGATAAGGAGATTAGTTAAAAACAAGAATTTAAAGATTTACAAATTGTAAAAATATAAGTAAAAGTCTCAAGTTACTGAAAAAAATTACCTTTTTTAATCAATCCCTAAAATTAATAGATTCACCAATTGAAGTATAGAAAATCGAAGGATATATAAAAATTGCATGCATATCTATATACTAGAAATGAAACAACTAAAACAAAATAAAAGAACAGTGCGATTTGCAATGTTATTAAAGAGTGCCAGGCACTGGTGGCTCATACCTAAACTACTTAAAAGGCCAAAAACTAACAGTTCTAGGTTTTTGAGTGGCTTGAGGTGGAATGCCACCTATGAGCAAGCAACACGATGAGGCACTGAGTTCAAACCTTAGTACTGCCAAAAAATTGTTATTAAATAATGGAGAAATTAAATAGTATTATAAAGTAATGCACTTGCTATGTAAAGCAATATGGAAGAATTGTCTCATAAGCAAGCAATTCTACCTGTTTTTATACAAAAAGAATTGAAAGCAAGGAGAGATAGAAAACATTGTGTGAGCCAGGTCTCAGTGGCTCACACTTATAATCCTAGTTACTCAGGAGGCTGAGATCTGAGGATTACAGTTCAAAGCCAGCCTGGACAGGAAAGTTATCTCCAAGTAAGCACCCAAAAGCTGGAAGCAGAGCTGTGGCTCAAATGATGGAGTCTAGCCTTGAGCCAAAAATGCTCTGGGACAGTTCCTAGGCCCTGATTTCAAGCCTTCTAACATATATGTTTTGAATACCTATCCTTACAGCTGCATTTTTATAGTAGCCAAAAGGCCAAAGCAAGTATCCATTGACAGATGAATAAACACATCATGGTGTGTACATACAATGGAATGTAAAATAACGAAATTCTAATACATGGATTCTAATAGCATGGATAAAACTTGAAGACATTATGCTAACCAAAGTAAACTAGCCATAAGAGAACACATACTACGTGATTCCACTCATCTGAAGGCCCTAGAACAAAGTTGTAAAGACAGAAGGTAAAATGGTGATTGTCACATGTTTGATGGGAAGAGAAATGTATTGGAGCAGAAAATGAAGGACTAAAAAAAAATATGGAATTGAAGAACTCGACATGAGAAGTCAGGAGCTTATTTTTGCCTGGATGGGACTCAAGAAGAGGAGGGACAGCAGCAAAGACAGGGGATTATGATCTGAAAAATGACCAAAATCTAAAGATTTAAGAAGTATAGCCACTCATGGCTAGTGGAGTTACTTTCTCAAGTAAGCTAGAATTAAAGATCTCCTGATTTAAAAAGTCAAAGAATTGTGTGAGCTATTATAAATGGCTTTTCATGTGAATAACGAAGTAACTGAGGATGATAGAAGGATGCCTACTCATTGTCAATAAAACAATATAGTTTATTTGTCATACAATTCAAAATACCAGCAAAGGACAGACTTTCCAATAATTGACATATTTACTCTGTTGTGTCTATGTGCTTTTTGCTACACAATCCTTACCCCATTCCTATGTCTTTGTACTTTGCCATGCACTGCTTTGTTCCCGGGAATGGTACCTATTAAACAACCAGACCATAAGCCTTTTCCTTCCTGCTGTCTCCTGCTAATCCATTTATGTTTTGTAATCTGCACTAATTTGCCCATATTAGATTTCTTCCTGATTTCTTCAGACTTCAGCATGAGCTAAATAAAGACATTGAATCAAATACCCCTCTATCTCACATGTCCACTCTCTTTTAAAGTCTATCTAAAAGATATAAGCCAGAAATTTCACTTAAAGTTAATATACAGTTTATACTATGGTCCTTCTCTATTTTTCCACTCTCCCTTCCTTTTCTCTCTCCCACTCTTCCACTTCTCTCCCTCTCCTCCCCTCCTCCTATTAGAGCACATCAAAATGAAACAACCATGTATAACTAATTGATGTTAATAAAAATGCAGAAAAAGAATGAAAATAATTATAAATATTATCATGCTGGCATGAGGTTAGGCAATGTCTAAGGATGAATGCAGAATACTGACATCTGCAACTAATATTACCTATATTCGAGTTTTCCATCTCACCCTTCAGACATGTATACTTTTTCTTATATTTTAGAACACATTTGACTTGTTAAGTGTATATGTAAAACTACTGTATATTTTTGATGGATTGTACTGAAACAGTTTTCATTTTAATATGTATTTCATTTGATATGAGCACAGTCATTCTAGCTTGAGTTCTGTTTGCATGGACAGTATTTCCCCATCATTTTCCTTTCAATTATTTCTGTGTTTTGTTTGATAGTTGGAATTATCTGTTGGTATGCTAGTTTAATTTTATTTTAATGCTATTAATTAAAAAAGTTTCAAGAAATTTAATGTAATTCTCAGCATCAGTTCCTGAAATATATAACATTAATATTAAAGTAATTGTAAAAAGGCTAAATACCAAACAGATATTTTGCTTTTTTTCTTTTTAAGATAAATCTAGATGATATGTCACATCAAAATATTTGTGTTTTTAATCTAATGTGTTTGTTGTAGATAGGCATAGTTGAATCTTAAGAAAAACATTCTATCTGACTTTTTGTTTTAACAATGATTTGTTTCACTTACTTGTAGTGTAGTCACACATATATGACAAGGAAAGACTTAATCTTGTCATTTTGCTATTTATTTTCTATGTAATATGAAAATATACTTTTTAAAAATAATATCCTCTGTTCTTTGTGGTAATTTATCCATGTTTTACTTTTCTAGTAATTACTCCTTGAATTGCAATTGATACCTTATCCGACAATCTAGTTGGATTAATACAAATTTAATCTAATAGTAAGAGAGCTTTACTTCCTTATATCTGCCTTTGTCTACTATATTAGAATGTTATCACTGTCATAGATTATTATAGATTTTATTTTCATTGTATATCCCAAATGTAGCCACTCCCATTAGCCTCCAGCTCACAGTTTCACTTTTATTTGAAAATATGTATGATATATTATTTCTTCTTCCATAATTAAAGGCAATATGTCAGATAACTTTGTTCTGTATCTTGCTCCTTTTTCAGTACTGATATAATTTTCAGCAAGTTATGTACTTCGAAGTTTATCCTATAAAATGTGGAAAATTTTATATATGAGAATTAATTAGAAACATACAAGCCCAGGTTGAACAAATGATCAATATGAAAAATAGCAGTCCTCTACTGTACCGATAGTCCTACTCTCCATCTGTTGTTCTTGGTGCATGATGATACAACCAGACAAATGCCTCATCACAATACAGACACAAATGCACACAGGAAATCAGGAAAGTGCAGACAATGTTGGTGCAAATGGTCCATAGTGATATGTGACCATATCAGTATGGAATTCTGGATAAACCATTTCTAGTCTTGGTATCAGGAAGACCAATCAGGGGAACAACTCAGTGACTCCAGGATATAGTTCTCTAGCTATAACTTTTACTTAGAACTGAAGTTATTGATTTTTACGGGTTCTGGAAATGAACTCCTGCAGTCTAGGACAACCTAGGTTGGTCTCTTGGTGCATAAGTGTCTCAGTTCAGCTTGAACCAACTAATTATAAAATAATAATAAAGCAGTCCATAATATCCATGGATCAAATAGGTTAGGGATTTGTGCAGGAAGGTCATGTGGAGGAGAGATGGTCCAGGCCCTGTTTGTTTATATGATTAAGTTGCTTGAATTTCTCTTTTTTTGAACTTTTTACCTTTATATCAATACCATACTACTGTTGTAGCTTTAGGACAAGTCTCAAAATCAACTTGGTTCTTTTATGTTGGTATTTTCATATAAAATTTCAAATCAGCTTGTCAATTTTCACAATACACAAAACAAAATCTCTAATACCTGCTGGAATTTTTATTACGATTATGTTGAATATATCAGTGTGAGGCAAAATATCTTAACAAAGGTTGGTCATTGTATATAAATACAGTATGTCTTTGTACTATGCTTTTGTATATTTTAATAGTGCTTATATTTTTATTTCATTATCTGTTATAAGCGTTACCATAGACTTTGAATAGTAATCTTGTATCCTGTCACTTTGCTGAACTCATTATTTATAATGCCCCTTTCAAGGTATCTTAGGATTTTTTTCTTTCCCAAATAAACGGGATAAGTCAAATGCAGGACAGAAGTGGTGAGTAAAAACATTTTTGCCTTTTTTTTTTCTTCTTTGCAGAAAGCATGTCTTTCACCATTAAGTAAGATGTTAGATATGTTTATACAGATGTCACTTTTACTGAAACTTCAATTTAAGTTCTACTTCAGTGAGATTTCTTATTAGTAGGTATTTCCATATCTAATACATTTCCTACATTCATGAAGATGATTGCATATGGTTATACTTCTTCTTAGTCTGATGATTGAGTGTGTTTGACTGATAAACAACATAGCATGCTATTACATCTATGCATCTTAAGAAGAAATATTTCTTATACATGACATAATTTTTATAACCATGACGAAAAACCTTGCTAAAGATTCTTCATAGATGTTCACAATGAATACATCATGAACTTCAATTCTTGAAATTTCTTTAAAGTAGGTATCAGGGTTCAGAGGTTTTGTAAGATGAGTTATAAAATGTTGCCTCCTCCTTCTGAAAGAATTTTTATTTTGTTTTTGTTTTATTACAATATTTGTATTATCTTAAAGTAGTTGTACAAAAGCCTTGCCATTCAGGGAAGCAGAGGAAGATGGAGGAGAAAGTTTTAGCATTCCAGTGATAAGTCCAAGGCTAGAGAGTCACACTAATGTGCCATCATAGTATAGAGTTTATCTAGAGAGGAAAAATTCAGGAAGCTTGGTTAAGGAAACAGATTCAAGCATTTGCCAGTGTTTGAAGCAGCTGTGGTGGCTGCTAGTGTGGTCACCATATAAACAGACAGAACCTGGGACAATGGCACCAGAGATGATGTGCAAGGGGATTCTACTTACTGCCAGCAAGAAATGACAGGGAGCGGAAATCTTCATCCTGCTGACCACAGACAGTTGCAGACCGTGGATGGCCCCCAAACCAAGGTTAAGTCATGAAGTCATCTACAAGACATCTACAATACTCTACAAGACATCCTCACTCCTTCTCACAGAAGGGGGAGGTTGGGGGGGGAAGGTAGCCCCTCCTGTACCACAAGAGAAGAACTCCATCTTTGATACTGACAAAGACCCTGCCAGAGAACCTAGAACATAACTCAGGACTTGGAAGAAGACAATAGGAGCCACTCAACAGGACAAAGGAACCTGACTTGCTGAGCTCAGCTCCAGCCCTGGGGAAAGTTGCTCTTCCCAGGAAGAAGGAGCTCTGCTCAAGAAGTGATTTTCTTCACTGAGTAAACAGAGCCAGATGCTGCCCCACCCCACTGCAGCATGGCAGCAGACCCTGTTGAAAGAGGGTTAAAGAAAAACAATTGGAAACTCAGTAAATATAAATTCTGAAAATGTCTCCAGGCTGGGCTACTGCCCAGCTAGCGCCTCAGGGAAAAGCTACTAATTACTGAGAGGCCTCAACCCCACCCACAAGGAAACACAAGAGATACTCAAAAGCAGATCATCCTCCCACTGAAGAGCCAGGACCAGGGTCACAAAGTCCCTGGCAAGGCAGAGTTTCACCCTGTCTGCTCAAACAAACTTATTTAAGAAACCAATCAAGCCCCAGGCAAACCAGAGACTTCACCAAGAGTCTGGTTATGGACACAGGGGAGACACAGATCCACCCCTTCCCTCCCCCCCCAAATCAAAGAACTCTGTTTTCTATGTAATTAAAATTAATTTTTTTCTATTATTTTCATTATTTTTATACTTTTTTTCTTTTCCCTTTTGGTCCTTTTTTTGTTTGTTTGCTTTACTTAATTGCTGTTCTGTCCATCCTCAGATATATTCTCATCTTCAATTATTGGACCTTATACTTCATTGCGTGCATATTTGATTCAGATATCGATTACTCAATTCACAAACACTCAGCCTTAACTCCTTTAATTGTAGTACTATTTCTTTATACTTATATAATTTTAAGTGTTTCATTTTTAAATTTTTAAATTTTCCTTTTTCTTTATCTTTCTTGTTTCTTTCTATCCCTTTCTTCTCTCTGAATTTAGGTCCTGGTAATATTCCCTCTCTCTGGCTCTCTCCCCACATTACTTTAATCTTATTTTCTCTCACAATATTCCCTAAGCCCATTAATTTCTGGTCTGTTGACTCCTTCTTTGATTTTCTTAGTCCCTTGATCTCTAGTCATTTTTTGTGGAATCAGACTGTATTCATTGAACTAGATTGTGTCTGTACTCATTTTGGCTGCATTAATCAATCTGTGGAACTACAGGGCTCTGATGCTTGCTTTAAAACAGTGTTATAGTGTGGAATTGGTTTTGTTTTCATACCCAAGTAGGTAGAACAAGCCAGAGAAACACAAGAAAAATGGCAAGTCCAGGTATCTCAACTCCACTCATGATAATCAGGAAACAGCAGAAGGAAAATATTGGAAGCTTGCAAAAGACTCTGTATGAGTATGATAGGGAAATGCATGAGCATGATGTGGCTTACCAAAAATTAAACAGGAATTTTGCCAGAGTGAGGAGACTAATCAATGATTAAGAGGAATTTTGTGAGCGGGATGAGAATATAAAAGATTAATAGAAGCATTCATGGAATCCACAAACAGAAAGCTGGAGGAATCCATGGAGGCCACAAAGGGAATGCTGAATAAGCCCAACCGAATGAAAGGGAGCCCAATGAAACCATAACCAATCTACTAAGGGATTTGAGAATGAACACTGAAAACCAAATTAAGGAGGTAAAGAAGTCCAAACAAGATGTAAAACAAAGTTTCAACAAAGAATTTGAAGCTATCAAATTTCACCAATTGGAAGGAAAAGGGATAAAAAAAAAAAACAAAAAAAACCCAACAACAACAAAAAAACAAAGTAGAAAGTCTTGAAAGTAGGTTAGACCATGCAGAATATTTCTAGGATTGAAGACAACATAGATATTATAGAGAAAGAACAGACAAGTATTCAAGACAAATCCAAGAAATATAATAGATCTATTCAACGTTTGGATGACACTATCAGAAGGCCTAATTTAATTTAATGGGTGTAGAGGAGGGCCTAGAGACATAAGTTAAAGGTCTAGGAAATTTATTTAACAGAATCCTAGCAAGAACTTCCCAAGCATGCAGAAAGGTAGGCCCATTCAGATACAAGAAGCCTTTAGAAACCCAAATGGACAAGACGAGAAGAGGACATCCCATTGTCACATTGTAATCTTTACAGGATCAACTAAGATCAAGGAAAGGATCCTTAAAGCTGTCAGGGAGAAAAGATTAATTACCTATTAAGGGAAACCAATCAGAATAACTTCAGATTTCTCAGCAGAGACAACAAAAGAAGGCAAGAAGAGCTTGGAATGATGTACGCTACACCCTAAAGAAAAACAGCTATCCACGAAGAATACTGTATCCAGCTAACCTCTTCTTCATAACCAAAGGTCAAATCAAAAAACCTTTCCAGAGTAAAGAAAAATTGAAACCATATATTTTCACCAAACTAGCTCTACAAAAGATACTTGAAGATGTCATACACATTGAAAACCAACAAGAGCACAATCAAGGCCAAGAAACAGCCCCCAAACAGAGAATCCAAGAATCATAGGAGGAACCTTGTTGGCACAGCTCCCAAGAAGGTGGATAACATGGTAGGAAATACAAAACACCTCTCAGTCCTAACTCTCAATCTTAATGGATTTAACTTCCCGATTAAGCAACACAGACTGTCTACTTGGATCAAAAGGAAAGATCCTTCTATCTGCTGCCTTCAAGAGACACACCTTGCCCATAAAAACAAACAAATTTTGAAGGTGAAAGTCTGGAATAAAATCTATCAAGCAAATGGCCACCATAAACAGGTGGGAGTTGCAATCCTCATATCAGATAAAATAGACTTCAAATTAAAATAAGCGAGAATAGATAAAGAAGGTCACTACATACTAATTAAGGGATCTCTCCGTCAAGAGGATAATACAATTCTAAATATCTATTCAGCAAATAACAGAGCACCCAAATTTATCCAAGAAACACTACTTTCCCTCAAACCACACATAGATTCAAAGACATTAATTGGTGGGGACTTTAACACAACACTATCCCTGCTGGATAGATCAACCCCCTAAAAAACTCAACAGAGAAACCTTGGATCTAAACAATTGCATAGACGAACTAGACTTAACAGACATCTATTGAATATTTCACCCACCAAGATCAGAATACACGTTCTTCTCAGCAGCACATGGAACATTCTCCTAAACAGACCACATTTTAGGTCACAAAGCAAATCTGTCCAAATTCAGAAATATTGAAATAATGGCCTGCGTTCTCTCAGACCAAAAGGTAATAAAATTAGAATTCAACACTAAAGACACCAAAGAAAAGCCTGTAACACATGGAGGCTGAACAACACACTGTTGAACCATGAGTGGGCATTAGAAAAGATTGAAAAGGAAATTCAAGTGTTCATGATATTTAACAAAAATGAACACCCAAATTCCCAGCTCTACTGTGACACAGCATAGGCAGTACTCAGAGACAAGTTTATAGCTCTGAGTTCCGATATCAACAAATTGGTGAGACTTGAAACCAACAATGTAATAAAGTCCCTGAAGTTCCTTGAATAAGGGCAACAAGCTAAAACCTAATCCATTAGACAGTTAATTAAAATTAAATCAAATTAAATGAATTAAGGGTCCAAAAAACAATAGAAGAATAAACAATACAAAGAGTTGACTCTTCAAAAATAAAAATTAAAAATCTGATAGACCCTTAGCAAATCTTATGAGAAAAAGAAGAGAACACACCCAAATAAACTCAGAGATAAGAATGGACACTACACCATAGAAACAACCAAGATTCAGAACATTATTAGGGAATACTTCTCAAACCTTTAGGCTAATAAGTTTGAGAATCTGGAAGAAATTGATGAATTTCTAGCAAATATTGACATGCCAAAACTAAACCAAGATGATTTAAACCAACTTAACAGACCCATATCAACGATCGAAATAGAAATAGCAATAAGAGAACTCCCACCCAAGGAAAGCCCAAGACCGGATGGATTTATAGATGAATTCTACAAGGTCTTCAAAGAGAGAACTCACACCAATACTTTTCCAAATCTTCAATGAAATTGAAAGTAAAAGTTCACTACCAAACTCTTTCTATGAAGACACCATATCCCTCATCCCAAAACCATGCAGGGACTCATTAAAGAAAGAGAACTATAGACTAATTTCTTTGATGAACATCGATGTGAAACTTCTCAACAAAATTTTCGCCAATCCAATTCCACCACTCATCAAAAAAAATCATACAACATTATCAAACAGGATTCATTTCAGGGATGCCAAGTATACACAGGGATGCCAATATACACAAATCAATATAATTCATCACATCAACAAAAGATAAAAAACACATGATTATCTCAATAGATACAGAAAAAGCATTTGACAAGATCCAACACCCTATATGATGAAAGCTCTGGAAAAATTAGGAATACACGGAACAGTTCTCAATATAATAAAGGCTATATATGACAAACCTACAAGCAGCATTATACTTAGTGGCAAAAAGCAAAAGCCATTTACTCTAAATTCAGGAATGAGACAAGGATGTCCACTCTCTCAACTCCTTTTCAATTTAGAATTACAGCAATAAGACAAGATGCAAATATAAAGGGGATCCAAATAGGGAAAGATGAAGTAAAACTCTCCTACTTTGCAGAAGACATGATCTTGTATTTAAAGGACCCCATGGACTCCACTCCCAAGTTACTTGAGCTGATCAGAAACTTTGGGTATAAAATTAACCCTCAAAACAATCAATGGCTTTTCTGTATGCCAATAACGTGAAGATGGCCAAAATCAGTAAAGCAACTCCTTTTGTAATAGCTCCACAAAAAATAAAATACCTAGGAATTAACTTAACCAAAGAAGTGAAGGACCTCTATGATGAAAACTTTCAAAACCTGAAAAAGGAAATTAAAACAGAACTAAGGAAATGGAAACAAATCCCATGTTCCTGGATTGGGAGGATTAACATTGTGAAAATGGCAATACTGCCAAAGTCTATCTACAAATTCAATGTGATACCTATTAATAATCTCAATCACATTCTTCAATGAAATAAGAGAAGCAATACAAAAATTCATAAGGAACAATAAAAGACTCCAAACAACAGAAAGAACAATGCTGGAGGACTATCAATACAAAATTTCAAACTCTACTGAAAAGCCATAGTAATCAAAACAGCTTGTTACTGGCATAAAAACAGACCTGAGGACCAATGGAATAGGACTGAAGATCAAGAAATGAACCCACACACCTATATCCACCTAATCTTTGATAAGGGAGCTAAAAAAAATAGAATGGAAGAAAGACAGCCTCTTTAGTAAATGGTACTTGCAAAATTGGTTATTCACCTATAGAAAACTAAAGCGAGATCCTATGCTAGAATCAACTCCAAATGGATAAAGACCCCAAAATAAAAGCTGACACCCTGAAAACATTATAGGAAGGAATAAGAGAAACTTTAGGGCTCCTTGGCACAGGTGAACTTTTCTTAATAAATACCCAGAAACACAACAATTCAAAGACAGGTTGGACAAATGGGACTGCATGAAACTGCAAAGCTTCTGCATGGCAAAGAACATAGCAAACAAGATCAACAGAAAGCCCACGGATTGGGAGAAGATCTTTACTAGGCATACAATGGACAAGGGTCTCATACCTAAAATATATTTAGAACTCAAAACATTAAATCCCCCAACAACAAATCCTCAAAGAAACAACTGCTCCATTAATAAGTGGGCTGAAGATTTAAAGAGAGACTTCCCTGAAGAGGAAATAAGAATGGCCAATAGACACATGAAGAAATATTCAAATTCTCTGGCCATAAAAGAAATGCAAATCAAAACAACATTGAGATTCAACCTCACCCCAGTTAAAATGGACAAAATCAAGAAATCTAATAACAGATGCTGGAGGGGATATGGACAAAAGAGAACCCTACTGCATTGTTGGTGGGAGTGTAAACTTGTTCAACCACTTTGGAAAGCAATATGGAGTTTCCTCAAAAGACTCCACATAGAGTTCCCCTATGACCCAGCAATCCCACTTTTGGGCATTTACCCAAATGATCACAAACAAGGCCATACTAAAGTTACCAGCACAACTATGTTTATCACAGCATTATTTACCATAGCTAAGATATGGAATCAACCCAGCTCCCCTCAGTAGATGAATGGATCAAGAAAATATGACATATATATATATATACATATATATATATATATATATATACATACATACACAATGTAATTCCATGCCCACATAAAAAAATGACATTGCCTCATTTATTAGGAAATGGAAAGACTTGGAAAAAATTATATTATGTGAGGTAAGCCGGGACCAAAGAAACAGGTCCCATGGTTTCCCTTATTTGCAATTACTAATATATGTCTAGGACAAGCAAAAAAGGTCAAAAGCTATGTACATATGACTATATAAGATTATGCTAAGTGAAATGAACCCCAAGATAGGGACGCAAGTGGTTTTATCTTTCTTGCTGTTGTCTTCAATATACTTATAATGTACTATGAGATTTTTGTTTCTTTTGTATGTTCTTCCCCCATGGTATAACCACTGTATTTGATTCCAGTGCCCTGCATCTTGTATATACACTTTTCTAATTTAGGGAGGGAAGGGAAATAACAAAATGCTGAAAGCAGGGTATGTGTTGATCAATTGTAACAATGAGATATACAAGACTCTGTTGATAATGAACGTTATACCTTTGAGGCAGTGAGTGAAGGAGAAGTTGGGGAGGTGGGGTAGGAAGGGATAATAGGGGAAAAACAAAGGAGGAGTAACAATGCTTGATAGGAAATGTACTCATTACCTTACTCATGTAACTGTAACCCCTCTGTACAATAAAAATTTACAATAAAAATACATATTAAAAACAGTTGCCATTAAATAACGTGGTTCATGAATATAACCTGCTTTGATTAATTTTACCCCTTTCAACTTTCTCACCCATTCTCAAAGACCTTGTGTATACAATGTATATTCTTAAAATATTTATAATTTTTCACATCTACTCTGCTCTTAAGATCTTTTTTTTACATTGTGCCATAATTACAGAAATATAGACTTCTGTTTAATGGAATGTTTTCAAGTCTTCTTTTGTAAAGCTTTTAAAAAAGAAAATGATAAAAGTCCATATGCTTTATATTAATAGATAAAAGTAAAAAAATCTATCAGTACTAAGAATCAAATGAATTAATGATTAGAATTTAAAAGGCATGAAGCACTGATTAGATAATATAATGCTCAAACACAAATTATAATAAGAGTATGTCCACATGTTTTATTTAGATGAAATATAATGATACTTTCTGTTCTTCTAACACCTTAATTTTTCATGATAAAAATCAAGATTATTTTTGTCTTTCTGATCCCTTACCATGTGCCTTTTGCAATCACAACTGCCTACTGGGACAACTCTACCTCCTGAAGCTGCTGAAATCTTTTTTTTTTTTTTTTTTTGGGTCCGGTTGTGGGGCGTGAACTCTGGGCCTGGGCGCTGTCCCTCAGCTCTTCAGCTCAAGGCTAGCGCTCTGCCACTTGAACCACAGCGCCACTTCTGGTTTTTCTTTCTGCTTATGTGGTGCTGAGGAATTGAACCCAGGGCCTCATGCATGCAAGGCAAGCGCTCTATCACTGAGCCAACTTTCCACCCCAAGCTGCTGAAATCTTTACATGAGTTCCTTTGCATTTAGTCATACGTTGCCTATGTTTTTTAAATGGCTTAAGTTACCTCTGTACATACATCTTAACCTCTCAATTCTAAGTTTGTTGGAAATAAAAGATCACATGCATATATATAAGATACATGGATTATCAAAATCCTGATTGATTTTTGTTTACCGTAAGCCAAAAACAACAGAAATAGGAAACAAGAAAATACATTGTAGAAACAAATGCACTAAATATGACACATTTTTCATACATTAGCATTTCCTATTTTCTAGTTAAGATAATGATTGTTTCATGAAATATTACTTAACCTTCACAAAATTAAAATAAATTGTTTAGAAGGGAAGTCCATATAATTTTTTCTAAGAAGAAAAACATCTCAATATACATTCACTTGAAGAACTTATCATGTCAATGAAAGAGTGTTGAGAAGTGTGAACTTTTACAAGTGAACACATCATGGATGCAGAACCCTCATGAATGGATTCACATTACTGCAAGAATAGCTTTGTTCATAAACACAAGTTCAGACCCCTCTTGCTGACTCCTCATCTCTTTTTACCTTTCCCTCATGAGAAGATGAGCAAGAAGGAAGTTGTAAGATGCTGGCATGTCAATCTTGGACTTTTTGTATCCAAAATTATGAGTCAATATTTTCTTATTACAATATGTGCACTATCTAACGTATTATTGTAGTAGCATAGAATGGACTAAGAAAACTCAATTTAAAATACATTTCCTTAGCAGTTGAGGTCTAATCATTATTGATATTTATTAAATTTTCAAAAAACATTTACATCATCATCAGTGTCTAAGGTTAGGTCTATAAATCAGAAACACTCTTTAAGATCTATATAAGTAATTTTATAAAACCACAAGACTCATTTTGACTCATTTACAAAATTCAATGTTTAGTAACTTATCATCATACATATAATATATGCAAACATATAGGAAGAAAAAGGTTTAGGTCAGAGTACACATGAAAAACTGATAGAGGACTTGTCAGATATGCTTGATTAGAAATTAAAAAGGAGTATCAACTGTAAAATAAAAAAAACTCCCTCATTTTACAGCTTGGAGGTTATTAGTATTTTTTGCTTGTCTTACTGATTTTATTTTTGCTTTTGCCAAATCAAAAATAAAATAAAATAAACAAACTCAAGCTAACCAAAGCTTATTGATTTAAATTTAAGTGCATTTGTTAAATTAACTAATTCTTTCAAACTGGGACTCTATAATTACTAAAGAATTATAATTGGATGCATCCTCATCTTAAAATCTTGCCATCAAGCCATATGTATTTTCCCCTTATTCTAATAAAAAAAAAGAAAAGAAAAAAGAAAAGAGCAGGGTTCTGGTGGCTCATGCCTGTAATCCTAGCTACTCAGGAGGCTGAGATCTGAGGTCATGGTTCAAAGCCAGTACGGCAAGAAAGTCTGTGACACTATTATCTCCAATTAACCACTAGAAAACTGGAAGTGGCACTGAGGCTCAAGAGGTAGAGCGCTAACCTTGAGCTGAAGAGCTGAGGGACAGCGCCCAGGCCCAGAGTTCAAGCCCCATGACTGGCAAAAGAAAAGAAAAGAAAAGAATAAAAGCCAGAATTTTGTGAACTGGAGATTAAGTTCAGTGCTAAACATGAAAACCCTCTGGCTCATGATGAAACCTATTCACTAATTTTATCTTATGTTCTTGCCAAAAGAGTAAAAAGGTTAATTTTACGCAAATGATTAATTTATTACCAAAGATTATAGTCACATACCATACTTTAAAAAGTCTTTCTTATTCTCTTATTCTTCATTCCATATTTTAATAATTTAAATTCCAATTATTATTGCCAAGATATTATAGGCAATTTTACATCTCATTAACCTTGCTTTGTTTTAATTATAAAGATCCTTTGTTAGATTCCTTTAAATGATCCCGTTTATAATTTCAGCCTGTCCTGGGGAGTACTTTAATTCAGCTGCACATTCATCAACTGTTTTTGTTCTGTTAATTGTAGACAACTGCACAATTGCTTTCTCCAGCTATGATTGATGAATTGTATTCTCCAGTGTAGCTGTTAAGCAGGATAAACATTTATAACAATTTCCACTTAAAGATTTTTATCTTCATTCCCACAAGGACAAATTAAAGACTGATGTTCTAACAACCAACAGAAAGTGAGTTTAAAAAAAGTTATTTTGAACTGAAAAAGTTAAAAAAAATCCTATCTGTCCATGCAAATGGGATCAAAGCATGGATAAAATATCAAATTTGAAAATAGTAGGCCTAACAAGCACCCACATAAGAGTCACGTGTTTTTACTGTAACTATATGTTTTTTCAGCAAAATTCCGTTTCTTGTGTGTCTTTACGGTTTGTGTTTATGTGTGTGTGAGAGAGATCATTCTGAGTTTAAACTCAGGAATCATTGCTGTTAGGCAAGCACTCTATTGCTGAGCCATACCTTTGGTCTTTTTTTCTTTTGTTATTTTCTGGATAACGTACCATACTTTTTATCTGGGCTTTACAGAATATCTTTTAAACATGTTTTCATGTTTTATAGTTCACATGTCCTGGTTCTCCATGAAGCCCAAAGAATGACAGTCTTGAACTGTGATCATATTTACTTATACCTACTTCATATCTGGATGCATGAACAATGCCTGGCTTGTTTAGTGCGACCAGATTTTGCTACCTTTTTCCCTAGGTTGGGCTTCAACTGTGATCCTCCTGTTCTCTATATCCAAAGAAGCTGGCATTACACACATGTACCACATTGTTGGTTTGAATTTACTAAATTTAAGTAATGACCTAAATAAAAATAGAGTCAGAGAAACTCTCAATATGTATTTTGTATAACATTTATTATTTTATATAAACATTCTTTCCTTTTTAAGTGCCAATAGCTGTCATAAATGTTATATGTGTTATTCTGAACCTTAAGCAAAAGTGGAAAAGTACTACAGTACTTTATGGCTATACTCTAAAATCTTGGTCAGCTTTGTTTATATAATCCCCATTCCTGTGACCACTTCTTGTCCTGACACTATCCTCTTCAACAGGATTGCTGTTCCAACAGTATTGCTGTCCCAACCTTTATTTCTTTAATCTACTCCCCACACTGGAGGTGGACCTCAAACCCCACAGTACCCATAGACCCCCAGCAGAGCTTACTAACCCTTTCTCAGCATGATCTATGCTACCTCTTCTTATGAAGCTGTTTGGCTGAGTGAAAATACCTCATCTTTGAACTATACCACTGCCTAGAATTTAATCCCCCCCCCCACTCTTCTATGTTCTTTCTTCACTATATCCTATTCCTGCCCTAGGACTCATCAAGGGGGACATTCCTTAACACAGGCACACTTTGAAAAACCTTAAAAACTCTGCCACCTGGTGAAATTCAATATCTTCACTATCTTTAACACACCATGTTGTATTATTGTATGTGATGGCTATTATTTGCTCCTCCCAACCCCCAATTTAGAAGAATGTCTTCCTTGTTCATGTCTCTAATCTTTTCTCTAATTGTTAATTACACAGTAGGTGCTGAGCAGCTGTTTATCATGAGTCTTAGAATTTGTTCTGAAAAACTGATAGCTATGATAGTTTTGTTTTTATTCTCAAATCATTTTTAACAGTTACTATGAGAGTGGAAACATTCTTTAATTGAAGAAATGTCACTTTTTTTTTTGTCGGTCGTGGGGCTTGAACTCTGGGCTTGGGAGCTTTCCCTGTGCTCTTCAGCTCAAGGCTAGTGCTCTACCACTTGAGCCACAGACCACTTGTGGTTTTCTAGTGGTTTATTGGAGATAAGAGTCTCATGGGCTTTCCTGCCCAGGCTGGGTTTGAGCTGCAATCCTCAGATCTCAGACTCCTGAGGCGTGAGCTTCCAGTGCCCGGCATGTCACATGTTCTGATCGTTCAAGCTCATCTTAGTTCCTTTAAAGCCTGAGCCATGTTTCTTTTCAAGAGATACCTGCTATATTTCATTAATGGGGCTTCTTTTTATCTCTATTTGAATGAGGGACATGATGATGACCATTTCAAAATTTCCTACATCAAATCTTTGGATTCTAAATTGTTCAACAATTTACTTTAGGATTATTTTCTAAAACAGAGGAAGCTGTCAGACTCTCAACTTCTGACATCATCTCTAAACATGAAAGAGATAAAATCTAATCTATCCCTCTACTATTATACTAAAGAATATTACAGATCTGTGGAATATTCCAGAACATTCAACTCCAGGCATCATGTTCTCAAGATAAAAATCCTTTTAAAATTGGCCTTTTAGCAGAGTAAAAGTTCTTATACCTGTAATCCTACCTACTCAGGAGGCTAAGATTAGGTGATACAAGTTTGAAAGTAGCTCAGAAAAGAAGTTTTCAGACTTCATCTGCAAGTGAGAAAAGTGTGAAATCCCTGGACCTAAGCAATCAAGCCAAATGAGTATGTGAGGTGAGTTAAATCCAAGTTCGAGCCCAATACTGGCAAAACCCACAAAAGAATGGCGATCTTGATATCCTAAGTGAATCTGAAAATTGCAAAACGTAAGTATAACTATGACTTTGTTATGTTCAATGTCTAGTATCCTACCTTTATTGCTATCCAAATTATCATCACTTTAAACTCTTTCAGGTGTCACATTCTTTCTTAAATATATAAAAACACATACTGAACATTGAATTCTGGATCACCTGTCTTTGTCTACAAGTCAAACACAAACAAACAAACAAACAAACAGTGTGGTACAAAGCACAGGATGGTAAGAGATTCTGATTTCATTTAAAAGAAAAACAATTCTAAATAATCTCTATTTTCAACTTCTTTCCTAATATAAAACAAACCCAAGCGACACAACTGAAAACTAAACTGTAGAAAAGCTTAAAACCTCATGCACTGGCAAGTTTTCCACCACTCTCTTTTTTCCGTTAATATTCATAATTTTTTCTTCTGCCACTTCTAGGGCTTGAACTCAGGGCATGGATACTGTCCCTGACTTTTTTTGCCAAAGGCTATTGCTCTACCACCTAAGCCATATCCCTGCATCTAGCTTTTTAGTGATTAATTGGAGATAAGATTCTAAACTCTCATGGACTAGGACCAGGATCCTCCGATCTTAGCCTCATGAATAGCTAGGATTACAACTATGAGCCATGGGAACACGGCAATATCCATAATTTTAATTTTAGTGCTTAGAGATTAAATTTTCTTCTTTTAAAAGGGTTAGTGATGATGCTGGGCATTGGTGGCTCATGCCTGTAATCCTTACTACTCAGGAGGCTGAGATCTGAGGATCATGGTTTGAAGCTAGCCAAGGCAGAAAAGTCTGTAAGACTCTTATCTCTAATTAACTACCAGAAAACTGGAGGTGAAGCTGTGGCTCAAAGTGGTAGTACTCTAGACTTGAGCAATAAAGCTCAGGAGAGCACCCAGTCCCTCAGTTCAAGACCATGACTGACAAAAAAAATTTTTTAAAGGGATAGTAATGGCCATTTTATACTTTCACTCACAGTTTAAATTAAAAATTAGCATATATGTGAATCAAGAGCTATTTCTAAAACTGAAATGACACTGGAGATATTTTGTATTTTCAAATTTCCTTTATATATATATCTTCTACTAATTTTTATTACAATGAGGTTCTGTAAGAGTGAATATTATTATATAAAATACTGTCATAAAAGTTTTCCTGAATCTTTTGTGTTACAACAAGTGAATAATATATTTTAAATGTTAGATGTATGACTAATATTAACAAAAAATGAGGAATATAAAATCTGAAGATAAGCCATAAATTCAGAAGTTATTTCTCAGAATACAGTACAGTAATGTGAGAAAACAGAAAACACTGAGGGACATTTAAATTAATATTTAAGAAAGGCCTTAGCATCTAACATATAAGCTATTTTTTCATGGAATATTATATCATGACAGTCTCTTTGAAAAAAAGATAAATTTCACAGACATTACTATTTCCTTATCAATCTCATTAAATCTGATTGTAAATAAGAAATAGATAATATTAAAGCTCAGTAATTATTTTCCATATTATACCCTATACCAAATAGGAAATTAAAGTTATAAAGGATCCAGGTATTGGGTGAATAGACACTACACATGAAAAATGGAAGAAGACACATCTTTGCAGTTGTCTCCACTATTCATAGGGCACTACAAAAACCATAGTTATAACTCCTTTTCCCAAAGTGATAAATACAAAAAATGGTTTCAGATGTAACTTTATTCATGGCATCAGTAACAATGCTACTTATGAATTACTAACCAAACCTGTTACGATTTCTCTATTTAACATGCTTCACATTTCCAGTTAGATACTGAGCGCATGACACACTCATGTGAACTAATGGGAAGCTAGGAGCTAAACGCTGAGCATAGTCTAAAAGCAGATGGGGCGGCAGATGGGACTGTAGACTGGCTTCACTTGATCTGTGTATAACCACTTCACTGCTCAGTAAGATGGGCTCAAATCTCTAAAATCTTATAAACTTCATTCTTTATTTCATAGATGGTTTTTTTCTCCAAATAATACATAATATTTACTGCTTTGAAGTTTGTTGATTTGAACTTTACATATGATGCAATATTTAACTAAAAGATGCTTGATCACATGTTTTTAGGACAGATGGTAGAGAAAAGCAGTTGCCCAATGGAATAAATTGCACACTTAGTTGTCTAAAAATTGCAAAATTAATTACCTTCCTTCATTGATGAGCTCAATAAATGCAAGTCCTGCATTCTTCTGAATAGAATTTTGCCATTCCTAAAAGGGAAACCAAAGCAAATATAAGAAAAATAATATGTAAATGAACATGAGCATGTAAAATATAGTTTAAGGATCCTGTCAGTGTTATGAATGGATTCTAGATTATTTTGCTTATAAATATCTTTACAAGATCTGATAATAAATGCTATTTTTATAAGAAATGAAGCTTTAAAAAATAGTCTACATGGCTTGTTGTAGGTTCCCATTTTAAGCTTGATTCAGACTGAAATCGAACATGAGATCACAAATACAGAAGTTTTTCTGTACAATCCACTTTTCCAGAAGTATACAGAACAGAAATATTTAGGGTAGAAAACTTGAGTCCCTAACGGAGATCTTTCATTAAAATTGTGAACTTAAAGTTGGAAATACAATCTTTATATTCAGATTGACTGGGAAATTCAGTACTCTAGTTATACACACATTCCAAATGATTGTAACCTATAAAGGAAAAAAGTTACAAATGAAGTCTTTTTAACTGTGTTTTTTTTTCTGTCTTTTCTTTTTTGGTACTGGGGATCACACCCAGGACATTGCACTTGCTAGGCAAGCGCTTTGCCACTGAGCTACATCCCAGCCCCGATGAAGTCTTTTTAAACATACAAAAATACCTAAAACTGAAAGTGTTACTATATATAAACTGATCTGTATGTGCTAATTTACATATTTTTGAATCTGGCAGTCCCATCAGGTCAGGGTCATCAGATGAACATAAATGTCATGAAGTATTTTGGATTAAGGAAGCATATTATTTTGTACTTTTCTTATGGAATATTGAGTGAGCATACATTTTAAACATCTTTATTTGCTGTTCTAGTAATTTAAACCTTCATTATTTAAAATACAGCCGGTACATATATTTTTAAATAAATAAAATATAACTACATGAAAGTAGTCAGCTGACCTGTCCATAAATTCAGCCTCACAACAAAACAGTCTTCCTGTCAAATTTCCACTTAAATACTGGATCAGATTCCCTGTGAAGGCTTTGTATACCTACTAGAATAAATCCTTCAAAAGTATGCACTTGAGAGTGTAAATATTCTCTGATTTAAGGAGAAATCATAAATCTATACTTCCCAAGGAGAGAGAATCCACAACATGGAAAAACATACAGTGACCTCGTGACAGTCTAGAGGTACTGGAGTGCAGTTGCCAAAACTTCTACCTACAATGTACACAAATTACAATACTGCCATTCCAATTCACAGAACTTTTAAAACTTTTCAAGCCATTCCTATTGGAAGCAATCATAGTTGGCTTCATTTCCTACATTTAGCAAAATGATTTACTACCATCATCTTAGATAGTACCATTAATAGAATAAAAAATACGTATTTTTTCTAGAAATACATGACACTTACTATAATCTTAAAATTTAAAACCTGATTCTATCTAGGAATAATCATGCCACTATGAAAGTAAGAGTCTTAAAGACAATTTTTAAGCACTTTTTGTGTGTAGTACTGTTTGTTCACTAAGGCTCTCCTAACAGCAAAGATTCCTAAAAATGAACATATTTTTCAATGACACTTCTGACATGACCTAAAAATGAACATACTTTTCAAAGACACTTCTGACATGAAAAACTTTATCTATGGTAGAGGTAAGAAGAGAGAGGTGAAATCTGGAAACTGAAAGATGATTAAAGTAACAGAAAATTGCATTATTATATATGATGAAGATGAAGAATACCTTTAAAAAAAGTGAAAATATCTTCCAGAAAATAGTATAAAAGGATAATGATGTATAATAAAAACAGAGTTAGAAAGAGAAGATATAAAGAAATTGGAGGTCCTTTTTATGAAAGGCTTGAAACTCTGAATAAGTATTTTAGGAAGAGCAAATAGGAATCATGGAAGGTAGGAAATTATTAAAGAAATTCATTTCCTAGGAATTCAAAGTACAGCTTCATAAAATTGTAGAATGTCAGGATTAAGGCAGTGGCTAAGAGGAAGAATAAAGGTCTATACAAAGAATAAGAAATTAGACTTCTTAACAGCAAAACAATGCGTGTTGCTA
Organism: Dipodomys merriami; assembly: GCF_024711535.1. NCBI lineage: Eukaryota > Metazoa > Chordata > Mammalia > Rodentia > Heteromyidae > Dipodomys > Dipodomys merriami. The sequence continues at coordinate 59,231,056 of NW_027206179.1, forward strand.
CACTATTAGTAAAATATGAGGATGGAATAATTACCTTTTCAAACATTCATAGAAGTTTTTCTTATTCACCTCATTCAAGAACTTAGAGATGATATATATACAAGCATATGAAGAACATCACTCCCTTTGTTTGCACATTGTTATAGATGGAGATTGTATGAAATATGGCCCTATTTGTGATTGGAATGTTGTGCATTCAGTGAAAAATGGCTGGAAAATGGCTGGGAACCAAAATGTTAAAGGAATAATTTCTGGTGAGTTATTAAGTCTTCAATATAGATAACCAAGAATGGTAATATTATGAAAATATTGAATAAGAAAGACACAGATTTGGAGAAAAATCGTAAGTGATTTCATAGAATCACTGAAGGTGAAGGAGGTAAGATTGGTAACTAGAGTATAAAATGAGCAACAGTTTTACAGTGAAATCAAAGAAAAACATAGGTCAGCAGACTGAGAAAAATTAAGGGTATTGTTCTTAAGATGAAGAATGTTACATATGGTAACAGATCCTACAGAAGGTGACAAAGAGACATAGGTTACAAGAGATGAATGGCTACAGGGAAATTTTCTTGAAGAAGGTATAAGAGAACAGAGTATCCTGAAAATGCATTAAGGAGAGTGCTTTCTTCAGAAAAAAAGTAAAATATGGGTGGAAGGCATAGCTCAGTGCTAAGAATACCTAGCTAGCTACCTAGCTAGCAAGTGAGAGCCCTGAGCCAAATCACACAACTGCCAAAAAAATTCAAAATAAAAACAAATGAGCAAGTAAAAAGTAGTGAGGATAGATTTTGTTTGCTAACACACATATTAACATAGATTACACATTACAAACGCATATATAAATAGATTAATGTTCATGAATGAATTTAGAATAAATTTGCTTTGCTTCTTCACCAGACAATTAGCATCAATTTGGCCTTATTTATCTTTCTCTTTTTGAATTAAAAAGATATACCCAATTGGCTTCTTCAGAAGAACAGTTCAATTTTAATTCTGAGCTATGGCATGATCAACCTAAGTAATGTTAAATAAGTATTGTGAATTAATGATATACTGGCAAGTAATAATTAAAATGCAGTTCATCTGTTGCTTTTATCAGAGACATGAGGTCAGGTGACAACTAATAAGACCTCTAAAGTTGTTCCTATTTTAAATGATCAAATTGAATTCAATGTACTGCTTTTTTATCCTTATAAAAATCAAACTTTTTCTCTGTGAAGATATAAAGGAATATCACTAATCATCGAAAGGTAAGCTTTTCTAAGGTATAGAAGATATTTTCTGTTCTCCTATGTCCTGGCAAGAAGATTAGTCATCTGTCTACCATGTTCTCTATATCTCTTTAGAATAAAACTTAAAATTAAGATAATCATCATAGAAGTTTAAGACCAGATAAATTCTCCCCATTTTACTTATGTCTCTACAAATGTGGCTTACTCTTTATATACTACATATGCATATTATGTGCCTAAAGAAAAGCCATTTTTACTCATCTTTGATGATAATAAGGCTAAAAGCAATAAATAATGCAAGTTTAACAGTAGTGAAACAGTAGTGTAGTGTAGGTTTTCCACAGTGACTCTATCAAGTATAAAGCAATAGAAAATCAATTCAATTATTGACATTGATATAAAATAAAAAAGTTCTTGCATAAAAAGTTTAATAATGTTGTATTTTCTGATATTTTCCCCCTAGGTTTCATTTGCTACTACTTTGCCAAACATGGATACTTGCTTGTTTGCCATATGTGATATGGGTGATATATTTATGTTATACCCTGGTAATACAAGAGTTGTTTTACAGGGCTTAGCCTAAGTGAAAGCAATCAGTTAATGTTCAGAAAAATTCAGCTTTTGAGGTTTGCAAATGTTCTTATCAAATATATCTAATAATTTCCATAATTTTAATTTATCAAATTATTGCCTATGAACTACATTAACTGCTATTAGCTACATTTATAAGATCTCATCATGGTACCAACTGTTTTTCAAAAGTAAGAATGTTTAATATTTTCAGTATTCAAATTTGGGGGTAAGATGCCAATTCCCAGAAAATGATATAGTCACTCTTAGGAGATTCAGATTCATCTCCCTCTAGCTGAGGAAGGAAGTTCTCAAAAGAGTAAATACTATAAAAATAATATAGAAAAATATGACTCTTGAGGCCTAAGTTCTTATTTTGTGCTTATGGTTGATGACATTCTTACAAATGTGCTACCCCTTCAATTTGATCCCAGTGGATACCAAGGATTTGCTAGGCCAGAAATTGGGGTGGTAATTACTTAAGCTACAGAGGTAACAATAAAAATTTGAATATTAAACAAACCTTTCATCAGTGTTCTGAGATTCTTTGTAAAACATTTTGTCACCTCTCATTGCAGTAGTGACATTTAATGAAATGGATCTCTTAAAGCCATGGAGAAAACAAATTTATTTCTTTCAATTTTTAAAATACTGTGATAGAAAATAAAAATAAAGCATATATGTCTCTCAGAAAACACTGGGATTGAATATGGTTTATAAAGCACTTCAACAAATGTATCATTTAGGTAAATATTGGTCAAAGTATATCCTGAAATTACTTTTCAAAGTCATTCATGACTATCTTTTGCCATTTGAGAATGTAAATCCCCAAAATACACCCACACATGCATGTTCTCCCTGCTCCCATTGCTGAAGAAAACAAAAAATCTAGGAAAAGGTGTAAATCAGCCTTGGCATCACATCTTTGTGGAAAATCACATATATTTATTCAACTTCAGCTATAAATGCCTGCACAGAACTGTCAAATCTTTAAACAGTTTTGTCACATTTTTTAAAAACAATTCTGCATGGATGCATAAAATTTCCTGAAGATGAAGGACTTTTTCAGGGAACTGGATCTCATGTTAAGGACCCTTTGAAACTAAACACTTTGAAGACAAATAAGTTCCAGAAGGATGACAATGAAATCCCCATGTTCTCTTCACAATCATTTTTGTGGTAGGTAGATGACCTAGTAGAAATCTCAGACTGAGAACATAAATCTTTTCCATCAGTTCAATACATACTTTTTATTTCTTCTTTTTGTACAATTAAATAAAGCAAAGTGATATTCTCAAGAGATCCATTGCATTTAAAATATTTGAGATGAAGGAAAATATTATAAGGGGAAAATGAGGGATAGATTGAGATTTGAGATCTTCTGAAACTGTATAACTGACTTCATATTTCCTATATTTGTACATCTACTTATCAGTAACTATAATTGAAACATCATAGGTCCTTAAAATTTCAAAGTGAATGTTCAATATAACTGTCATACTCATAAATCTGTACAGTAAGTTACCAAAGTAACATTTTGATAGCTTCTGTAACTATGTCCATAATATCATATATATACACATGAGTATATATGACATTACATACAAAATCTGAATTATTACAGGAGTGCCTTTTTTATGGAAAAAACTATGCTGACAGAAATAATGAAAAAAATGAAAGAAATGCTTTTTATTTGGGGAGTAAGGACTTCAGATTGAAGCCAAGACTTCTGTGGGCCAACAACAACACCACAAACAAACAAACAAAAGAAACCCACTAAGTTTTTTTAAACTTTCAAAATTTGTGACTTTTTAAGTTAAATAAAATTTTAAATTAGAAAGATGTAAGTTATTTGTCACATTTAAATGCATGTTTAGAATTCAATAATTTGGTTTGAAGAGCTTGTAGAATATAAACTTATACTCTAAGTTTAAATATATAAATCAGAATCCTCTACTTGTCTGTAATCAGTAACTTAATGGCTACTTTTCTCTAGTTTTTATAATTTGACATCTAATAATTTTATATTTTAACCAAAGTTCATCCAAAGCTGTTATATGAGCAGAGTTCAATTTTCTTTCTAAATAATCCAATTCATTTGTGGATTTTCTTGTGGAACAAGAAAACGTTACAGAAACTATTTTGTAAAAGATTACAGAAAAGAATGAGAGATTAAGCAAATGTTAATAAATACTTAATAAAAGATTATTTCTGGGCTGGGAAGGTGGCTCAGTGGTAGAGCGCTTGCCTTGCATGCATGAGGCCCTGGGTTCGATTCTTCAGCACCACATAAGCAAAAAGAAAAAAGCCGGAAGTGGCGCTGTGGCTCAAATGGTAGAGCACTAGCCTTGAGCTGAAGAGCTGAGGGTCAGCGCCCAGGCCCAGAGTTCAGGCCCACGACTGGACCCAAAAAAAAAAAAAAAAGATTATTTCTTAGTTGAAAGTTTGGAAGCAGAGACAAAAACTAAAGTCCCCAAATCATTACTTTACATTCCATTCCATTTGGTATCATTCTAGTAATAGTCATTCTTACATTGTTTTAAAGCTAAGAATAGTTATGTCTGAATGATAATCTTAAAATATTATTAACTGAAGAAAGAGATAAAGTATTATATGAATATAAAATATCAAAATCATTAACATCAAAGCAGTACACAACTTTGCCCCAAACGTTTAAGTTTAACCTTTAAAGCAGACACAATATTTTTCAACATGGGTCATTTTAAGCCATTTTTTTGGTACAATCATAGGTTATGACTAACATCTACACTTACATTAACATCCCATAAAACATGATGAGAAGTACACTATTTTCAAGAATGCATAGGTATCAACCATGTTGTATGGTACTGTTTGCCTGATTTGTTCATTCTCACGCATCAGACTGAAGCCTGAGCAGGCATGCACACAGACACAGACACAGACACAGACACACACACACACACACACACACACACACGCACACACACACATCTCCATTCTTTTGGGCAGGGCAGGGTACTCAGTGCGTCTCACTTGCTAAGCAATTGTGCTACCCTTGAGCCACTTTGCCGGTTCCTTTTTGCATAAATTATTTTTTTTCTGCTGGAAACCAGGCAGGCTTGAATTCAGAGCCTGTGCTTTCATTCTGCTTTTTCTTCATGGCTGGTGCTCTACAACTTGAGCCATACCTCAAGTATGATATTTTTCCTAGTTAACTGAAAATAAAGTCTCTAGGACTTTTCTGACCTGACTGGATAGGAACTGTGATACTCAGATCTCAGATACATGGATTAGAGTGTAAGCCTACTTGTGCCTAGCCTTGCACTGATTATTTTCAAGATAGGGTGTTACTTTATGCTGTGGCCCTACTATTTGTGCTTGTCTTTGTTGCAGTCTGACAGATATTCAGCCATTCTACATGCCTTGTGGTTTGGGAAGACAGGCAAGCTGAGAAACTAATAATAAGAGTCTCTTATACTTTATATTCAAAGTGGCCTTGAACTGGGATTTTCTGGACTGTGCCCCATAAGTAGCTATGTTTATAGGCTTGAGCCACAGGACCATTCAATTCACACTATGGAAAAATATTTTTCCATAATCCTGATCAATGTTACCACTTCAGAATAGAAGTAGTTTCTATTATTAAATAGTTAATATCAGTGCTGGTCGAATTATGTACCATGAAGCAGAATTATGTACCATTATATTAATAATAGATCATTATAATTCATAGTCACCCAAAATATGTGTGAAAGCCAGTTCTAAAACTTTTAGTATTGTAGAGAAATTTAGAGATCATACTTTTAACTCACTACTAGAATATCTTTTGCCATTTAAATTTGTGTGAGTTCACAAACATGCACACACAAAAACACATACATACATATTCTCCATTACTAAATAAAAGGAAAAAATGTAAGAAAAAGTATAAATAAACCATAGGTATCACATCTTCACAAAGAACCATTTATTTATTCCATTTTATTGTGAATACCAGCACAGAACTGTCAAGTTAATCATAATTATAATTAGCTGAGATTTATAAAATTCTGGGCTTCCCAAAGAGTTTGTTCTACTGGTCAATTAAAACAATAAAAGATAGTAATATTGATATATGCCCAGAACAGCTTGTTTTGATGAATATGGCATCTACTTGACACATATGTCTACTACAAGCACTTTACATGTGACTAGTACAAGCCAATTATGTACTAAACATAAAAAGAGGTAGTAGTTTTCAGTTTTGGAAGATGTTTTATAAAATACGAAATAATGCAGAAACATATTTTGATTAATTTTATAATGATTAAATACTGAAATTGTACTAATGTTAAGCACATTTATTATTAAAATCAATCCCTCCATTTCGTTTTAAGCTTTAATTATACTCACTAGAAAGTATGTAATTGTATCAGGTCCACTTTTATTTCCATTGGACAATATTGATGTGGAGTGGAAATTAGAGGAAAAACTTGTGAACCATGTCACAGTTTCATCTTTTACTTGCTTTAATAATTAAAAATAATTTTATGTTCATTTATAGAAATGGTTTGAAAGAAATAGTTTAAATGGTATTAAGAATATGAGAGAAGGGAGAATATTTTCAACTATATAATATTTTAATCTTACAAAATGTGTCATAACAGTTCAAGCCCCACGACCGACAAAAAAAAAATGTGTCATAACTATTTTTTTCATTCCAAAATCATCTAGGGTATTTTGACAGTCTTTGACAGATGATGCTAAGTAAATTAAATAACCACACATCAGTGAGTAAATCTGTACCTCTACCTCATAACACTTCTAAAAATTAACTTGCCATGGTTGAAACACTCAAATATGAGAGCTAAAACTTCACAATTCTTAGAAAACAAGCTTGATATAAATACATGCAAGCTCAGATTTTTGCAACAGATTCATAAATATGATACTAAAAGCATAGGCACAATGACAAAACAAGTAAATTAGGTAACACTGAATTTTAAAACTACTGTGCATCAAAAGATTCAATCAAAAAGGTATAAAGCCTACCCATAAAGCAAGATAAAAAAACTCATAAAGGCTTTAATCTTCAAAGCATACAATGAACACATATGATGCACAGAAGCCAATATACAAAAAACATAATTATAAAGGAAACACATATGAATACAAAATTTTATAATATATATATATATATATTAAAAGCCAGTGTCTACATGTAATTGTATTCAGTATCACCAGTTAGTGGGGAAATGCAAATTAAAAACACAATGAATTTGAACTACACATTCTTCTCTATTTTAGACTTGATATTTGTTAGAATGGTAATTTTAAAACAAGTTATATAAACAAACAAAAAACCTCAGAAATAATAAATGTTAGAGTACATGTGGACAAATTGGAAACTTTGTACATCCATCACAGAAATGTAAAATGGTGATGTCATTATGGGGAACATTTCAGCAGTTCCTGAAACAATGAAACATAGAAATTCTGCATTGTTATCTAGGTGCTGTTGACTCATGCTTGAAATTCTAGATACTCTTGAGGCTGAGATCTTACTATTGAAGTTTAAAGTCAGCCCAGTCGAAAAGTTATCAAGATTTTACTACAAATAACCAGATAAAAAAGATGGATGGAGGCATAGCTCAAGTAGTAGAGTACCCAACCCTGAGTGAAACAGCTGGGTAACAGCATGAGGCTGAGTTTTATGCTGCATAACAGCATAAAAAAGAGAAAGAAGGGGGCTGGGAAGGTGGCACAGTGGCAGAGTGCTTGTCTTGCATGCATGAGGCCCTGGGCTGGATTCCTCAGTACCACATAAGCAAAAAAGAAAAAAAGCCAGAAGTTGCGCTAGGCTCAAGTGGTAGAGTCCTAACCTTGAGCGAAAGAGCTGAGGGACAGTGCCCAGGCCCAGAGTTTAGGCCCCACGACCGGACCCCCCCCCAAAAAAAAAGAGAAAGAAGGGAAAGAACCATATTTGCTAGTATGTACACTCCTAGCTACGTGCTAGATAGAAGCAGGCAGATACTTTCATATCAATCTTCATAATAAATTATTTACAAAAGGCAAAAGTGAAGACAACTTAACTGTCCATAAACAGATGACTAGATAAATGAATGTCAGTCAATCATAAAATATAATGAAGTATTTTTGTTATATGCTTCAACATGAATGGACTTCAAAATATTATATAAAAATAAACTAGACACAAAAACTAATACTTATATGTAACACCTAGAATGGGCACATTGATACAGATAGAAATTAGATTACATATACAAGGAACTAGGGGTGAGGAATTATTACTTAATAAGTACAGAGATTTTGTTTGGAGCTTGGTTTATATGATAATAAGAATATAATTAATGACCTCTGAAAAGTATACTTGAAATATTTTTTGTATGTTTTTATTGTAAAAATGCTGTACAGAGGGGTTAGAGTTACATGAGCAAGGTAGTGAGTACATTTCCTATTGGGCATTGTTGCCTCCTCCTTTGTTTTCCCCCTACTATCCCTTCCTTCCCAGTATACTTGAAATATTAATAATGGCATTTATTATGTATACATTATTATAACAACATGAATCAAATCACTTTAGCAACTACTAGTTGTTATTCATGAATTAACTAATAATTCATCAAACAAGTATACAGTGAGTTAGAAATTTTGCTGTGTGTATGACAGTTACAGCAAACAGAAGGCATCTCTGTCTACAGAAATAGAATGAACTTTGTATAGTGTACATTTCTAGCACAGATGAAATGAATAACATTCATGACCTTGAAAGTCTCTAAAGCCCTGTGTTATCTTCAAGATGTCTTTCCTTTTGGGTTGTTTTATATAAATGACCTATAACTTAACACCTTCTCAATAAATGCAAACTAAATTGAAAAAAATGTGAAATTAAAATAAAATGTTCTAAATAAATGAACGGAATAACAGAATGATTTGAATCATCTATTAAAAATAACAGAAAAGTTTCATGAAAAATCAAAAAGTTTAAATGGAGAAGATGTGAGTAAATAATAACCATTGTGTTAGTTGCAGTAATACCTGGAATGAATTACACTGAACCTTATATGCACAAAAATGTATGTAGAGAAAACTGAATAATGCCCACAGTTTAGACATTGCCAATTTCCCAGTTTTGACTCTGCATGGGGGAAGGGTACATGGAACTCTGTGTACTCCTACATGTATAACTTACTCTGAACATGTAACTACTTAAGCAATAATAATAAAATTATGAAAAATTATTGTGAGGGAATGTGCCATAGGGGAAAAAGGCATCATAAATAATGAAAGTCAAGCATGCTGAAAAAAAGTAAGACAAAACAAAATCTTACAAAGAGTGAAAAATGTTGCATAGTGATAGGATTATAAATATACATATATATTATTTTTACTATCTTCAACGTTGTAGTGGTTCATTTGTAGCACGCTAAGAATTTCAGGCAAGAGAGGTAGGCTTACTGTCAGCACTACAAGGAAATCTATGTCTTATACAAGCTAAGAGTAGAATGATAGCTACCAAGACTTCAGATGGTAATGGGGATGGATAGGGAAAGGTTGATCAATGGGTAATAAAAGACTACATAATTAAGTTGTAAGTAACAATAATATGCTCTATATTTCAAAAAGCTCCAAGAAGAGATTCTTAAAGTTTCTGTCATAGGTAAATAATAAATGTTTGAGAAAACAGATCATGTTTAACCTCATTTGAACATTCTGCAATATATACATGCATCAAAACATTACAAACTTCCTTAATTTTATGTGTTTATTCATTATTTAAAAAATAAATTTAAGTCAGGTGCTGAGGGATCATGTCTGCAATCTTGGCTACTCAGGAGGCTGTGATATGAGAATCTGGGCTCAAAGACAGGCTGAGAAAAAAAAGTCCATGAGACACTCATCTCCAATTAACTACCAAAAAGCTGGAAATGGATCCATGAGTCAAATGGTAGACTGTTAGCTTTAAGCAAAAAATTGCTCAGAGACAGTGCACAGGACCTGAGTCCAAGCGCAGGATTGAATACACACACACACACACACACACACACACACACACACACACACACACACACACACACACACACACACACACACACACACACACACACACACACACACACACACACACACACAAAACACTTATTTTTTTCTGTTAACTTCTCTAGGATTTGAATTAAAAGATATCAACAAAGATGTTTCTTTTAATCAAGATGACTTCATGGAATTGAAATAAATTTGATTATGTATTCTTAAATTATGTGATTAAAGGTTCATCTGGAAATGTGATAATGAATTGAGAAGATAACAGAACTAAGGTTCTCCTGTAGGGGAAACCATTCTGTAGGTATTCTTGTCAAGATACTTCACAAATATATTTCAGATATCCATTTTATTACTCCTTAAAAACCATATATATATGATTTTTCTCTACATTTCTTAAAATTTACAATCTTTTCTATGACCCACGTTGACTATAAACATTATGCTTCATTACATTTTTGACCTTCTGCTTAACTTTTTTTTTTTTGGCCAGTCCTAGGGCTTGAACTTTGAGCCTGGCACTATCCCTGAGCTTCTTTTGCTCAAAGATAATGCTCTAGAGCACCATTTCTGGCTTTTTCTGTTTATGTGATACTGAGGAATAGAACCCAGGGCTTTATGCATGCTAGGCAAACAGTCTTCCATTAAGCTATATTCCCAAACTTTTCTGTTGAACTTTTAGTTACACCTAGGACATATTGTAAGACTCTATAGCATAGAAACAAATTCCAATTTTCTTTTTTAACATGAAATGACATAATACCACAGAAAAGAACTGGGGCAGAATGTTGTCCAAATAAAAAGGCAGGGATTTGTAAGACAGTCAGGACAGGAATGAGAAGACAGAATTATGCCTAAAAATAGAAGATGAACCTGAAAAGATAATGACTGTGAACTACCAAATGTAATTTAAAAGTCAGAAAGAAACTTTTACTTCTCAACTCTATATGATCAAAACAGTATAATATTTTATATAGAAATACTCCAAGAAAAGGTACAAAATGTGTGGTAACCTCATAACCAAATGAATATATTATCTGGCTACTTCATTTCAGTTGTGCTATAAATAAAGTCAGTCATAACTGAGCATCTAACAGGTTCTTTCCTCTTCATGACCTTGACCTACAATGTGAATTCCATACTTTGTTAATGGTGTTCACAAACATTATATCAGAATCCATCTATATCCGTCTCAACAGGGCCTTTCATGACAGTCACTTAGCTGGTTCATAGATTCAATTTGATGAATTATACATAGTAGAATTTGATTATATTCAAGTAAAATTATGATGCCATGCTTTATTGTTCCTCACTCATTTCATAACTATCTACAGAACTTGAAAATTGGATAGATAACCCTAAATTTCTTGAGAAATGGGAAAATATCACTATACGTTTAAAAAGAACCACAATGCTTATCAATGTAATCATTGAATAATTAACTATTCAACTAAATGTAACATAATTTTTCGTAATTTAATGAAATTTCTAAAGACTCTGAGAAAACAAATGCTTCATGGAAGTTTTCCTTATATTTATAGCTTTATTACATACAACAAAAATTCTTGCAGTACTGAGTCTATGTGAATATTATTTAACAGTCCTCTACATTAATCTTACTGCTCTTTTTAGTACTACCTCTTAGCTTTATTACATTTTGATGCAGAAAAGTCTTTTTCTTTTTTACCATCTGACTGCAACTGTATCAACTTGGAGAAAAAAATTGAAAAAACATTAATGTTCAAAGGCCAGATCACTTAAAAGAGAAGATTGTTCTTTAGTTGTGGTTCCTTTGTAAGTGTTGCTTTTAGAAGTCCTGGAAAATGCCTTGATCACATCAGTAAAGTCACTAAAAATCCTTTTTATTTAAGTATATGAAGCATTTTAAAAAAGAATAAGGTCAAATAAAAACCACAAAATAATTCATGCTAGTAACTACATACATAGCTCCCAAGGACTTTTGTTTGCTTACATATTTTTAGATTTTTAAAATTAGAATAAAATGATTTATTAAGCATGCATTTCTTTAATCAGTGTTAGAAGCCAGACAGCACTTACATACTGAGAAATACTTATTTATATGTAGTTTTTCAATTTAACAAACATTTTCTATTGACTGATAAGGCATACACCCAAACACAAATACATAACATCTGTTAAGATTTACTTATTAAAACTTAAAGAAATCCTATGGGATCATCATCAATTTTTCCTGGAGTACTTCTCATGTAGACATAAAATATCTGGAAACAATTAGAAACTATTAAAGTGCTTTGAAAAGTTTACTTGCTATTGAAATTTGCTATTTATAAAAGAATAAAATGTAAAAGCAAAGTAGGTGCATGTGAAGAGTAATGGAGAGTATCTCACAGCTGATTGTAAAAGTTAAAACAAAGCTGAGACAGACCTGTGATAAATAGACAAACTTGTAGGAAACACTGTACTTCACTGACTATGCACTGACTTTGTCTAATACAAGTATACATCAATTATTTTATGCAGCTAATTTCACATTAAAATGACAGGAAACCAAAGAGGCTATGAACTACAACTTTAATACAAATTAAAGGTGAATAAATAATAGAATTATATTTGTATTATAAAAAGAAAAAATACCAAGAATATAGGAATAGCTGGATATATCTTCTAATATCTTCTTAAAAGTTGTAATACATTTTTCACATAGATGTAAAATTCCACTGACTGGGGGTAAGTTAGATGCTGTGTCCCTTGGAGTTCAAAAGACTTCCCATATGAACTGAATTATCCTTGACTAGTACCTTCAAATACTTGTAATATGATCTCATGTAAATTTAGAACATATTTTGGACACAAACTATTAGTGAAAGTACTTTTATTCAAGATCTCAAATAAAATGGAAAAAGCCTAATTTCATTAATAATATGTAGTATGTAGTAATTTACATGAAATTTCCAAAATGAAAACAAAAAATAAATAAAATCACCTAATGCATCATAGTAAAGAACAACAAAATGCTTCAAAAATGTTAATTTTCCCTTACTTTTTCCAATCTGTAGCTGTCTACTCTCTACAAAAATTCTGATTTTCCAATGGTTCATCTAAATTTGGGGATTAAAAACATACTCTAAGGAAATAAATTAACTAGAAAATTTCATTTGCATTGAAAATTTATTTTCACCAAGAATTCAGTCACTGTGCATATCTCAGGTGTATGTATAATAATGCAAAATATTTTCCTCATTCTCATTTTAAACTATTTTTATGAATACTACTACTGATTATCACCCTGTGGAGCTATACAATACTTTCATAGGGCTAACCGAAAAAAATAAAATGAAAAGTACTCAGAGGCTTTAAGCTTTAAAGATTCATCAGTTTTGCTTTCTGCCTTGGCATGAATATAGCTTACAGAACTTTGCTAATTCTACAGGGATCAACTCCATTGTACAAGAGATGCATTAAAGCCCACAGAAGAGAACACTACTTTCAAGAAAGCTATGCCAAGCAATCTCCATAGCATCATTAACTCTATTTGTATTTACATCTCTTTATGAGAGATCTGCTACTGCTATGTTTGTCCTGCTAATGAGTGAAAGAATGTAAGTCATCATGAATTTGAGAAGCAGACAAAAATGGTAGGTTATTTTTAAAAACTTTGAAGACATGTCCATTTTTTTCCTGTTCTCAAGACCAAACTTTTAAAGTATCCAGAGATAAACTAATGATCTACAATGGTAGTTTACAAGCCTGATTTCACAGTATAATCGTAAATGCCTCCCACCCAAATTGGATAAAAGAAATCATTTGTTTATTAAAAACATTTTATGAAAGCAACATTTCGGTTTTACAGAACATAGTAAGATAATTGGGGCTAATTTTTTTGCAAGCATACTTCTTTAAGGCTCTTAAATGAGGTATAACTGAATCACTGAACCACTTGAAACAATTTAATTTTTCAAGGTGTTCAAACACACTGAATTATTTTAAAAATTGAAGTTAAAAATAATCTGAGAGACATGTTTATAAGACAGCTTTGCTGAACACTAAAAGAAAGTGCACTGCATAGAGAGCTTAAATTTCTCACTCTTCCTTTCAATCAATATCTGAGGCAAAGTTTCATCTCTAGGGCCCTTAATGGCAGGAATTCCTGGAGCCAGCAAATGAGTAATGTTAAACCTATGATTAGATGATGAGGCCATCAAAGACACTGGATCCTAATGCTACATTCCTCTTTATTTCTCTGAACTGCAGTGAAACAGGGAGAAAGGAAAAGGAATTCTAAAACCATTTATTTGCATAAACCGTTAGGAACAAGGAAAAAGAAAAAGAAGGTGGATCCTTAAAAACCTAAAAGGTCCAGACAGAACTCTCAGAACATCTCTTGAACTCAGCACTTTTTAGCATTAAGTGACAATTTTCACATGGCTACAAATGAATTTCTACAGGATATCCTTTTCCTTATCCTCTTTTATATCAATATTCTTCTTCACTAAAGAGGTAGAACAAGACTTAATGACTTGCCTATGAATATATTCTTCAGAAAGTAAACCCGAAAGCTGGAAATCAATAGGTAAGTTCTTTCTTTTGTTCTGTCAATGTTTAAAGGATCAATTCATATTGCTGTTTGGAGTAAGCTGTAGTTTTAGCAGACTTCAGGCTAGTTATGAGGAATGGTGTAGATTTGTTTTTCTTTCTTTTAGAGAAACTAGAAATAAATGTAATAACTATATAATACAAACATATTGAAGGTCTTTTTTCAGTTTGAAATTATTTAAGTAAGTATAAATGTTTTTATAGGATAATCGGGTTAGACAGAGTAGGAAAAAGGAAAGACCATTACATTTCTAGTTTAATTATCAGAAAATTGCAATATATACATTTTAAAAAGCTGAATATAGTTGTTAAGGATTCTCATTATTAAAGATAAACAGCTTTAAGATTTTTACAGTTTCTGATCGATTTCTGAATCTATATCTCCATTTTTTATATCAGAAAACAAGGAAAGCAATACAACAAAGGTCAGCCATCAGTGAACTGTATTACATGTACTCCGCTTGGCTACTAACTGAAAAAAATCTTTAGTTTTCATTATTATCTAACAAAGAGTAATAAATATTGCAACTAATAATGCATTCCAATATTGTGAAAAAATTCATTAATTTTAAAAGGTGGGGCATTCAGTATTGAAAGACGTACAATAAAGATGAAACAATAGGGAATGACAGAAAATGGGAGAATAAGGAGGGTAAGAGACTAATCCAGTTAAACACAGATAGACACCAGAAAATGGAGGACTGAGGATTAGACAATATCTACATGGTAAGGCCATGTACTTTCTAACAATAGCTTAATAAATCTGTTTTCTCTATGGTAACTGAAAGGTGTTTAAAGAAATCATGCACACACATATATATGTAACATACATTTTATGAATCACACAAAAAAAATCCTCATACATATTAAGGAAGTCCAGTTAATGAGATTCTGTACCTGAGAGCAAAGCAGCATAACAAGCTCAACCACAGATGTGCTGGACTTCATACAGACAAGGCCTACAAAATAGAAAGGTTCAAATCATTATACAGTTTTAAGTTATAAAACTTTGCTTAAAACAAAACTCCTAAAATCGAATAAATGAAATATTCACTAGCTTACACTTTGATTTAGATTTCAAGAACATGGGAGAATCACTAAAAAGCAGACTTCATGTTTCAATTACTATTTGGTCACAATTTAGTAGGCAAGTGTTGATTATTAAAATTTTTGAGCAATTAGGGCTGTTTTTATCCCCAAAATATTTTTGCTCTGTGATTGTTTTGCATATCATTGAAGATCTTTCTTTGAAAGACCAAATTAAAATAATTTACAAATAGGGAATTTCATATAGCATATAAAACTTGCCAACTAGTTCTGGTAGGAGCTGTTAAATGTTATAAGTATGTAATAACGACCATCACTTAATTGGCAATTCAGTAACTGGGAGACATTGCCAGTTTCTACGTACACTGTCTCTTAATTCACATCTTTTAATATTCAGTTCTGCAAGTAAGAAAGATCTCTTTTAGAAATAATTTAAACATTAATTACTTATCAAAACTCTTCCAGGTAAAAGATGATTCATCTATATTATTATATATGATAAGGCTAATGATCATAATACTAGTTTGAAAATTTTCCAGTCTGTAATCCCGAATTAACAGTTTCTGTGAAAGGGTATGTTTAGTTATTATGTTCGTTAACAGAAGACATTCTGAAAGTTTTTTCTGATTTTTAAAGAACTTTTTTTTACAACAAATAAATGCATCTTTTAGCAAGAAATTCCCCAGTCTTACATGTGCAGTGGTTAAGCTGAAAACTGAAACAAAACTGTTCTTTTAAAAACTGATTTCAATAAATGGTCTCAAGAATCTTGTAAAAACACTTGCACGTATATTTATTGTAGGTGGTAGATAAATGGCCTTTTGTACCTTATTGCCAACAACCGTGTTCTTATTGCATAGACAGAACAAACTGTAATAAGGCACTAGTATATATCATCTTACCAAATCTTTGAGCAGACAGATAATTAATAAAATAAGAAGCAGAAGTAAAAAAATCATTAAGAAATAATTGATCAGCCATATTCTTGATCAGGGACTAGAGTGAGAAAGATTAAAAGAATGTTTGTCACCTACTATATGAATTATGACAAAATATACACTAACAGAAGCCCACAGGATCACAAACTATATATTCATAGTGGTTTAGAAATGTGAGAGTGATATATGGAATTATTCATAGTTTATTTGTTGTACTCATTTTAATATATAATACCTTGAAGTAAAAATTAGAAAATGTAATCTTATTTATTTTTTTGGTGCTAGTGTTAGATACTGGAGCTTTAACTCAGGGCCTTGAGTGGCTCAACTTTCTCACAGTTACTATTCTACTTGAGCCAGGCTTGCAGTTCAAGCTTTGTGCTGACTCAATTTAGATAAGTGACTCACAAATTTGTCTGCTCGGGCTGCTTATGAACCTTGAACCTTCACTCTCAGACTTGTAAGTAGTTAGGATTATAAGTATGAGCTACTGGCTCCTGTCTTTGTTCTTTCATTATGAACTAATTTTTTAAGCAAACTTCTAAAAACTATATAATAAGATTCATAATGCTTAGATTGCTTAGATATACTATCATTCTATCATAAAATTACATAAACAAGGACTGGGAAGATGTCTCAGTAGTAGAGTGCTTGCCTTGCATGCGTGAGGCCCTGGGTTCTATTCCTCAGTACCACATAAGCAGAAAAAGCTGGAAGTGGCGCTGTGATCAAGTGGTACCGTGCTAGCCTTGAGCTGAAGAGCAGTGCCCAAGCCCAAAGGCCCCACAACCAAAAAAAAAAAAAGAAAAAGAAAAAGATGGCAAATGCATATTAATGCTTTTTTCAAGGCAATAACAACAAATTGATAGGACAGAAAAACAAATTCATAAACAGTATTTACTCTCAGTATTTTACTGAGTGCAATTTGAACTCCATAAGCCCCTGTATGAATGTGTTTTGTCTACTTTTAGATGAAATAAACTAATATATCCTCCTTAAAAGAAAACAGAAACTAACCTTGACAATAAGAACTCAAGTGAAAGCAACCTTCAAACTATTTTTACCTTCAAAAATTATAGTCTCATTGGAACTTTTTTTATATATCAATACAGTATGATAAAAAACAGTAAAGACCAATGACATTAATATTTAACAATATTATTGGTCAATGACATTGAAAATACAAACTTTGATGATTCTTTATCTTTAATAAAACAGCATTTTTATGTAAAATTTTGAGTTGTATTTAACAAACATGACTTTGTATAACTTTAATAAAAAAGCTCAAGACAGTGGTGATGCTATAAATAACTCCTATGTGGTAAATGCATTAAGCAAATATTTTGCCAGTAAATGTCTCACACATAGTTTATCTTATTCTTATGTAGCAAGAGATTCATAATTCAATCATGCTATGTGATGTTTCCTTATGAGAAAATGATAATGTTAGAACTTGAAAGACAATAGTAATAAACAAGACATTATAATAAGTGTAAGTTTGATAAGAACCCAAGATAGTACTTCAAATTAAGGTTCATTTAAGTTTATATGTATTATAAGCCATTTTTATATATGCTGTGTCATTTAATTCTCTTAGTAACTTGAACTTTGAAATAGTTTGAACTACTTATTAATCAATAAATAGATGATATTAGATGACTAGTCAAGATAAATTCAGTAAGTTGTGCAATTAGCATCTGAGGTAAAGTCATATAAAAATATCATTAATATTTGCTACAGAACTATATGGATGATTCAGCATTAACAATATATGATTATAGGAAAGGCTCTGATGGCTAATTCCGACCATAACTTTGATGGTTTTCTTAGTGAAGGTACTCATCAGAGATGGGAGGGAATAATAGCTAACACAAAAGATACAGAGGAAGCAATGCACAAAGAGAGAAAAACATTAAAAAGAGATTTACAGCTTGGAAGCTGAATGACTATAGTGCAGGGGATATTTGAAAAAGCAACTAGGTTAAAGTAGGAAGACTAGGTTAAAATTCAAAAAGTAAAAATGAAAATAAAATACAATCAGAAATGATTTTGAAAGTTCAAAGAAAGAATTTAGAGACAATTATAAAATGGGGCATGGGTATGTATGACATTCCTATTCAGAGATGTCAATCTGTGCTTCGACAGCACCTAAGAAGTTGTACATGCATAACTTCACCACAAAAATCCACTTAGCATTACGAACCACTGCATAGAACATTTTCACCAGAAAAACAAATTGCCATAATATTCTGACCAGAAATACTAAACCAATACTGCAAACTGCATAGCTTACCATCATAAAATGAACAACTGGAATAGAGGGCCTGACAGAAAGAAATCTTGTACATAAGAGGTCTTTCAGAGTGTGGGAACTTGCTGTACCACAGGCATGAGCAATTGGAAAGGAAGTGAAGAAAGTAGGTGACTTTACTAAGACAGACAATGGTGGTAGGGAATCTTGAGAACTTCATGGAAACTATAAAGTATAGAAGTACAGAAAGAGTAGCCAGCAAATTTGCCTGGAGAAACTTTATTTATGCTAATGATTTTCAGCCTATTCATGTAGGCAAGAGAGAGAGAGAGAAAGAGAGAGAGAGAAAAAGAGAGAGAGAGAGAGAAAGATAAGATAAAAATGGAACTGGAATGTAAGGCTATACATCATAATTATAGCTTTACTTTTCTGCTAAAATAATGATTGCCTGATTGATAGTTATAATAAGTAGTTTATTTCTCAGACTAGAAAAAAGAGGATGATTTATATTCTTTTATATATTAATTCCAATGGTTTAAGGAAAACTACATTAAAATCTTGCTATTAATGGCTTCCCTCAATATTGTATTAAAGCTAAGCAACTGAATTCATCAGGAAACTAGAAATTTGATATCTTAAATTTCCCACCAAAATTTCTTATACTTTTGTAGCTAAACATTTCAATAGAACTCCTACAAACAGAATTGAAGCATTTTGGAAGTGATATATATATAATTTACTTTATTTTATTTTTTAAAGATTAAGAATGTTGAAAGGTGGGAAGAAGGCCGAGCAACTACAGCATTAAGATCTAACAAACCACACAGTGATGAGCTGCCTTTGCTTCATATATCCCAGAGTTGGAGGCAAATAGGCCAGTAACTCAGACAGGTCAATAAATATTTCACCAAACTTTGCTCTATGTAGTCTGAGGAACAAGAAATGAGCAATCTAGAAGAAAGAAAAGTACACCTGCTGTACTAAACAATTCATTATAGCCACGTAATTCCCAAATATTCATTTTGACTGGTTTATTAATGTTTCCAGTATGTTTTCCAGTGATGGTTCTTACAGATTTTTTAAAGTGATCAGACTCAATTATGAATTGAGATGAAGAGAATATTCTAGCCTTATTAACATTAGTATTAAACCAATTAACTGTAAAACCTTGGTCAAAGTTACTCTTTTTGTTGTTGTTGTTGGTAGTGGTCCCGGGGCTTGAACTACGGACCTGGACATTTTTCCTCCACTTTGAGCTGCAGCTTTATGTCTGGTTTTCTGGTGGTTAATTGTAGGTAAGAGTTTCATGGACTTTCCTGCCCTGGGTGGCTTTGGACTTCAATGCTTAGATCTTAGCTTCCCGAACAGCTAGGATTACAAGCATGAACCACCAGCGCCTGGCTTCAGAATTACTTTATGCTAGAAATTACATTTGTGCTAATCCATCAAAATGTATCAGGAAAATATTTTGCAATTTTTTTCGTTTTTAATTTGAGACAGTATTATACTAGGTAGGCTAGCCTGGCTTTGAACTCTCAATGTTCCTATCTCCGTCTCTTCAATGTTTTGAATACAAATATTTGCCAACATACTATGTTGACAATTTCTTAATGTTCAAAATCACCTCTTCCTTTATGTGACTAACCTCTGTTTGAACATTCCACTAAGATTGGTATTTCTAATTAACATATACTAAAATTGGATTAAAATTTCTAAATTACTTGCTATTAACAAAATTTGGGATTGGTGCTTTTGTTTTGTTTTGGTTTTTATTTTGTTTTGTTTTGATTTTTGTTTTATGCCAGTCTTGGGGCTCAAATTCAGGCTCTGTCCCTGAGCTTTTTTGCTCTACCGGGTAAGTCACAGCTCTCCTTTTGGCTTTTTGATTGGTAACTGGAGATCAGAGTCTCATGGACTTTCTTGCCCAAGCTAGCTTCAAACCACTACCCTCAAATCCCAACTTCATGAGAAGCTAAAGATTATAGGCATGAGTTACCAGTGCCCAGCTTGAGACTGGCTATCTTTTGAAACTGCTATTTTTAAATAATTTATTTAACAAATTATAATTAAGCCACTTCAGGCCTTGTATTGAGGAAGGGCCAGAGAATTTAAGAGATATAGTCTTTGATATGAAGCAACTGGCAACCAAGTTACAGAGCTAAAATATACAAATATATAAAAGTAGTGTCCTGAAAATATAATTCTAGTACAAAACTATATTTCCAAATTACATAAAACTATAATTTTTGAGGTTTGCATGGGACAGTTATATACACAGATTAAACTTTAGTTTCACAACACAAATTTCACAACTAACCCAAGAGACGTTCCCTTTTATTAACTTCTTGATTTAAACAGCAAAGAATCATGCAAAATAGAAAACCAGAAGACATTTTTGCTATCATAAATCATCTGGACTCTGCAATTATCTTTAAGTATAGAACCAATTGTTATTCCTATATTACTACTCTTTACTGACTTTCTTCTCTTCTCCCCAAGCTCCTTCAAATTCCAAAAACCTCAATTAAATTCACACAGTACTAAACTATGGCTAGTTCAATTCAATATCATGTAAAAAAGACTGTTCAAACAAATATGAAAATTTACATATGTTTTAAACTTACACATCATTACAGTAAAATTTAATAATCAAAAGGGGAAATATACCAAGTTAAACAGATTAAATAATGAAGCTAAATTAATGAAGTTATAATTTAATCAATATTGCTATAGTAATCTTTTCATATGAAAAGTAAAATAATTTATATTGTACAAAATATCGATGTCTTTTTAATATATAATATGGATGAAGTTATCTAAATTCTAACTTCCTTATATATAAATTCTCAAATATATTCAAAGGCTTTCTCAAATTTAAGTAAATATAAATAATAATAATATATTGCTAATTTTTACACTCAGAAAAAATGTCTTTTCTTCCACATGCTTAAGTAAATAAACCATCTAAAATGGAAGTGTTGTCGCCGTTCATAATAATGTATTCATGAAGTCAAAGACAAAATGCGAAGAAAATTTGTAGAAGAAAACTATGTGGTAGTCTGATTAAAGCTTAAAAAGCATAAAAATTATTTCAGGTTATTGCAGGCTTAAGTGGAGGTTAGTCTCACTTATTTTCAATAGTTCATTAACTTATCCAGTAATTGTAGGTTTAAATTGTTAAGTACCCAGAGAAAGCATACTAAATCTTCAAAAATCTCCTGGTATTGCTGAAAGCCGAAACCTCTTAAATTCAAGCCAAGCTGAATTTTCTTTACTGAGTCTACCATTTAAAGAAAATACTGGAGATATGTAATTAGTCTAACTTTATTAATTCTTATGAACAAACACTTTTTGGAAAGTGTTTTCTATTCGTAAAATTGATAATCTTGAAAGTTTATTGGGATAATATGGTATAAATCATATATCTGAATAGCATACTAAGGTAAAATTAGTTTGTCTAACCAGAAAATGTCATGTGTATTCATCTAGTTATAGTACAGAACAAGATCTTAGGACCAAATTATATGTTATATACCAGAGAATAGCTCAATAATGGTGCTAAAGAAGTTACTGTGTATGTTGTTTATAATAAAAGAAACACACTGCTGGGTGCCGGTGGCTCATGCCTGTAATCCTAGCTACTCAGGAGGCTAAGATCTGAGGATCACAGTTCAAAGCCAGCCTAGACAGAAAAGTCAGTGATACTCATCTCCAATTAACCCCCAGAAAACCAGAAGTGGTGCTGTGGCTCAAGCGGTAGAGTGCTAGCCTTGAGCTAAAGAGCACAGGGACAGCACCCAAGCCCAGAGTTCAAGCCCCATGACAGACAAAAAAAAAAAAAAAAAAAAAAAAAAAAGAAAGAAAAGAAAAAAGAAACAAACTAAATTAGTGGAACAAATTATGATTCAGATCTAGAAAAAATGTGTGTACTGGGCTTATGTCAGGGCCCATGTACGAAACAGGTATGTCCTGTGTGGTGGAGAAGCCTGGAGTCTAAGTGTGCCCACAGATGAACTGAGTAATTTCAAGATATGAGACTAAGACCAATTTACAACAGTGACTTGGAGAACAAGATAAATGATATTATTGAAGTAATTACACAAAATAATGAAATTATGAAATGCCACAAGGCAGGACATAATGTATAGTTACAAATTTCTAGGGAAATAGTGACTTAGGGATCATTCTAAGACGAGTAATCGCAAATTATGTTATTCACTTCATAAAGCAAGATATCTGTTTAAATTTTAACAGACATCTTTTTCTCTTGAGAGTATACCTATTCCTAAGAATTCTATTGCAAAAAAACCCGTAGCTATTGAGCTAATGTGATCCTCTACTAAGACTACCCTACACTTATACTAATTACTACAAATGAGGGAAACAATGGAGCCTATGTTTTTTTGGGTCTGGCTTACTTCACTTAATATGATTATTTCCGCATATTTCCATTTCCTTACTAATGAGGCAATATAATTCTTTCTCATAAAATTCCACTTTGTATGTGTATATATGTATTTATATGTATATATATATATACATATGCATATATATGTGTACATATATATGTATGCATATGTATATATATATATATATATCACATTTTCTTGATCTATTCATCTACTGAGGGGCATATAAATTGGTTCCATATCTTGGCTATGGTGAACAATGCTGCAATGAACATGGTTGTGCTAGTAGCTTTATTATATGTGGCCTTGCTTGTGGTCATTTGGGTAAATGCCCAGGAGTGGGATTGCTGGGTATTAGGGAAGGTCTATGTTTAGTCTGAGGAACCTCCAATACTGCTTTCCAGAGTGATTGAACAAGTTTACACTCCCACCAACAATGTAGTAGTGTTCCCTTTTAGTCACATCCCTGCCAACGTCTGTTATTATTAGCTTTCTTGATTATGGCTATTCTACCTGGAGTGAGGTAGAATCTCAGTGTTGTTTTGATTTATATTTCTTTTTCTTGGCCAGTCCTGGGGTTTGAACTCAGGGCCTGGGTACTGCCCCTGAGCATCTTTTATTAAAGAGCCACTTTACTTACCACTTACCACTTCTGGCTTTTTCTGTTTATGTGGTACTGAGGAATCAAACCCAGGGCTTCATACATGCTAAGCAAGCACTCCACCAATAAGCAACATTTCCAGCTCCACCATGTGATTTTTTTAAGTAAATAGTTTTAAAACTAAATAATTATATGTTTAACAAGAAAAATATCTTTGGTTGAGCTCAGTGCAATAAAAACAGCCTTATGAAGTATAGAGAACATGGTAAGTATGAATAATAACATTTATCATATATCACAGATCATATGTTTTCATATGGAGAAGGAAATAACATTCTAACTGGAATCACAAGACCAACTTGTATTGTCAAAGAATCTGCTTCTAATGATTGAGTAGTAGAATACAATACATTCTGTTAACTAGATATTAGCCAAAAATAGACTAAAGCTTCAATTCTAGCCTAATGCAGTGGCTCACACCCATAATCCCATAAACTGAGTAGGTGGAGATGTAGAGTAGGTGGAGGTGAAGAGATAGCAGTTCAAGGCCACCAAAAAGTTGAGTGAGAACTAGGTCAACAAAGAAGCCTGGCATGGTGACAGACAACTTTGATCCCAGTTACTTGTAAAGTGGACATAGGAACTTTCCAGTCTGATGCCAGGACTCAGGTAAAAATTTGAGACATTATATGAAAATAACCGGGGTATTACAGGTGTGGTGGCTCACGACTGTAATCCTAACTACTCAGGAGACTGAGATCTAAGGATCATGGTTCAAAGCCAGCCCAGGCAGGAAAGGCCATGAGACTCTTATCTCCAATAAACCACTCAGCAAACCGAAGTGGTGCTGTGGCTCAAGTGGTAGAGAGCTAGTCTTTGTAGAACTGAGGGGTAGCACCCAGGCCCAGATTTCAAGCCTCATGACCAAGCAGAAAACAAAACAAAACAAAAAAACAACAGAGCTTTTGCTTAGCAAACAAGAGGTCCTGAATTCAAATCTCAGTATTCCCCAAACAATGGTTGTCCTAAGCAAGGAGGGATAATATGTATATAACCAAACAACCAATAATAATGAAAACAAAATAACTACACATGAAAATAAAAAAAACCAGACATGGAGGGTGGAGGAGAGAAACTGAACCTTTTGTAAAAAGTTCATGAAGTCACAGCTCTGCATAGGTATTGGCTCACAAATAATTAAAAATAAGGAAAATCTTACCATTTGTGAAAAAAACAGTATCACATTCTTGGTTTGTATTATCTTGTTAGTATAAAAATCAAAGAAGGCTGGGCTCCAGTGGCTCAGAAGTCTAATATTTACTACTCAGGAAGCTGAGATATGAGGAGCCAGCTCAAAGCCAGCCCCGGAAGGAAAGTCCAAGAGATTCTTATGTCTAATTAACCACCAAAAAGTGGAGAAGTGGCTCAAGTGGCAGAGTACTTGCCTTGAGAACAAAGCTCAGGGATAATACTAAATCTTGAGTTCAAGCCTCAGGATTGTGTCAAAGACACAATCATTATTTTTAATAATCAGACTAACAATGCTAAGTATACCAAAGCATAAACATTTTGCAGGAACATTAATGAAACGATTAGGAACTGTACCAGGATACTATGCAGTCTAAGAAACAGTACAGAAAACCAAAGATGACCACTTTGCAATAGTGAGGGAAGGTTTCCAAAGTAAGGGAAAGTAATGAAGAAAGAGAAAATACTAGGCTACATTGGAGAAAGCTGTAGAAGTGGATAATATCTCTCTCTGTCTCTCTGTCTTCTGATTTATAATGGCTTTTCCAATAATCAGAACTGTAAATTCATAAAATTCTATTACAAGCAATCATCACAGAGGGGTATTCTCATATAATATTCTTTTTTTTTTTTTTTTTTGGTCCGGTCATGGGGCCTGAACTCTGGGCCTGGGTGCTGTCCCTCAGCTCTTCAGCTCAAGGCTAGCGCTCTACCACTTGAGCCACAGCGCCACTTCCGGCTTTTTTTTTTTTTGCTTATGTGGTGCTGAGGAATCGAACCCAGGGTCTCGAGCATGCAAGGCAAGCGCTCTACCACTGAGCCACCTTCCCAGCCCTCATATAATATTCTTATAGTGGAATTATTATGCAGAAAGAGTATTCTTAAACTGAGTAGCATACACAAAAATATATGAAGACTAGGAAAACATATCAAAAATAAAATTATAGTACATACTGAATGTGTGGATTTCACATATCTTTATATTTATGTCACATATTTCATCATCTAAGAATTTTGAAAAGATATCAATAAAATTATTAAATATAACTTGTTCATTCACAATGGTATATGAAATACTGATTTAATAATTATACCAGACATTTCCATAGTTAACTTGTGGCCATTCCTTTTGAAATTGGTGTTAAATTCAAACACACATACACAAATAATTTCAAACACAACAAATTCCAATAATTTAAAAATTAAAGGCATTTTCTTGTGTATTAAAACTGGCCTTTATATGCACACAATGAGCTACATGAGTACAAAAGGACAGACAGAAAAGTGGTAACAACTTCTCCACTGTGACATGTAGGAAATGTTTATTCTCTTATCTGATTTCCTTGGGATTCTCTAGCAAGACTTAATGCAAGGGATGGTTTATTTCTCCTGTGATTCTGGGTCCACCTAAGCTGTAGTAATTCCACCTAATTAAGGAGCATCTGTAATGTGGAAATTTTGTTTTGATACCCGAAAAGGACAGATGAGAGGCTGATGGAAAAGTTGACATGGCCTGGGTCTGACCTCCTATCCTGAAACTAGAGAGCAAGTAACACCATATTAGGACAGCCAAAATCAAGGGCCAGGAAAAAGCCAGCTTATAAATGTTCTATGTAGATGTATTGGTATTTAAAACAATTTAGGTAGACAGCAAGTAATAACTGGAATACTAATATTAACCAGTTCTTTCATTTTCCTTGAAACAACTTAATATATTACTGTTAATCTTGAACACTCAAAACTAGGCAATTTTATTTGTATTGTAGGATGCTTTAATTGGGATCTAATTTATAATTAAACCCAAATTCTAGAATGGTTTTAGTGTAGTCTCTACAAACTAAATGATGTATAAATTTAAACTAACTTGCTTTTCTTGATGCTAAATTTGTTGGCTAGTAAATAGTAGATTAATGACTTATTTTAAATCTGTAGCAATATAATTTACATCATGTTGCAGTACATGTAACTGAAGAAAATGTTTTGCAAAACAGCACTTCTCACTATGCTATACAATGTTATGCTATGTTATTCTATGCTATGCTATGCTTCGCTATGTTCTTGTATAATGCTTTGTTGATGACACCATATAAATGGTTGAGAGACTGGTTGAAATGGTTGAGAGAAAACAAGAAAATTTCGACATAATTTAAATATGAATAAAATTCAATTTCAGTATTATAATGTTCTACAGAAATACTGTCATATCCATTTATATATGATAATGGCTATATCTATGTTAAAATGGCAAAGCTGAGTATTTAATATGAAACTAGACCATCACAAAGTCTAAATGTTTCCTTTAGTTTGCCAACTTTTGCACTAAAAAAATCAGTTCTTCTAGTGTGCATATCCACAGTTCTGTGTCCTTCCCTCAGGTCTTCCTGAGCTAAACTGACATGGAAGGGAAGAGATGACTTAAATACATACAGGGTCTTTGTCATGTAGGTATGAGATTTCTATTTTGTTCTAGACTTAAATACAGGAGCAAAAAGTATGTAAATGAAGACAAAAGTATTTACAGAGTATCTTATGGCCCTTAAATGTTAGTTTCTGATTGTCCCCATGAAGGCTGACAAGTGTTTCTGCAGAGCAAGTCTGTGCAATAAGCAGTCAATTACTCTGCATTGCACTGAAACTAAAAATGGGGACAATGTCTTCTTTTCACTTTTATATGCTTTCAACTACCTGTCTTTATCTTTCCTTGTCCACATGTAAACATTTATTTAAAATCCTATTTGGGGGCTGGGAATATGGCTTAGTAATGGTAGAGTGCTTGCTTAGCATTCATGAAGCCCTGGGTTTGGTTCCTCAGTATCACATAAACAGAAAAAGCAGAAGTGGCACTGTGGCTTAAGTGGTAGAGTGCTAGCCTTGAGCACTGCCCAGGTCCTGAGTTCAGTCTCCAGGATGGGCAAAATAAATAAAATAAAACAAAATAAAATAAAATCGTATTTGGTCAAAAAAGTCGTATTTGTTTGGTTTGCCTCCATGCCAATTCTTGTTGTATATAACTGACAGACTGCTTCTAAATCTTGATTTTATCTCTCCATGCTCAAAATTTAAGAAGTTTTTCTTTTATTCTGCTGCTTTTGTCAAACTCATCATCCCTGACACGCCCCCTCACTTCCATGCTGTTTTCCGCTAACTTTCAATGGTGATCATGAAGCAGTAAGAACTTTCCTGGCTCTGCTGACATGTCCCTATATACCTGGTTTCTCATACAAGTTTAAAGCTAACCAGTATGTTGTACATCTTGTGGTTTTTAGTATATTGTACTGTTATTTTACAAAAATTTATCGGGTTGAAAATAAAGCAATGCCAGGGAAGTTAAATACTAGAAAGCTCACCTTTGTAGAATACCAACAAACTTTCAGTATTACAGTGAAATTCATTACTAAATAAGCAAAATGGAAAATGGTTACTATTGCCATCATGCACAAAATACTCGGTGTTGGAATAAGTCAGTCAGAAGATTTTTTGTATTGCTTCTTGATAAATAAATTACAGTTTTCTCTATCATTAATACCATACATTCAACAATAGGAAGCTTCATTTGTTTTATCTTCTAACCTATTAACAAGTGCTTTTGGGCACACGTTATATAGCAGGTCCTGGAAGAACTTATTCTCTGGCAGATAATAGAGATATTATCAAACAATTACCTAGTTACAATTTTGATACATGCTCTCAAGAAAAAGTATATTGTGCTATATGACAGAGTTTTAAGTTTCCAAGGGAACTTTCAAACTTGAAGTTCATCTTCTTAGAGGAAGTCAATGATAGATTTAAAGGCATAATCTAGAAGGTAGACAAATGGAAGGCATCCCCTGATTAATAAACAAATAATTCAATTATAAAAAGACTTTTCTACGTTATTCAATTACTTGGAATACATTGATCTCACTGAATTCTTTATATAAACATGCCACCAAAGCAAAATTCTTTTGTGTCTACTGTGTGTATAATATTAAATGCACATATGACTTTATATTGTTGTTATTATGGTTAACATGAAAAATGCTTAAGTAGCCAGTAGCTTAGCTTTCATTTTCTGGACCAATCAATTATCAAATAACTGCATATGCAGATATCATGTAGTAAGTATGTAGTTACTGTTGTCCTACCTCATTCTCAGAGGCTGCTATTCCATAATTGGCTGCAATTAATTGTTCCTTTCTAAGACTCTTGTCCATAACTGGCTGAATTTTATCTATTCGTATCTATCATCACTGTATATCCCTGTCACCTGGGGCTACAGAAGGTTAAGTTCCACTTCAATTGATCTATGCAAAATTTCTATCCTTCTATTAAGAGAAATAAAAAGAAAATTGTACTCTGAAGCTTTTTTGGTCATACTATAAAATAAATAAATTTCCACTCCATTTTATACAGTAAAAGAAACAGGATTCAGTTTTTAAAACTGTAGGTTTTACTTAGACCAACCTGAAGAAAAGAGCCATCAGATACTAAGTAAATGCAAGCTCATCTTTCATTGTTAATAAAGTGCTTGTCTCCAGTTAATCCTATACCAGCTAGTTCAGACAGAATACCTATATTTTGGGTGCTAATCCCTTTGTCCTACTTCAGATTTATATGTTGTCATTTACATTTCTAATCTCTGTGAATTTCAACTCCTATACAATTTACTTCATTTTTCCTTCTGGAAGACTAGAATATAATGACATGTTATCTCTGTGTTTCCTTCCTTTTTTTTTGTTGGTTTCAGTCAGGGAACTAGGCACTGTCCTAAAGCATTTTTGCTAAGGCTCTACCACATGAGCCACAGCTTCAATTCCACCTTTTTTTTGGGTAGTTACTTGGAGATAAGAGTCTCACAAACTTTCCTGCTTGGACTGGCTTCAATCTATGATCGTCAGATCTCAGACTTCTGAATAGCTAGGATTACTACAGGTGTGAGCCACCTGTGCCTGGCCTATGTTTCTTAATAAATTTTTTTAGTAAAAACAAGTTTGTTAACTTGTCATCAATATCTGATTTCATATTAGATTTGGGGATATAGTTTCAACTCAGCCACAAAATATTCATAAATATATTGGTCATAACTAATGAGTCATAAACTTTTTAATTGATGATAAAATCATATTTATTTAATGGCATTCATAAAATCATTCTTATCAAGGCATGTCTTTGTAGTAGTCGCTAAAATGTTTCCACACTGAAACATAAATTGTGCAGTTACAATATTTATGATCAAGAAGATAGAAGGCATTGTTTTTGTGTTATTTGAATCTGTGATAAATATTTTGGTCAATAAGTATGTTGAATAAACAATTGTGTTAGTTCCAAGACTAGAAAATTTCTATTACTTTGTAAGAATTCTTTTCATAAGTTATCAGCATATCAGTCCAGTTTTTAAAAAAGCTACTGTTTAGAATCCAGATTTAACAAAATGATGGTATCCCTAAAAGAACATAAAGCAAATATAATGGGCAGAATGTTCCCTTTATGATTTCCTAAACCTAGTCTACTCTATAAATTCTCCTTTTGGCTTAGAAATGTCCATGACTTCCTTCCGAAGTGAAGCTCTATATTGACTGAGAACTTCATTGTTTCTTTTATCCCTATCAAACATCTTCATTTGTTATCTCCAATGGTAGTTTTTCCTATTTCCTTCAAAACATAGATCTCCGTTCCCTGAGAATTTCAAATAACATTTAAACTAGCCTACCTTCCTCTTCTATTTCACTGTGAGATTTCTCCAATAATGCCTCAAATATTATTTTATCCACTACCCTGCATCTATTTTCACTCCCCCCTGAGATTTATGCATTCTGAGAATCAGTAGGTCTTTTTAAAATTTTGATTTTTTTTGATTTTAAAGCTGAGTTGTAATCTATCACAGGGCTATCCCTGTACTTGTTTGTGTTGTGAAGAATACAGAACATAGTTGCTTACAGTTGTGCTTATAGTTGTGATTACTATGAAATTTTATAAAAAGAATTATAGAGACATCTGAAACAGTAAAATAAGTAAAGTTGTGGGGCTAAATTTTAAATGTTTATAGTTTAATACAATACCAAATTATTTTTCAAAGTGGCTTTACCATTTTGAACAACAGAACAGTAATAGATGACAGAGTCTTAGGATCCTTTACATAGTCTCACCTAAATTAAAGTTTTATTTTCTCATCTATAATCTGTAGGTCTTTTGTGCTTTACTAGTTAAAGCCTGTGGTGAAGGTGGTGAATGCTAAAATTCATGTCCCCCTCTCAATATCACCTGATGTTTCATAGTTGCTATTTTTTCAAAGATAATTAATTTGGGGTTGAGATTTTTGATTCAGGAGGTATGTTTTCCTACATTTTTATACTGAATGAGTGAATGTGAACACACACTTGTTATGCATGAACTAAAACTGAGAAAACTGTTTTCAATACATGTACACTATTAACTACTTCTTAAACTTTTTTCATTGTATGTACCCATGTTTTCATGTTATCATTAAGCCTTGGCTAAAAAAAGTACCGTTTACTAGTTTCATAATATAATCTGCTGGCAAAAAATTTTGCCAGCTTCTAATGCCTGTAAAAATATTTATTCCCTACCTATTTTTGAGGAATATTTCTAAGAGCTCAGCAACTGATAGGCTTTCACTATTTTTCTGGCTTGCATAATTTTTGAATTCCATTAAACAATGTGTTTTCTTCTGATAGTGTTCTAGGAATTAATTCCAGAGCATTATGCTCTACCAATGAGCTATATTTCCAGCTCTTTGATATGTTTCTCAGAATATTTTAAGTTTGAATTATCATACATTACTGACTTTTTTTACTTGGTTCACATCAAAGTATATTTATTAGAATACAAATAATGGAAATGCATACAAAAATTTATGGTGTGCACGAAGCAATTACCTCTAACATTCACTCTGTTTGCTGATATTAAAACAGAAAAGGACTGTATTGAATTTTATATTGCTCTGGTCTGTTTTTAATAAAATTATTTAATTCCAAGTTAATATTCTCATTTTTTGTTGTAGTACAATACACACAGCCTGAAATTTACCATGTGAAGTACTTCTAAGTATACCTATAAAGTGGTATGAAGTTTACAATCTTGTACAACCATGACCACCATTCATCTCTGTAATTCTTAGTGTCAAAAAACTGAAACTTCACACTTACTGAACAATAATTACTCTCTCCCTTTAGGCCCTGGCTACATTCTACCTTTTTGACTTTAGTCCAACCACCTCATGTAAACAGAGTCATACAGTCTTTGTCTTTTTGTGACTCATGTATTAAAGTTAGAATAATGTCTTCAGTATTCAATGTATTTTAATCATGTCAGTTTTTCATTTTATTAGGTTGAATAATATTCCACTGTAGGCAAATACCACATGTCCCTTATATATTCATCTATCAATGGGAGTTGAATTGTTTCTACATTTCAGCTACTATAAATAATGCAACTATGCACGTGGGTGAACAGATATACTTGAGATCCTGCTCTAAATACATGTTGAAATGCTGGATCATGTATTATTTTTAATTTTTTAGGAACTACATACTGTTTGCATCAGTCATACCATTTTATGTTATCACCAACAATTATGAGACACAGAGTTTCAATTTTTCATATCCTCTATTATTCGTTGCTTTCTGATCTTTTTGTCTGCCAAGTGGTAGCTCTGTGGTTTTGACGTGCATTTCCCTAATGATTAATGCTGTTGAGTATTTTCTCAAGTGTTTGAATGCCATATTTATATCTTCTTTGGAGAAATGTCTCATCAAATACCCAGATCATTTTTATTTAGGAAATAAGTAATTTTTTAGGAAATAAGTAATTTGTAAATATTTTCTCCTTTTCTGTGAATTGCCATTTTACTCTGGTGATACTGATTTTTAGCTACAAAATGTTTAATATTCATTAAGTACAATATGTCTATGTTTTGGTTGCCTGTGTCTTTGATGTCATATTTGAGAAATCACTGCCAGGTATGGAAGTTCCAAGGAACACATTTAGCACTACTCACTTAAATCGATATACTATGTATTTACTGCATACAACTGGATGTTTTTGCAGATATACATTTTATAAGATTAAAACTAACCAATTACAACATGTATTACCTCATGTGTGTATCATTTTGTTGGCAGAAACAGTTTCTGTTCTGTTTAATTAGTATTTTTCAATAATACAACATATTGTTAAGTATTGTCCTTGGTTCTACAACAAATCTCTTAGATTTATTCCTTTTAACAAAGTATTTATACCTGTACACTTATGCTTAGACAGATATTATTATGCCAAGAATGGAAAATAAATGCATGTGTTGAACTAATAAAATTTATCAAAAGAAGTAAATAGAAATTTTAAAATAAGCTTTTTAGTTGCTAAAATTCAGTCTTAAGAAATATAACATTTTATTTTAGATGGCTTATACTAGTTAAGTTTGGTACTAAAATTAAATTATTTATTTATTTGTGGGTTGTGGGTCTTGAACTCTGGTCCTGAGCACTGTCCCTGAGTCTTCAGCTCAAGGTGAGCGCTCTACCACTTGAGCCACAGCGCCACTTACAGTTTTCTGGTGGTTAATTGGAGGTAAGAGTTTCAAGGACTTTCCTGCCGGAGCTGGCTTTGAACCATGATCCTCAGCTCTTAGGCTCCTGAGTAGCTAGGATTACAGGAGTGAGCCACTGGTTCCTGGCATGAAATATATTTCTTAAAGGTTATAAGGAAAACAGATTCAGGGTATCATGTAGTAAATAAAATAGGAAAATATTATTAGTACATATTATGGAAAGGAATATGGAAAATCATAAGAATTTTTCAGGATATACCATCACACACAGGCAGATAAATGAAAATGTAAACAATATTATTAATACCACTTAAGTTTATTTTTTTGATAATGACACTGTCTTTAAACAGGAGTTAGACAACTGCAGCTGTAGTTTGCTTTTGCATGGCAAGTATATTAGAGATATATATTACATTTTCAAAGGATTACAAAACTAAACAACATACACCAATAACAGAATATATAATAAAAACTTTGTTTTAAATTAGTTCTGGACTTATGGAACATTAAGGAACAAAGAAGTACTAAAACTTAATTCACAATTTGAATTGTATGTAGTTTGTTAGGAATAAAAATATTAAATATTAAGTTTTGTGAAAGTTACTCATGATTGAAATCTTAAGGCATAAAATTTATGATTACTGTTTGGCTAGCTCATTTCCTACATATGTTAATTGTTTTGATTGTGAATAATTATGCATGTAAGAAATAATTGGAACATTTCCCTTTTACATGAAAGACTTCATTCAATATGTTTTTTATTATTTGGATATGTAAAATTATCTACTCAGTTCATGCAGTAACAAGTAGCCATATGGGATTATATAAAATTTAGGAAATAATTTTTTTCCTGATTTATTGACTTTTGGTGCTGGTCATAGGGCTAAAACTTAGGGGCTGGGTGCTGTTCTTGTGCTTAAGGCTAGCACACTACCACTTAAGCTACATTCTCATTTCTGGCTTTTGGTGGTTAACTGGAGAGGTTCATGGACTTTTCTGAATTTTCCAGTAATTATGTGTAACCATATTTCTCAAATGCTTGCCTGCTTCCCACCAATCTCCCATGCATTTGACCATACTATATGTATTACGCAGCTATAGCTAGACTTTTTCCCTTCAGGCACAGTGGGGTTTAATGGGATCATTTTTACCTAGACTTATGAATACCCATTTGTTGTTCTTAGCTATTATTTTACCTTCTATTGTTTCACTGAATACCCATCTATTGTTCTTAGCTATTATTTTACCTTCTATTGTTTCTCCGAATACCCATTTTTTGTTCTTAGTTATTATTTTAGCTTCTATTTCCATCCTTATTTGAAAAAATCATGTATTTAAAAATTATGTTTCATTCATTGTTATGTTTGAATTTGTTGCATTGAATTGTCCAGTATTATAATTTAAAAATGTTAATTCTAAAATTGTATTTTGATACTTAATTTTGATAAGATAAATATATAAACATACACAAGGCTTTCTAAGAATTTAGCCATACTGCTACTATTAATGGTCCATGGCACTTTAGAGACTTCTCAAGTAGGGTTATTTTCTTATAATAATACTGTAATATTTTATACTGTATTTTTATACTTTATAGCTCCCCCAATCCCAAGCTGAGGACCAAACTCAGAGTCTTGTGCTTGCCAGGCAAGGCACTCTTCTGCTGAGCTAAATCCCCAATCCTGTATTTTTATACTTTAAAGAAACATTAGAGTCCTCTTAGAAACTCTAAAGAGCCTTGAAGTATTTCATGGCACTACCTGAAACGTCATCCACCGCTACAAATCATTTTAAAATATTTCATCTTTTATGTAGTTCCTAAAAAGTACATGCTACCACTTACTAGACTTAAGTGGCTTTTAGCAGAAGACATCCATCTCTTAAAGGACACAATCATAACTGCGGTTAAGCCATTTAGTTTCTTTCTTGGTTATTACAGTCAGATGATAAAAGACATTTAGACTAACAGAATATTCATATTCAGAGATAAAGTGATAGGGTGAGCCATAGTCTGATGATTAAGCAAAATAATCTAATTTTACAGGTATGTGAAAAGACTAAGTCAATGCACATAGATAAGCAGCAGGATATGAAGTTGTCTTGAGTACTCTTGGTTAATGAGTACCCTTTCCCAAATCTAAACTGTTTGAAGTTTGATTTTATTTCATTTTTTTCCTTAGACACTTAAAACTTTTATTTTGCTGTACACTCATCATAATTAACTTACCCTGAATATTTTTTCAGGGTCCCAATTGAAATAAATAATACAGAATATAAACCATTTTGCAAGACTACCCTCTTCCATGATGGAACATTCAAATGAACACCATGCAAGCATACACACCCTTAAATATACTATATCTCTACTGATTATGAGTAATGATAACTTCTACCTCATAAATCAAAATGTTCAGCTTCTATTCTACTTCCTAGCAGCTAACACTCTACCTACAACTGGCCATAGATTCAAATTCTAAAATAAGTTCCTCTCCACTCTCTTTCAGACAGGTGCCATATATTCTCTTGAGTACATTCGTCATTGCTTCAGAAAGCCATACAAATCTAACCATTTTGAACCACTGATTGTTTTGTCATCTTTGGCTATAAGTTTTGACTATAAAATTTGAAAGGATATTAGTTTAGCTCATAGTTTAAAAGACATACACAATAAAAAATATTACTGATAAATCTACAAGAAAAATCTTCTTTTTTGGGGGGGGGTCTGGTCGTGGGGCCTGAACTCTGGGCCTGCATACTGTTCCTCAGTTCTTCAGCTCAAGGCTAGCACTCTACCACTTGAGCCACACAGCCACTTCCAGCTTTTTTTTCTGCTTATGTGGTGCTGAGGAATCGAACCCAGGGCGTTGAGCATACAAGGCAAGCGCTCTACCACTGAGCCTCCTTCCCAGCCCAAATCTTGTTTTTATTAAGAAAAACTGAATAAAAAGCACCATGTAAAGATGCAAAATAAATATATTTTATGATTAGTGAAATTAGACTAAGAGTGTTTTCTCAAGTATCCTCAGTTACTCAAATTTTGTTTCTGCCATACACATAAGTATGGGGAAGTCAAAGCCATGAGACCTATTAATCATGAATACTATTTCTTAACCAGTAATATTCAATAATTAAGATAATGATGTGTTTACCATGCAAATACCCTTAGTTCTGCATGGTTTAGAAGCTTTTCTTTTCCAGAGAGAGGAAAAGCTGGTAACATTAAAGGTATAGAGGATAGCAAATGGAAAACAAGAGTGAACATTCATGAATGAGAATGTGGAAACTGAAGA
Organism: Dipodomys merriami; assembly: GCF_024711535.1. Lineage (NCBI taxonomy): Eukaryota > Metazoa > Chordata > Mammalia > Rodentia > Heteromyidae > Dipodomys > Dipodomys merriami. The sequence continues at coordinate 59,267,787 of NW_027206179.1, forward strand.
TGAAGCTTAGTAGTAGAACACATTCCAGGTCCTGGGTTTAACCCCCAGATTGGGGAAAAAAGAACAACAGGTAAGGCCATGCATTTCTACATGAAAGGGAGAAAACTACATAGAATGCACTTGGTATACATGTACTAGGAAACTTATGGGGATGAATAGCTAGGCGGCACTTAGAATTCCTTTAGGAAGATAAAATTGTTTCATCTCTCTCTATTTTCAAAGTTTACAAAAGCTGCCATTAAAGAAAAAATGTTATATTAAAGTATAGGGGAAAATACTTCATATTTATTATATAACAATATCTAAGTTATGCAATGTCAATATAATATTAAGGTACTTTCTGTGCACATATGAAAGTCATTTTCTTAGTAGTAGGTGAATAAAATACTATAGAAACATAGAAGAGAGGATGTTAATTTGGCTTTCAGAACCTGAAACAAGACTCAAAGAATGAGTATGCTGTTCAGGAATAAGAGTTACACACTAACAAGGAAATGTGACAGTGGCTAAATTGTTTGTATGTTCAAGGAATGTCTTCTATCACAAAAGGATAGTGATCAGTCAAATCTAGACAAGAAGATTATAACCAAATTCTGAGCAATACTAAATATTATTCTGTAATGCAGAAATAATTTCTATGTATTTGGAGAGCATAGACTAGTAAATAATTGAAGGACAATAGCTTAAGACTTTCAAAATTTCATTTTGCCAAGTGATGGCATTTAAAAGGAAAACCCACAATTTAAAAACCTATCATGTGATAAACTTTTATAAAAACCTTATACTCTATATCAGCATAGAAGGACATGAATATTAAAACTGGATATATAAAAAATCTTTTGAGTATAAAAAGTGATAAAGTTGTACTGAACTAGAGAATCACATAATAAATTAACAATTTTACTTGTTCCAGTATCTCATTTCTAGTCTAATTACTTTTTAAATTATCTACATTTAGCTTTATGTCATGTTATCAGTAGAGATTTACTGTTAATACTCTTTCAACTCAATTTAGAATAGGTGAGGTAAATGTAGAGGAGCCCTAAACCTAGTTCCTAGTTACTCAGCCACTTTTCTCTAACTTTTCTTTGTATAGTGAAAGAATTCAAAAGCTGAGGTATCTGCCTATGGAAAATTCTGGAAAGGAGGTTATACATGATGATTCTGAAGAACCAACATACAACAGTTAAAAAGTTAACAGAATAATTCCAAAGAACATTGTCACAGACTTGTTAAGGAACTGGTAGTGTAAGTCTTACAACTTTACCTAATTTCACCTCTGCTTTGGCATCTAGACAACTCAGTAAACAATTTGTGACTTAATTTTAGAAATAATGTGACACCCATTACTGATAATGTTACTACAATAGTAACTTTATTTTATATTTTAATTTTATCTTTTAACAGTATTTATGGATTTCATCAATTTTGGAAAAAACACAAATGAATGAAAATAAGAGGAATAGCTATGGATTGGTTTTCAATTAATATTTATTAAAAATTTTAAATTGAAAAAGTGAGATGTCAGAAAAGTATTAAACTATAAATTACAGCATTTTTGCTCATCACTAACTTGTAACTAGAGGGAAAAGAATTAAAACAAAATAAAGTAAAAAATTATCCTCTAAAAATTTGGTGTCTTACAAGTCTTCCTCTTTTATCTACCTTAATATTTATGTCATCTTGTATGGCTTATAACATAGCTTGATATAATATTTGAATATTTGAGGAACTAGACTCTAAGATAATGTTTTCAGAAATTATTTTCCAACAAATAATTATAAATATCATAACAGAAAGCTAATGGTTTTAAGAAAAAACATTTTTATATTAATGGCGATTTTAATAACAAGAAGATAAATTTAGGAATAAAAAGCTATGTGAAAAGAATCAGTACATTTTGGATAAAGTAAGTTTAAGGTATCAGTATACTATCTGGTTGGAAATACTCATATAAGGTAGCTCAAAATCTGTGTGGAATTCAGAAAACATAGTGAGCTGGTACAGTAATTAAGGAGAACTAAGCAAACACAAACTAAGCTTTCATAAATGTGTACCGATTTAGTAACAGGCAGGAGTAAGACCAGGAATAAACAGTTACTTTGATTCTATCAGAGGTTTATGCCCTTAAAAGAGTCTTACAACTATACCTTGGCTATAGTTTTATTATATGTATGTATGTATGTATGTATGTATGTATGTATGGATGTATGGATGGATGGATGTAAGTATGTATGTATGTATGTATGGATGTATGTATGTATCTATCTATCTATCTACCTATCTATCTATCTATCTATCTATCTATCTATCTATCTATCTATCTATCTATGTTTATTGACTTGTAGTTATTCATTTTTACTCTGTTTGCTCCCAGAGGTAGAGATACAGTTTTTAACTTCTGGCACTAAAGATGTAAAAAATTCATATTTTCTGAATGAATCAATGAACAGCCAATCATGTATAATCATTGATATGTCAATGAAGCTATTTAAATTATAGGCACAACCCGTGGTCAAGAACTACATAATTTTTAAATTTGCTTTCAGTGACATTTAAAATACTGCAATTCTCCAAGTCCTGTTCTCTGAAACATTTTCTACTTCATTTTGTGAATAGGAGTAATAAAAATAACAATGACAATAGTAGCACTAAGAGAGACATTTCTACTCTTGTCAAAACTACAGCAGCCTCCCTTTTACACACCTCTTAAGGTACCTCTCTTGGCTGCCCTTTCCAGTTCACTTTGCTTGAGCCATATTCATGGACAATTTTCCTCTTGAATATTGCCATTAGGTGCCTTTGTTCGAAGAACATTATACAAGGCTCATTATGGAATTTAATTCTTTGCAGAACACTGGAATGCTGTCATTGATTACACTGTACAGAAATGAAACTAAGGTACCAAGAAACACAGTAATTCACAAAGGCATAGAGCAAGGCAATGGAGCCATAGGCTGTTATTTGTTACTGTTTTACCTCATAAAAACAAACAAACACTGTGCAGAAGCAGTAGATTCAATGACAAAACAGGTGCGGAACATTCTTGCTTCCTTGGCAAATCAGAGGTAAAATCTAAAGTAGTACATATGACAGCTAACTCCAAGGACCATATAAATCTATATTTAACTACTCAATTATCTTGATATTGATTTCTCCTTTCTGAAGCCCACAGATAGTCATAAAGTTAAACTTTTTAAAAAAGAAATAGAACTTTGGTTAGCCATAATTTTCAAAGCTACTCTCTTGGTACAGTTTCATAAATGGAATTTTCACCACAATAAATTTCTCTCATTTGCCTCAATCTACTTAAGCTGTTGGACAGAAGATAGGACTTCATCAATTCCCAGTTTAGTATTTCTAAACTCTTTAACTCTCAGTTAAGAATTCTCACATTAAAAATGCTACATGAATAAGTTATGTAAAGAAGCATGGCTCTCAGATTCCAAAGGACATTTTAGAGGACATTGTTTAATGGGAGGATAGTAGTAGCCCTGATAAGACTGAAATTAGAAGAACCAGAGGTTCCTGTTCCAACACCTTACATAGTTTGTTCTTGTTTTCAAAATTCTGTCACTGGCATTGTGCAGAATGTCATTTTAAAATGATAAAAAGAAACCATTTAAATTCTTACTAGAATTTATGGATGCATTATCTTTACATTATTTTGGCTATATATATATATAAATATATATAAATATATTCTTCTAGAAGCAAAACTTATGCCATGATTCATGATACATTATAGAAAACTAAAATAATTAAAATAGAGAAATCATACCTTCTATCAATAGCTCTTGTCCATGACTGCCAAGAAGTGTACGAGATAGGAATGGGGCAAAGTCTACAAAAATTTCACGAAGAAGAGGAGCAACTTTTTCTAAAGCTCTTTCAAGTTTTGCAGTGATGCTGTTGAAATTAAGACATAAAGACTAATAAATATAATTCAATATAAAATGTCAAATAAACTTAACTTCTAAATTAAAATCTTCACAATTTATAAACCTCCAGCTCTAGCCCATAGAATAATAAAGCTTCCTGTAGAAGGAACACTGTACAGTTTCAAAGTCACAGGCTACTCAAAAGATTCCAGATTAGGATGACTACACTATGAAAAGAAATCAGAGTTGTGACAAATGTCAAGTGTCAAATGTCAAGAAAGTTATTTCTTACATGTCTCATGTGTTAATCCATTAAAAAAGTGAACATCTATTATATGTTATTCCAGTTACAAGAAATTTAACTATTGCTCTCAAGAAGGAATTCCTACAAAGCTGGACAGCTAAGGAAGTAACTAGAATTTGGCCAAACTGCTTTGCAAAAGTAGGCATTTTCTGTTTCATAAACCCATTTACTTTTCTTTATAAATTCCTGCATTATTATTGATATTGATCAAGTATTGAATTTTAAGCTATTGGCCTTACATGAATACTGTGTGGTGTTCTTGACAATAGTTTCATGTTATCTGTAAAAATGGAGGAAGAGAACATTCTACTTAGGTGAATAAATAATTTGATTACAGATCTCTCTCTCTCTCTTAGAAATACGAACTTTGGCCAGAAGTCAGTGGCCTGTGTCTGTAATCCTAGTACTCAAGAGGCTGATATTTAGAAGATCATTATTCCAGGCAGAAAAGTCCTGAGAACTCCATCTTTGAATAACTCCAGCAAGAATGCCAGATGGTAGAGTACCAGCTGAGAGAAAGAAAGCAGTGAAAGCACGAGTCCCTGAGTTCAAGCCCCAGTAGTGCCCCTTTGAGAAGAAAAAAATAGAATGTGTTCTTTAGAGAAAGATTGCTTGGAATCCTGGTCTGCTAGATGCAAGCTAGGTGATCATGTGACATTAGATTTTCTATGCCTGTAAAATTAAGGTATTCACAATACTTGGTGATTAAATAACACTATGCCATGTAAAGTACATGGAAAAGTACCTGGTACACAGTGAGAGATCAATGTTAGTTTATGTAAGTTATGGAAGATGTGAGGCCAACATATTAGACTTTCTTCTGCAGGAAAGACAAGAATGGTAAGAAATCAATGCTTCAAAATAGATTTCTTCTACAACTACATCTGAGGATACACTTAAGAATGAAACAAGAATGAAACTAATTATGGAATAATTTATGATATATTAAAAAACATTTAAAACTAAACTCTGGCATGAACTTTATTCTTTAAGCAACTCATAGGAATTAAGGAGTACTACAAATTTCTTAATGTGGAAAAAGCAAGCTCAGTACCAGCACTTCTATTTAACTTTTTCTATTCTTAACTGGGTCAACACTTTCGAGAAAGAGACCAACATGGAACAAACTGAGGCTTGTGCACTTCCACAAACACTCGAAGAAAATGTCTGGAGGGACATCAGTAAAGAAAAAAAAAGTGGGGAAGGCTTGGAGTGAAGACCCAAGTTTGTAGCATCTGCTTCACACTACTACTCCTAGGCAATCACCTACTATAAAACAGAGGTTTTCAACCTTGCTGTGGTTCAGAATTACTTAGCTTGATGAAAACAGACTTCATCAGTTCTCCCCTATTACCCTCCCTACAATACTGATTCAGCAGAGATAAGCATGCAAGAACATGTACTTCCAACAATTCTCAGGTGACATTGATTGAGGCTGCTGATCAGAAAACACTTTGAGACTGACTGCTCTAATGGAATGATTTAAATACGTAAGTAGTAATAGTAAATTATTAATTTAAATTACTAACTTAAATTAATTTAAAAGGTAGTGCAAAATGAAATAAATATCCCCTGCCCCTAAAATAATACCTCAAGTTGCCTGAAGTCACAGAATAACCATTATCACAGTAAATTTCTCTGACTTTTAGTATGCACAAATAGAACTTCTTTTACTGCCATCAGGATCATGTCTTAGAATTTATCGGCTAAATTAATCACCTCTATGAAGAAATGATATGTAAAACTTGTTAAAAGTGAGCCTATGAGAAAAATCTACCTAATTATTGGAAGCATAAACATGTATTTTTAGTTGAAATTAAAAGAGGGAATAAAATTACTTTTGAGAAAAATTCTGGATTCATGAAAGTTCACATTATAACTACACTATTGGGTTGAATTTACTAACTATTGTAGGGCAGTACTCAAATGGTAGAGCACTTTCCCAATAAGGTTTGGTTTCAATATAGTTCTGAAAAGTCATGTATTGCAGATCAATAAAAAGTTATGAAATTCAAATGGCAAGAAAGGACCTCCTATCCACTGGGGGGAAAAAGCAGGATCTGATGGTTTTACAGCTGAATTTGATGAGACCTTTAAAAGAGAACTAACACTAACATTCCTCAAACTCTTTAATGAAATAGGAAGAGAACACTACCAAAATTATTCTATGAAGCCAGCATTTTATTCTGGAGGCTAAGATGTGAGGATCACAGTTCCAAGTCAGGTTAGGAAGAAAGTTCAATTAACTATGCATACACTCAAAAAGAGCCAGAAGTGGAGCTGTGGCTTTTTGCTTTGAGCAAAAGAACTTAATTGGTAGCTTTTCTGTACGCCAAGAAGAGAAGATTCAGACTGGACTGAAATCAGGCACTTTTACTGTATGCTACATCAGTTGATTTTTGTTTTCTTTTTCTTTTTCTTTTTTTTTTTTTTTTGGTGGTTAACTGACGCTGAACTCTGAGGCTTATGTCTTGGTTCCTGAGCTTTTAAACTCAAGGCTGGTTCTCTACCACTTGAGCCACAGCTCCACGTATAACTTTTTCTTGTAGTTTAGAGGAGATAAAAGTCTCATGGATATACCTGAATGGGCTGGCTTCATTCAAACTGTGATCCTCAGATCTCAGCCTCCTTAGTAGCTAGGATTATAGGCCTGAACTACGGGCAACTGGCTCAGTTGAAACATTTTTTAAGAAAGAACACTACTGATTTCCTAAGGAAATTCCTCTCGCAACTTGAGAAATTTATCAGCTACTCTAACAACATTACTAACTCTAGGAAAGTAAGTACAAAGAAAGTAAGTACAAAGGAAGTACATCAGATGAAATTCTATACAACTCATGCCTGATTAAAACAGTATGATTTATGGTATAAGATCTTACTATCATGGTTTAAAAAATGATTTAGGTATTGTCTTTTATCTGTTTTAAGTATCACTTGAGATAATTTGTAAGAAGTCTATGATTAAAACTTTAATGCATCCACAGGTAAAAGTACTGTACAAAAACCCTTAGCTACATTATTAAATACTATAAAAGGTTATATTTGGACTCAAGATATATTTTAGGCCATTGTGAATAAAGGTAAATCAATTAGTAGAAAGCTAAATTTTTCTTACCTCCTATTATTTAAGTAAATGGATTTATAACATCATTCATAATAAAGTAACATTCTTCCAATGTTGTATGCTATAAAATTCTACTTCATAGTCAGGACACTTTATACAATGAATTCTATTTTAATAAATCATTACCATATCATCAAGTATGGTTACTTAAATTTTGATTTCACTTTTTTTGTATTTTCTTGTCTTAAGCATAATGTCACAAAACATAATGAAAGAATAATTTGAGTTAGCAAATGAATAAAATTTAAATTTCCTAAGTCATACTAAAAATGAGAGGCTTTAATAATTTAAAAATTAATTATATTATGTGAAGAAATGTATCTAAATGCTATAGATCAGATAAAAAAGATTAATTAGTGATTAGTGAATTCTATGGCAGAAATTTTTTAACCTTTCTTTTCCTTTTGGCATTACTATGGTTTGATGTCAGGGCCTCCTAATAGTCAGGTACTTTGTCACTTGTACCACACCCCACAGGCCTTTCTTGCTTTAATTATTTTTTGGATAGGATATTAATTTTTTGTCTGGAGCCATTTTTAGACCATAATTCTCCTACCTATAACTTCTAGCTGGAATGATAAGCATTAATAACAACTCATGGATTAGTGACTTAGATAAGATCCTACTAATTTCTTGGGTAGGATGACATTGAACCATGATGCTCCTGATCTCAGTTTCCTATGTAGTTGGGATTATAGGGATAAGCCACCATGCTAGGCCATGGTTGATAGTTTACAAATTAATACTCCTACATAAATTAGAAAATGCATACATAAACAAATGAAATTACTTGCTTAAATAGCACAGATGAAAAGTTAAGAGCAGGTTAGTATTAAATAAGAGAAAAGCCATAGAGTGAACTTAAATTTTAACTAGCTACATATATAGTAGTAACTTATAAGCATCAACCTTAAACATTTTATCTAGCTTTTGCTAAATCTCTAGCATGACATATAATTTAGCTCATGAGAAAATGCATCCTAAATCTCAGAACTTGTTAAATAAGGGCATATTTATGGTATTTTTAACTACAATTTTGTAGGATTGCAGCACTAAGCAAACTGGAGACAAAAAAAAACCCCATATAGTTATTTTATTTCCCCATGACTTTGTAAAATTCAAAACGGACACTTCTCCTTATTTCTTCTATACAGAATCATATATATTTCAAATGCATGATGTATATATATATATATATATATATATATATATATTAAACAACCAGATAAAATTACAAAAATTAAGTAACTGAAGCTAAACAGAATCTCTTGTATGCAAGAAGATTACTATTTATATGGTAAACTGTATTCCAAATAAACGTTTTTTAAGTTTAAAGAAATATGATGCCTTTTAAAAGCTCTTTGGATTGCATTTTTGGAAATTGCTAATTGCACATTTTGTAAACAAAAAGAAAATAAACGAAATATAAATGTAACAATTCTTCTTTTCAAGTCAACTAGGCAAATAAAAAGCCACAAAAATGTACTACAGTGAAATAGAAATGTAAGATGAGCATATGAGACTAAACTGAGCCAAAACAACAAACCAAGGAAAATAAATGGTTGGGATAATTGTTTTAAGTAGCTGATATAAAACTAAACTAAAGCCTTAAGCTGAAGAGCTCAGGGACAGTGCCCAGGCCCAGCGTTCAAGGCCCATGACCGACCAAAAAAAGGAAAAAAAAAGAATTTGAATATCTAGGAAGAAACAGAGGACTTCTACTTGTAGTAAGTAATAATTTAAAAACTCTGAAAAGTCTCTCTTGCAATAAGCATAAAATAAGATAATCCACAGAATCCTAACTTGGTTAGGACTCATCAGAAAACTGAGGTTGTCAGGCAACTAACTAGCCTTGAAGTAAACTCAAAACAAGACAGGAATAGGAATTTCCAATGAGGAATGGAGGAATGGAATACAGGACCTTGTTTAGCAGGAACAAAGAACAAACGTTTGTCAATGTAACACTGGTAAGATTTCATCCAAACTTTTTAATTAACTTCTAAGTAAATGTAAACTAATTTGAAAAATATGAAATTATGAGAGTTGCAGACACAAGGGAATTTACAGTAATTACCAGGCTTCTCTAACAATTCTCACTACTCATGGGAGAAACTGAATATAGCACAAAGTATTTCTTCACTTCCATAGGCTAAGAGGAAGAAGTAACTGTGGCACGATGCATTGCCTCCATCCTTCTTCCCATCTCCTTTACTGAACAGAATAAAAGCCTAAAGGACCTGGAGAAAGCAGCAAAACCTGTCATTTTCTGGGGAACGTCTATTTAAAGAAGGAGGAATATTAAATTTTTTTCAGCTCTAGGGACAGAGCGGAAAACATTCTGAATCCTCATATTTATAGACCTTTAATTTCCAATTAATTAAGCACCCCAAATTTAAGAACAGGAACAGCCCATAACTCAAACTGAGTCTGAATCATGACAATGGAGAACCATATGCCCTTAAACATAAGGCCTGTAAGCACCTAGTAACAAGTATTAGCAGTCTACTGTAGCAAAAAAAGAAAGAAAAAGAAAAGAAGAAATTAATGTGGAAAACACAAGATCAAAAAGCCTAACACTTAACTAAATACAAAGTAAAGGCAGAAAAGTTCAAAGACTGTGGTACAATAAAAATAACTGATGAAAAGGACAAAACAAACAAACAAAAAAACCCAGCTCAAATCTTGACTAGAATGTTTCAACGCCTGATACTAGAGAATAGAAAAATAGAAATAGATCCATTTCAAACAAATACACATTATACAAGATTGGAAAATAAAACAAAGTAGTAGAATCATAATCATAAAAGTATCAGAATTTAAAGTAACTAGTGTTAAGAGTTATTCAACAGTTGAAAATATAGAGACAGCATATACAAATAGATGGGGAATTAACCTAAAATATAAAAACTTACAGAATGCATAAACAATATAAAATATGCAATTCCATCATGTTAAATCCTTGAAAATAAAATCTTAGCTACAATGTTAAAAATATTATGTGTTTGTCTGGACCAGGATAAGTGTGAGTTATAAGTGAGGTATAATAGTAATATCTAGGATGATGAATTTATTCCATATTTTTATTATTGTGATTTTATGGATTCATGAACTGGTAAAAACTCATGAAAATATATCCTTTAAATGAGATGAGTTTCTACTAAATTTCAGCAACATGAACAAATGGTTTCAAAAAAGCCAATCTTGAGAAAAACATATAAATATAAAATACTAAATTTTTAAGAATTAGTCAAATGAAAAACATAAGATTTCTATATAGCAAACAAAACCATTATAGGGATTTCTTGGCATTTGATTATAGGGATAATTTAAGGAAAATCTAAAGATATGAAAGGAATACATCAAAACCATAGTTTAGAAATTCAAATTTCAAAAGATATAAAGATGCAAAATGATCCCAGTTACAAAATTTAAAAGTACTTTAAAAATTCCATTAAAAAAATGAAAATCCCACCAAGTGGTAAACACTGAAAAAACTATTCTAAAATTTAAATCAAACTATGCATCATTAATAAAGCTCAGACTTTCTTGAGGAAAAACAACAGGACTTTACTCAAAAATCATACTGTCTTTTATGAAAATTAAAGCTATTTTTGACCACATACAGAGGATGGACATATAACCATAGAAGACAAACTGGGTCAAAGATTAGTACAAAAGTGTAACAAAGAATATATTGAAGCTGAGTGCCAGTGGCTCATGCCTATAATCCTAGCAACTCAGGAGAATGAGATCTGAGGATCATGGTTCAATGCCAACTGAGGCAGCAAGTCAATGAGACTAGAAAACAGGAAGGCGCAATGTGGCTCAAAGTGGCAGAATGCTAGCCTTGAGCAAAAATGTTCAGAGATAGCACCCAGGCCCTGAGTTCAAGCCCCCATGACTTACAAAAAATATATATATATATTGACACTTGTGACAACATATATTGACATTTTGTGACAAAAATGGCAGAGCATGGGACATCAGAATCTTTTAAATAAAGGGTGCTGATAATCTTCATATTATTCCTTTCTCATTGCACTCATAGTCAACTCCAGTTAGAGTACACATTTAAATATAAAAAGCAAAGAAAGGGCTGGGAAGATGGCTCAGTGGTAGAGTGCTTGCCTTGCATGCCTGAGGCCCTGGGTTCGATTCCTCAGCACCACATAAGCAAAAAAGAAAAAAAAAGCTGGAGGTGGCGCTGTGGCTCAAGTGGTAGAGCGCTAGCCTTGAGCTGAAGAGCTGAGGGACAGCGCCCAGGCCCAGAGTTCAGGCTCCACTACCGGACCCAAAAAAAAATTTAAAAAAAAAAAAAAAAAAAAAAAAAGCAAAGAAAAAAGAAGCCAGAAGATAAAAGTGGGATAAAGTATAGCCTAAGATTCCTTAATAACATAATAAGCACTCAAAAACAACAACAAAAACTGGTCATCTGAATTTCATTAAAATGTTTAACTTCATTGGTCAAAAGAGAACATACTGATATTTCTAAGAAAATCTACAACAGAGTGGGAAAAGATACACAGTACATATAACCATTGGAGGGCTAATGTTCAAATTATATAAATAACTATTCATAATGAATAAGAACAAAAGTCAATTTTTTAATGGGGCTAGAAAAAATCTTAAGAAGCAAACTTAAAGACCAATAAACTTAAAAAGTACAGTGAAATGCCACTATGCTTAGACAAAAATAAAAGAGGGACAATTCTAAATCCTATTAAAGATGTGAAACAACTTGAGTTCTTACTTCCTGCTGCTCAGTTATTAAATTTGTATAAACACTTTGAAAAATTATTTCACATCATTGCATAAAGTCAACAACATGACACTATGAATCAGTTACCTAACTGACACACTTTCAGGTACCCATATCTTTGCAGTATACCTAAAATGATTAGCAGCTTATTATCTAGATAGCAGTACTGTTTGTAACAGCTAAAAAAATGAGACATTCCAAATACCTATCATCAGTAAAATGAGTTAAAAAGTTTCAGTATACATACCCAAAGGAAGAATGAACAACTTGATATGTATGAATCTCATGAACTTATTTTGGAACAAATGAAAAAAGGTATATACGTATGATGTACTTAAAATTTCAAAGATGAAAGAGTCCCAAGATTATAAGTCATGCTGAAAATTTTGAAGAGAACCGTGAGGGAATGGAGTCTGAAGTATTCTAGGGTACTGGTAAGAGTTTATTTGTTTTGGTGATGGTAACATGAGTTTATTCACTCTTTCACTGTATTTTTGTTATGCTTGTAATAGAAATGTGATTACAAATATATATACATTTGTGTATATGTGTACACTTTAATTCCAGAATGAGAGGCAGTTCACTCTAAGAATACACTTTAATCACAATAAATAAGGCAGTGTTTGTTTATTCAACTTTCAATGCTCTCTCTCTCTTTCTCCTTCTCTCTATAGCAAATATATATATAGTATATAGTTTATTATACAATTCAAATTTTGTATTTTACTGACTCAATTTCATCAGCTCTCAATGTGCATGTTAAAAGTTGTTGAAAATTAGTAATGTACATTATAGCAGCATACATTATAGGAATATAATAATATTAGGAATATATATTAATATTATATAGTAAAATACACTACTATAATGTATATTACTATAATATTATGACATCATATGCTCATTAATTAATATGTTTAACAGCATTCTCATTTTATACTTAAATGTAAAAATGTCAGCATATTTATGAAATATAAAGAATATAAAATTAACCTATATCACCAAGAATCCAACTACATATATGTATTTTTTTATTGTGAAAATACTGTACAGAGGGGTTACAATTACATGGGCAAGATAATGAGTACATTTCTTATCAAGCATTGTAGCCTCCTCCTTTGTTTCCCCTCATGTATGTATTTATTACATATCATTTCATTGTGATTAAAAAAGGGAGAGTTGGACTGGAGAGGTGGCTCAGTGGTAGAGTGCTTGCCTTGTATGCATGAGGCCCTGGATTTGATTCCTCAGCACCACGTAAGGAGAAAAAGCTGGAAGTGGTGCTGTGGGCTCAAGTGGTAGAGTGCTAGCCTTGAGTTGAAGAGCTGAGGGACAGTACCCAGGCCCAGAGTTCAGGCCATGACTGACAAAAAAAAAAGGGAGAGTAGAGTGAGTAAAAAAACAGTTATGCACACCTCATGTTTTCAGCTGAATCCTCTGGCATTGGAGCAACAGTTTGCACAGCCGGAAGGTTTTTACTGGTAGCACCATTCACAAAACTAGAGGAGGAGGAGGATGAGGACGAACCTGAATCCACGGCACCTGTACCCAAAATAACAATTTTTAGTCTTAAATATGAATATTTTAATAAAATAATTTTAATAATGTCATTAGTATTTGCTCATTAAAGAATAAGTCAGCTGAATTTAATAACAGCATATGGCAGTTAAAAACCAAATGGCCTTTAGAGTAATTACAAACTATACTTTTAAATAACAGGCATTGAATTAAAATCTAGTTGATTTACTTATGCTATAAAAATCTAACAAAACTACATATATGAATGGGGTATAAATAAAAGACATGAACAAAAGAAAAAATTCTAGATAAAATGAAACTGAAAAAACAATGCAAGTCTAAATGTGCAATTTTTATGGTTATTTCTATGTTGAAATCACTTTAGTATTCATTATTTGAGTCATAATTTATAATATCTTAAGGATAATTTTGTGGCTCTGCAGTATCAAATGTTTGCTTTATAAAGTGATTCTGTAAAAAAGACCAAAATGAACATAATTGGAATTGATTTTAAAATACTGAGTTGTCCTCAATGATATGAAGATGCCATTTTAGAATGTATTTTCCTACAATTTGCAATGAGTATACTAAATAGTTGGGAGTTGAGGGACATCTAGTGTTTCTAAATATTATAGTATCATTTAATTCTCATAAAACTGAGTTACTTACTGGATTTCTACACTAATATTTATATATTTCTATGTGCCAATATTGAAATTGGACAATGTACCCAGTTTAGATGTTAGCCCACAATTCATCTGTCTGTTTGTATATAGCCAAATATTTATATGTGAATTTAAATACTTTATTCATATTCTTAAGAAGGAAGTTCAATGGCTCAATTTTATTTTTAATTGTAATAATTTGATTTGAACTCTCACCAAACTTCTTGTTAATTATAATATTCTTAAGAGAGAAATTAAAAAGTATAGTAATGACTTTGTTCATACAAAGACATGAGGTGATTTATTTTTCATATAACTAAATCTTAAGAAAAATAAAAGTTTTATTCAATAAACAACAATAAATTTAGATTATCTTCTCTTCCATTGTACGTTAACAAATCCTAAGACTTTGGTATATGGTAAAGAATACATAGCATATAGTTAAAAATGTTTTCTAGAAAACCAAATAAGTGTAATGAATATAAATTTGAAATACTGGAAAGACTTTCATTTCTTCAGACAAGCCATATATAAACATTTATTTATAATATAGATAAGCAAAAGCTGTTAAAACTCTTTAACATAATTCCAATAATAATGTTTATCTTCTCATATATGTATATATATGTATATATATATATATATAAATATGTTTAATAGAGTACATTCTACTTACTACAACCCATAAATGTGTTGTTCATGATATGTCAGACTCAGGTGGTATGATAAACAAGATAGATACAGAAAGCACAAAGAAGAGCTATGAAATTAATAAAAATGGGAATAATCTAAGTAATGATAATAAATGGAAAAGTTCAAGGCTATACAGTTTGGAGAAGAGAAGACTACTATAGTCAGGGAAGAAAATCAGGGATCATCTTGCGTTGTATAAATACCTAAAATGGAATCACAAAGATTTGGGTAAGGATTTATTTAGCTAATAATCAACAGGAACATTTCTGGAAATTTACAAAAAAAAGATATTTTAGGCAGGCTTTAAAAATCTATAGTGAGTTGGAATTTTTGGTTGCATTAGGATATTGTTGGACAATGATTGGATAAAATTATAATCTAAATATATAAATTCATTCAATGTAAAACAGAGTTTTTATTCACATGCACTTTTTGATAAGTTGAGGCTCTTGCATATCATCAAGGCTCTTAGGGGAGCTTTGCCTTCCCATAGGGGATTAGCAAAGACTATTATTATTCAGTCAATAAAGGTTACTAAGTCCATGTTCTGTCACTAGCATTTTAATATACATTGATACTTTTTATACAATTTACTAATTTTTACATAACAATTTCAATATTCATATTATCATTTACTTTTGCTCCCCAAATAATTTTTAGTAATTTGATTTCTCTAAAAGAGCACTGTAGTTTTGAGAAAACTCAAAACAGACAATAGTGTTCCCTAGAATGACCAAGCAAAACTGCATCCTAGAATTAGAGTCAAGTTCTGAAAAGCTGTAACATAAAGTATAGCATTCTTAAGATTAGCGTAATCATAAATAAATGGTAAGGGCATTTCAATTTCTAAAGTCAAATAAGAGAAAATGAAGATATAGAAAACAGAAAGAAAAAGATGAGGTATCACAAAAATATTTAAGGACAATACCTGTTGTATTAATCATACTTTTTGGTGTAGCTCCCGTAGCAGCAAATATGTTAGAGGTACTGCCTGTTGGCAGCCCACTTCCTGCACTGGTGGCTCCCACAGTGGTGACAGCTAAGCTACCTGGAGGTGGCTTCTTTACAGGCACCACAACACTCCTACACAGACAGCAGTGATACAAAATAACAAACATGAGTTCAAGATGAACTCTAATTTTACCAAAATCACATAGTCCACATTGAATTCAACTTCCCTCCCTCCATTCCAGTTTGCTTTCTTTCTTTAGCTACTTTTGATCTCTTTCTTATTTTCAATTTTAAGAAAATGCTTAATTTTTGAGACCAATTTCATCAGTGAAAAGCATATAGGTATTAAGGAAACACTTCGAAGTGAACTGGTTACAAAAAAATAATTTGACCAACGTTAATGCAGTATCTGGAGTTTGCAGTTCTTTCCTAAAATCGCTCCATCATGATCAGGGAATATTGGGAAATATGTGCTAACGTTAGTAGACTTTACAGGCTGAATGAGTATAGAATTTCTTGACAAAGTTTACATCACATGTCCACTTTATACATATCACATTTTCCATGTGTAAAATGTTCATGAAAAATGTAAAACTACCAGCTACTTGGGAGGCAGAGGCAGGAGGATCAAGAGATCCAGGGAGACCAGGCCTGGAAAATGTTTGCATGGCCTTATATCCAAAACAAAATACAACAACAACAGCAACAAAAAGGCTTGGGGAGTGGCTCATGTAGCAAGTTGGCTCATGTAGCACTTGCTTCATATGCATGAGACCCTGCAAAATAAAATGAAAAAGTAAAAACAAAAGGTATTAATAAGGAAAATATGAAGTCTCTGTATAGAAAAGCTAAAACTTAGTTATGGCATAGTGACATGCCTATAATCCCAGTACTTGGGAGATTGAGGCAGGAGGATCTTGAGTTTGAGGCCAGAACAGGCTACACAAAAATATCTTGCCTTCAAAAGGAAAGAAAATGGAACTATAGATTAATAAGCAACATCTATGGTAACTGCTATTTTATTCCTATTTTATATTACTTTACTCTTTGAGACTTTATTTTTCTATCAAAATTGCATTGGTTTTCTAGTAGAAATGTTATAATGATAAATGAGGTGACAAGGTATTTGTTTAGAGAAAAATTTAGCTTTTGAGTCTTGACTTTTTGAAAACAGGAGTGCAATATTTTCCTATATTATTTTCTAATTTTTAAATTAATTTCACTTAAAAAAATCTAAGCTTTGCAATGTGTTAAGTTAAAATGATAAAAAACACATTGATACCCGTCAACTTAAAACAAAAATATGAGTAACAAGATTCTTTCTAAAGTGATAAGTATACAGAAAGCCCATTCCCTTCAAATTTTATAGCACTCCAAATTTCACAAATATTTTCCAAACATTATCTAGTAACGGTGGTTAACTTGTTAAGAAAAAAAAGATTTATGAGATGTCTTCAGCTAAACCTTTCTTGAAAACTAGTGACAGACAATACACAAAAATTTTAAACCTTGCCGGGCACTGGTGGCTCACGCCTGTAATCCTAGCTACTCAGGAGGCTGAGATCTGAGGATCGTGGTTCAAAGCCAGCCCCGGCAGGAAAGACCGTGAGACTCCTATCTCCAATAAATCACCAGAAAACCGGAAGTGGCACTGTAGCTCAAGTGGTAGAGCATTCGCCTTGAGCTGAAGAGCTGAGGGACAGCGCCCAGGCCCAGAGTTCAAGACCCACGACCGACAAAAAATAAAATAAAATAAAATAAAAATTTAAACCTAATATATATCCTTTAATGTACCAATATTACTACTTTTCCATTAAAAAAGCTCCACAAATTGGCATATTCTCAAGTATTTAGTTTAAACACGTTTCCTTAACACTAACATTTTTCTCAGAGACATTTAAGTTCAACATCTTTAATAACTAATTCAATGTTATAAACTAAATTTATAAAAATTGTGACTCTTTTTAAGGGGAGAGGCAATCCTGGGGATCAAACTCATTTCTGACCCTTGTGAAATAGGAGGTAAAGCACTTGAGCCTATCTCCGGCACCTTTTTGTATTTACTACTTTTCTGATGGGACCTTGCTTCTTTTAGTCCTGGCTAGTCTGACCAAAGTCTCCATCTCTTTAGTAACTAAGATTACAGTATTGACCCCATACCAGGCTTGCCTGTGATTATTCTTCTTAATTTTAGAAAAACTTAAATCTTTTCTTAACAAAAGGTATTAACAATCTTAAATAATTTACTTATGCTAAAATTTCCTCCATTCTTTTGCTCACAATATTTTCTTCTTTTTTCTGTAACAATGATATAATAAAATCCTTTCATCTCTATCTTAACTTTCAACGATTTCACCAAAAGCACCAAAGCACTGGTCAGTTCTTAGCATATGGTTTCATTTATTTCATTGTGAGGTACTATGACATTATACAAGAAATACAGAATGAGATATTTTTTCTGCATTTCTTAAAAATTCTTGTGGATAAAGAAGTATAGGCTGAATCAGGGGCCAGTGACTCATGCCTATAATCTAAGTTACTGAGAAGGCTTAGATCTGGATGATAGCTGTTTAATGCTGGCCCCAACAGAAAAGTCTGCTAGATTCTATTTCCAAAATAAACAACATAAAGAAGGTTGGAAGTGTGGCTCACATGTTAGAGCACCAGTTGAACAGGTGTAAGGATAAGTTTAAACCTCATTTCTCATAAAAGACAAAAAGAAAAAGAAAATAGAACTAGATTGACTGATAGTGCTTTATCAAATGAGTTTGCAGATAATAGAAAAACTAAAAAAAGATTACTGACTATCAGATCAGGGGTAATAAGTTTGTTATACTTCATATAAAAGAATATTAGTAGTGTTTATCCATAGTAATATCCAGTGAATGAGATGTAAGAAATAAGTGGCACTGTACAAAAAATTCATATCTCTGGTTTCTCTTATTTGCAATAACTAGTATACGTCTAGGATAATCTTACCAGACAAGCAGAAAAGGTCAAAAGCTATGTACATATGACCATATAAGATGATGCTAAGCGAAATGAACCCCAAGATATGGACACAAGAGATTTTTATCTTTGTCACTGTTGGGTTTTAAAAAACGTACTATGTGATTTTTTTGTTCCTTTTGTATATTCTCCCCCATGGCATTACCCCTTCCCCCCCCCCCTGCATCTTGTATATACATTTTTCTAATTTGGGAAGGAGAACGGAAATAACAAAATGCTGAAACAAGATACAGGTTGACCCATTGTAACAATGAGATGTGAAAGACATTATGTTGAAAATGAACTTTACAACTTTGGAGGGGGGAGGGAGGAGTTGGGGAGATAAAGAAGATAGGGATGGTAAAAAAACAAAGGAAAAAAACTAAGGAGGGGATAACAATGCTAGATAGGAAATGTACTCATTACCCTATTAATATAACTACAGTATCTTTTTTTGTTTTTTGGGGGGTTTTTGGCCAGTCCTGGGCTGGAACTCAGGGCCTAGGTACTGTCCCTGTGCTTGTTTTGCTGAAGGCTAGCCGTCTACCCCTTGAGCCACAGCACCACTTCGGGCTTTTTCTGTGAATATGGTACTGAGGAATTGAACTCAGGGCTTCATGCATGCGTGGCAAGCATTCTAACACTAAGCCACATTCCCAGCACCACTGGACAGTATCTTTCCAATAAAAAAAATATTAAAAAATCAAATCTCAAATTACTATACTTGTAGCTTATCAACAAAATTTAAAAATATTGTATTTGAGTATAGTACAAAAATATAAATATAGAAGCATAGTGGCTAAAGTAGCCAACTTTCAAGTGTCTGCAGAGCTGTGTTAGAATACTAGTGGATATGAAAAAAAATCTCAAGTTCTATTCTCTTCTCTGTTAAAATGAGATTTCTAATGCTTTTCATTGTATAAGATTGTTAAGAAAGACAAAAGGAGATCCACATGCAAAGTGCTCATCATACTACTTATGATATTGTAGAAGAGTGCTGCATTTTAACTAGTAACATTACCAAAACTGAAAGAAACAATAATCCTCCAATAGTACACTCTGGTCACTCCTCCTGAACAAGATTCTATGCGCATCACATTTCAAGACTAATAACAAATAGCATCATATCTGTAAGGGAAGAGTTAGGATGGCCTCATATCAGTAAAAACAAGTCATATGAGGAGAGGCTGAAAGGATCTGAAAACTACAAAAAAAAAAGAGAAAAATAACAATGTTAAAACCAAGAAGGAGCTTCCATATATCTCAAATAACAATTCATTATTGGTGATGATAGCTTTATTCACTGAGTAGTACACAATAAACTGAATTATTGAATTACTGAATTTATTCTAACTCAATGCTATAAATTTGAGATGTGAGCTAATAAGATCCTTTTATTCAGTCACCCATTTAACAGATTTTTTTTATTGTGAAAATACTGTACAGAGAGGTTACAATTACATGGGCAAGATAATGAGTACATTTCTTATCAAGCATTGTAGCCTTCTCCTCTGTTTCCCCTTCCTATCCCTTCCCATTTTCCTCCCCTGCCCCCCATCTAATCCTCCTTCCCCTCCCCAAGTTGTAAAGTTCATTTTCGACATAATGACTTGTACATCTCATAGTTACAATGGGTCCACCTTTATCCCTATTTAAACGATTTGTTTTTTTCCATTTCCCTCCACAAATTATACTGACATCAAATACAGTAAAAGCAGGGATTATACGGTGGGGGAGGGACATACAAAGCAACAAAGAAATAATCTTATAAGTGTGTTAGAAACAATCGCATGAAAGAAAAAAAAAAGCATTTGAATACGTATCTTAGGGTTCACTTCCCTAGCATCAACTTATCTGACTTTTTCTGCTTGACTCATACATATACTAGTTATTGCAAATAAGGGAAACCAAAATTATATTAAGTGAAGTAAGCCATTTAACAAATCTTTACTGAGCAGTGTATAGGGCCTGTTTTAATTTCTAGAGATATAGCCATGTATAGAAAAAAAATTCACTGGTCTGCTATTTCTTGGTGGTTTGCACTGTGTTTACATTCAAGACCTTTGTTCAACAAGCTTGTTTGCTTGTTGTTTTATCAGCATACCTCCAACCCTGCTTTTTTGCTGCTACTTTGGAGATTGGGGTCCAGTGGATTCTTCTTTTGACTGACCTCAAACATGATTTTCCAAATCTCAATTTTACTGATGTAAATAGTATCACAGCTAACTGTCCTCTTGGCACTCATGTAATAAGAGGAAGAGACCTAAATGGGAACATATCTGAATAAACATAGTATTTTGAGTGGTAAATGTTATGAAAACTAAAGCACTGAGAGGAGGAATATTGTTGAAAGAATAGTTCTGTTAGAAGACACACCAAGAGCAGATAAGTGAGAAAACTGAAAGGTGAAGAAAGAAGCCATGAAGGTATCTAGGATAAAGTGTTATAGGAAACATTGAAAAGTCTAAGAGATAACATGAAAAAGGCAAGAAAGGCTTGGACCACTGAGCTTTGTAGTTTATTGTGAGTGAGGTAGGAGCCATCAAGCCCTTATCAAAAGGAATAGTATACTAATATCACGGAAGCTGAGAGCCTGATGAGAAAGAACACTATAAGCAAGAAAAAATGGTGAATGGTTGGAATTGGAATGACAAAGGGACAGGTCAGAAGTAAGAAAGGAAAAATCTGGCAAGGCTAAGGAACTGAATTTGAAAAAGAAGTGGATCTAAGGACAAGAAAAATAAAAACAAAATGCAAAAAATAGCTTCCTTTAAGCAACTAGAAAGTTAACTACCATTAATTAAAAGGGGAAAGACTGTGTTTGAGTATAATAATTATTAAATTATTAATCATGAAGATAGTGAGGTTAAATTGGTAAATGGACAGGCAATCCTCTAGTTTAGGAGAGGGGTTTAGAATGAAATATAAAATATGGGAGCAACTGTCACCTACTTGGTTATTAATGCTAGGAAGGTGAAGAAGATCAAAATGGACTGCAAACAGATAGGAAAAGTGGTCAGAGAGTAGAATCTAGAGCTCCATTAATTATGTCTGCTAATGTTATTTTAAAAACAAGAGTACTTCTTTGTACCTCATGGTTGTCCTATCAACTTATTTTAACCTGACTTATGAATTATAGCCTCTATACGACTACTTAGTAATAAACTTTTAAAATGTGCAAAAAATCAAAAAGATACTGAAAAAAGGATAATTTTACAATTATTCATAGCTCTTTATAAGAATCTCTTTCTTTTTCTGTGTCCTTAGTTTTTTCTATAAGATTAGACAGGTTAGGGATACAATTGTACTAAGAAATTTAGGGGCTTCAAAGTAAAAAATGATCTATCCCATGCCTGAGGGTTCATACGCATACCAGAAGGGAACATATGCATAAACAAATGAGCTTTGCAATTTCTTTCAACCATTGCTCAACATTAGTTATGTCAAGGACCTCGCAGATATAGTACTTTTTTCTGGGACTGAAGTCTTTTAATCATGCTAGGAAATACCTATTTATGGCATATCTGAGAGTAGATATAGGCCATTCATTTGTCACCGAAATTTAGAACTTCAGGGATTTTTTTTCAGCAGTAAGGCCATTTAATTCCACTAACTCCTTGTGTTTGGAAACTAGATTCAAAAAGACAGTTAACTGATCACAGTCACAGAACTAATTAAATAATAATCAAATATTAATAACCAGTTTTAATTTCCAGGTAAGCTACTCTAACAAAGCTTATAGATGCTAAATATTTATCTTGAAAAAAACCCTGCAAATTAGGAAAAAGTAATGTGCTAAACATTTTAGGGCAGTATTATTATTGACTGAAGCTCATCAGAAATCTGATGTTATCATTGACTATGTTTCTCTATTTTGTAAAATATTTGATAACACCAGTAGGAAAACAATTGAGTGTATCATTAAGGCACCTATTAAAAACAAATAATTTATTCAACTTACTGATCAATCTCTGTAAATGACAGGTGAAACAAAGGTAAAACATTGGGGAAACTAGGATGCAACAAGGTTGTGTCAAAATTGTACCTTCTAGTAATTGGCCTTTAAGTCCAATCAGCAGTTATATACTCAAAGCCTAATGAAAAACAGTTTGTAGTGGATAAAACTAGAGAATTTTCCATTTATCTTTTAAGTGGTATATATAAAATAAACATTTTCAAACAGTAGCAATAAAAACACAAAATGAGGATTCTCAAAAGTACTTTTCACATTCTTACATAATTCTTTACTAAAGAAAGTCATTGTCAGAAGATTCTATCAACTCTACTAAACATTTTACTTAATAAAAAGCTAATGAAACTATGAAAAATACTATTCTAAAAATTAAGGTTTATGTTTAATATGAATTCTAAATAGATTGATTTTATTGTGATATTACTTATAAGACAGATTTAGAGACATTCTTTTTTAAAAAGTTAAACACTTAGAAGCAAGATATTAAAGTTGAGGAAAATAATATATACATATATTTAAATAGGTCAAATGGAGTAATTTGAACACAAAAGGATGAGAAATAAAAATGGCAAGAATTATATGTTTTCTATAATATCCTAGACTTACAACAAATTTTAAAATATAATAAAGAAAATGAACTGAGAAACATACTACTATCCTTTTCTTGTCTTACTAAGCTAGAGACAAAATTACTTGGAATATAGGGCTAAAATTTTAGTTTGAAAGATCAGAGAAAACTTTACTGGTGGTTTTAAAGAAAAATAAAAATGATACAGTTACTAATATATGAAAAGTAATAGTTTGGCCAGAATATTTATTTCACCATAGTTCTGTAATAGAAATCTATCAGAAGAGATAGCATCGTTGATACCACTGAATTCTGTGATAAGATTATTATGCTTTTCTGTTAGAAAAAAAACACATTTAAAGAAAATGCACATGTAAATCTTTACAGATGGGTGCAGGAAAGAAAAGGAATTACCACTTGCCTATATTTGTAGATAAAAACATTGACAGTATTTTATAAACAAATTGATGAAATACGTAATTCTAAAAATTTATTTTAAAGTATTACTAAATTTGATGTTGTAATCTCCTTAATGAATATATTATAAACTTCCCAATACTAAAATTCTTCAATGCTCCATCCTACGTAGGAAGAAATAATGTACACAGAACATAATTTTGCAGAGTTCTCTTGTATCAGTTATTTTAGGAAACTACTCCCAAACATGCAATCTAGAATCCAGGTTAAATATAAAGAATACATTGTTAATATATATGTAATGGAATCAACAAACAATTGGCCAGCAAATGTAAAATAATAGATTTCCATTGGTATTACTTAATGTAATAGGAAACACGACTTGGTTACAAAGAATATAGCAATTGAGATTGCTGCTATATTTAACTGAAGACAAAAAATGAGAAATACTTTATTGATAGAGAGAAACCCATGATAATTCTGTGTTTGAAACTAGTATCATTCTGTACTTTCATTCTAAAGCCTGTCATCTTAGATCCTATTTTCAAAGAATGTGATTTGATGTTAAAAGACACGTCATAACTTGGACTTCAGACTTCAGTGCTTCAGAAATATGTTTATGTACTTCATAATGTAATTATAGTTACTTTAAGACAGATAAGGCAAATGGTAGCAATACACTAGAAATAAAATGAAAAATGCAGTGGTCCAGAGGCTCTTCTGGGATGATGTGTCTGAAAAGCTGCTCAAAGCTTCAGAGTTTGAAGTTAAATTTTTGATGTTGTCACTCTCAATCTATTGAATGGCTGACAGACAATCAAACCCGTCTGGCTGGCTGGCAGCTCATTTTGCTGGCAGGTGGCAAACAATTAGACACACCAATTTGTGCCTCCTGATGACATTAAAGCATGAAACTAAGTTGTATGCAGGGCCTAGTGATTTGTGTGAAAGCATTTCAAAAATAATACTCTTTGCCGTGGCAACTCATTTCAGACTGCCACCTCCCATTATGGGTTTGAGCAGTGAAGACGACAGACTTGAGTTACGTTCAGTGCAAGGCCGCTTCTGTTCTATCCGTCATCAGTGCCCCCTGAGACCTCAATCCCCTCCTTTCATCAATATCACCTCGTCATTTACATTTGATAGTACTTGAGCTACTGCATATATTAACCACACTGGAGACTCTTTTCCTAAAAAGAAATGAAATATGTTTTGTGCTCTTCTATTTCATTTCTATTTATGCAATTTAGAATAATGATTCCACTCCCACTGCATTTTGCACAAATGCTGCCAGCAACAAATAGAAAGTTCTGTTTATAATGCAATATTTGCAAAAGGATAAAAATTTTGAGAAGCTTATAAATATTGGCACTCAGGTGACTGCTTTGAGTTTAAATTAAGAATGTTATTCTAACAATCCAAATTAAAATAAAAATATTTTACTCAATTTCACTTAATTCATTTGTGCTAGTCACAATAATTACCTGTATTTATTAATTTGCATTTAAACAATATAGTTATAATTTAAAAGTAGGACAAAATTTAAATGACCGTAAATTAATTCATTGTAGCATTTATCTAAAAACTTTTCCATATTTATAACTATATTATTTAAAGGCATGTATTTATATAAACTGATAAACATATACATGAGTGCTCTGGAAAAATATCAAATACATGAAATTGTATAAGGAAGAGTCACTATATGAATGAATATATGAATATTACAATATCAATAGTTTAAAAAGATTTAAATTTTTTCTACATTTCATGATCTCTCAATTGTTCACTTCTTTAGAACCTCAGAACAACACATTTTGACTGTGCAACAATTACTTGCAATTTTTTATTTTTTATTTCTCTACAATTTCACTGAACACAAAAGTAATTGTAATTATTTTTACACCCAAGGAATATATGTAAAATACTAATTAAATTGCTAATAGGCATATTTTCAATTGTATTTTTTAAATATGAAAAGATAATCCATCCTAAAGAAATGAATTTATTTTCACATTTCTACCTACAAAGTGTAAAATAAAAATTACTATTCTGGTAAGGATAAATTGGGCTTTTTAATAGAAAGCAATATTAAACATATGTTTTATTTTATGTATAAATTTTTAACTTTCCGGTTTAATAAATATTTGATTTCCTAATCTGATACTGTCTCACTAAAATTACCTATTTGTTAGTAACTTCATATGAACACATATACAAAATATATACCTTTTTGTATCGTAATACACACATCAATTTTTGGTATGAGGAAGCATTTTAAACATCAATAAACTGATTTAATTTAGATTGTATACTAACATATACTTTCATTTATATATAAATATATAAACATAGACATAGTGGCATAAGTTTGTAATCTTAACTAGCTGGAAAGCAGATTGGAGGACTGCAGGTCAAGGTTAGCTTAGGTTTAGTTCTCAAGAATCCATTATGACCAATAACTGGATGTGGTGGTACAATGCTGTTAGCTCAGCTATAGAGAAGCATAATGACTGGTCCAGAACTTGTGTCTGCCATACTAATAACTCAGGAACCATAGTCTGGGCCAGTCCTAACATAAAGTAAGACCCTATTCTGAAAACAGCCAATGCAAAATAATAAGTAGTTTAGATACTTAAACAGCCAAAATGCTTTTCAGAAATTTATTTCATTACATGCAACAAAATATGGTGTTTATACTGATAACAGAAAACTCAAAGGAAAACAATTTCAAATGATTTCCATTTAAAATTTGAATTTGAATTTTGTTACTTAAATAGAGCATTTAATCTAGAATAGTATGGCATCTTACAATACAATAATGCTATAATTTGAGCATGAGAATAGATTTTGGAGAGGTTTAAACTATCTACTTTCTCATTTTATATGTAAAGCAATAATGTAGGAAGAGAAAAATGAGCTCTGCAATGTACTATAGTTCCTTGATAATATATTATTAACAAAATCTGGGTTCTCACATTCCAATTCAATTCCTCTCATCATACTGAAACCTCTTTTTAAAGATCTATTATTACAATTCCTTATCATATAATCATCAGGTTTATCTCTCTGCTTGATAGTCTTTGTAATAAAAATCTGTATTTTTTCCTGATATTTTAAAATTAACAACCTACTTTTCCTCTCACAAAAAAGAGCACCGTGAGCAGTAAGTTGAGGACCTACCTGTCAAAGGAATGAAACTGCATAGGAAGAATAGCTTGCGCTTCTCTCTTCAATGCTGGATCTGGGTATGGGATAGGTTCAGGGCCACATTCTGCAATTTCAACTGGAGCAGCCACAAGACTTTTCAATATTTCCTTGACATTGATGCCTTTGGTTTGACTAATGCTAGAAATAGATGGTGCAGGCTTCAACAATTCATTGGGATGTTCAGTTAAGCTCTCTTGAGATTTCTTTACTTCAGATGACAAAGTAGATAAAAGTTCACTCATGGCATCAGGACCTGGGGTAGTTTCTAATTCTGCCCCATTCAAGATGCTAGCTACTTGCTCCTCCCCAATTCCTGAATCTGTATGAGGAATTGAACTTTCTATTTGTATTTCTTCACCAGGAGTTGGCGTTTCTTTTTCCTTTATAGTGTCTGGAAATGCAGTAGGTGTTTCTGTAAGAAAGGAATTGATTTTCAAAAACTTCACTAGTGAAAACTCATGTTATTAATAAAACATTCCCACAGCAGGAAAAATACATCCATTAGTATGTTTGAGTGGCAATGATACAAATCACATAAACAGATCACACAACTGCTGTTTCATTCAGTCAGCAGATGTCAAAATAATTTTTAAAAATTATCTAGCATTTCAAAATTAATGCCTTTAATAGCATCAGGAAGTAATTCTTGGAACAATCTCTTAAAGTAGCTTAAAATAATTATTTATTATATGGATTTCCCCTTTTATTCTTCTATTATCTACCAATTATGCGAGAGAAATCCTTGTATTTTGTTAAAATTTATTATTTTCCTTAAATATATGAAGTCAATTTTATACCTTTATGGATCCTTCAATAACCAATAACAAATGTCTGAAATACTTAAGCTAATTGATTCTAGAAAATTATACACACATAACTTTGAAGAATTATCAAAATGTGAAGGACAGAATAATCAGTTTTCAAAAGGATAAATTATTAAAAGTTTTGAGATGATAATCTCAATAACATCAGGCAAAGCCAGAGAAGGTACAAGTCAGAGGTAGAGATAACAATTGTTTTTTAAATAAAACTTCATGAGAGGAGATTGAGAATAAAATTAAAATAAAAGGATTAGGATTGTAGGAATTATTATGTTTCTGGAATGTATAACCTAAGAGTGGAAAAGAATAAACCTGTAACTTATATAACCTGTAATTTGTGTACATTGTGTATTGAGATGAGGGGGCTAGGTTGTTATCCACTATTAAGGGGTATAAACCTATAGATTTCATACTTTTGGTGAGAAAACAACTGCAGCAATATATTCAGAAATGAATGGAGTGGCATTTCTAGAACAATAAGACAAAGAACATGAACGCAAAATTAACTAAAGCACAAAAACTTTCTTATACAGTTTTTTTTCTTTTCTTTTTTTTTTTCAGGGGAGAGTGCGAACGCAGTCCCCCACTACCACAAATTATGCAGTTGAGTTTTTGCATTTGGGGAAATCGCAGGGGTCAGCACATCTGGAGTGCAATGGATAAGACTTGCCCTGGGAAAACCACCTTCGTGATCATGGTATCTCCCCTGCCAGGTAAGTATCTTATAGAGTTTTATTAACAAAAGCACATGACATACTTAGTCCTTGGGTTTAGTTTTGTTTCCTTTTTTTTTTTTTTTGGTCAGTTGTGGGGCTTGAATTCAGGGCCTGGGTGCTATCTCTGAGCTCTTTTGCTTAAGACTGGTGCTTTACCATTTTCAGTTTTCTGGTAATTAATTGGACATAGAGTCTCATGTACTTTCCTGCCCAGGCTGGCTTAGAACTGTGATTCTCAGATCTCAGCCTCCTGAGTAACTAGGATTACAGGCATGAGCCTGACCCTAAGTCCTTAGTTTTAGTTTAGTTGATTTATACATTTGATCTTGAGTTCAGGGTTTAAAATGTCAAGGTATTTTTTACTTATGGTGTATTTTACATTAAGAGCTACACAAAATGTTTAAACTATTCAAATAATATTAGACTTAAATATAAGATTTCATTAGTAAACAAAATATCTAAGAAATGAGAAGTACAAGTTGTCATGTCGAAAACGAACTTTACAACTTTGGTTGGGGGGGAGAAGGATTGGGTGGGAGAGCGGGGGGGGGGGGGGAAGGTTGGGAAGGGATGTGAAGGGTAAACAAAGGAGGAGACTGCAATGCTTGATAAGAAATGTACTCATTATCTTGCCCATGTAATTGTAACCCCTCTGTACAGTATGTTCACAATAAAAAAAGTAAATAAAAATACATTTATATCATATAAATATATCATATAAATACATAAATTTAAATATAAATAATCCAAACTCTGACAACAACTACAATTTTTTTTCGCTTATCTACTTACTAATTGACCCTCAATGAGTATATAACTCTCAAAATCTTTAACTTACTAACTACATACTTGAAATTCTAATGATGGGTTGACTTCTTGATAAGAAGTTTTATAAGCTACTAATTAAAAGTGTATTAATTTATTTTTCAGTCATGGGGCTTGAACTCTGGGCTTGGGCGCTGTACCTGAGCTCTTCAGCTCAATTCCAGCGCTCTACCACTTGACTCACAACGCCAGTTTTCTAGTGGTTTTATTGGCAATAAGAGTCTCACGGAGTTTCCTGCCAGGGCTGGCTTTGAACCACGATCCTCAGATCCTCCTGAGTAGCTAGGATTACAGGCGTGAGCCACTGGTGCCCGGCTAAAAGTTTATTAATCTTGAATGTTAGTTATTTCTAAATAGCTACTCAAATATTTATGCACCAAAAAATCTGATTTTATTTTAACTGGGACTGAATGATTTCAAAAGAGAAGTGTAACTTTGACATTTCAGTAAGAACCCTATTCAAACAAATATTTTGTTTACATAAGAAATAAAAATTAAGTGCCATAGGATATAGTAACTGCCAATGAAAATAGACCAGCAGTCAAAAAACTACCTTCTCCCTATACATTGATACCATTTACAAATTTGCTCAGCTGATATTACATATTTCAGCTTAAATACCTGATATCTGCATAATACTTCCTATGACACTGATACACTTTGAGGACTTAACATAATTATTTTACATAGGAAGTTAGAAAAGGAACAATAGAAAAATTATACCAATGACATTATACTAATATACTAATGACAGTAGGTTTTTAACATTTTCAGTAGTTCTCATGGGTTTCTCATTTTAATATAAGAAGCTGAAACAATACTAGCCTGAGTGATCTTAACCCTATCAGAAACAGGCAGCTGAATGTCAGATGCTTCCTTTCCTTGAAGATTTTCATACTTTGGAAAAAATATGAGGTTAGTTCAATAAGCAATGTGATGTTAATATGGTGAGCTCATTTATTACATTCCTTGCCCCCAATTTCCTGTTTAATGGTTATTTATGAAATGTTTCAATTTATTACATATTAAGGTACTTTCTAAAAATCTCTAAATAAGAAATGACATGAAAGAAACGTACCATACATGTGTTACCATAGCACTAAAAATTGTATTAATGATTTGCTCTTCAAGTAATATTAAGTTCTTTTCATATAAAAAGCTGTATGCAACTGACTTGTACATTTTGTTTATATCATTCAAAAAACAAGATTAAGTGACATAAAATTTATCTATAATTCCCTAAAGAAAAAATATGTAATATAGTTTTACAACTTTACTAAAGTTTATTTTATATAAAAATATAATGCATCCAGGAATTATTTTCAAGTATTTACTATAACGGTTCATTTATATTTGCTATATTAAATATATGAATACATGAGGAATTTAGTATCATTACTAAAGAACAGACAATAAAGAGCCAAGATAATGTTGAACTGATGCTTAGCCAACACTGATAAGTTTATTCTAATAAATCCAAAGAGTGTGTTGAGTTCTTTGAAAATACATATAAATTATTCTAATCAATTCTGGGAATATTTTTCAGGCAAGGATTACTTCAGATACTCATTCTGTCCCTTTATTTTTCTTTCCTTTACTCAAGGAATCTCAGGATGTATATTTTAGTTAATTTAATGACATCTGACAAATCTGTGAGGTTGTTCACTTTTTGTTGTTCCATTTTTCAATTACCACATTCACAGCCAACTATCTCCTAGAGTGCTGCTCCTTCTGTAGATGCAAATCTGTCAAATTTCTCTAGAGCCTTTGTCATTGTGTGATTTTCTATGATTCTCTATTTTTAACCTCTATTTTTCAACTCTAGAATTTCGAGGTGGGTTTTTATAATTTCTAATTTTGTTATTTGATGAGACATAGCTATCGTATGTTCAACTCACTAGAAAAAGTTCTCTTTAATTATCTGACCATATGTGTAGCTTTGATTTGAAAGGTCTGTTCAATATTTAAGCCTTCTTCTCCTTCCATGTATGGACCATACTTTTCTGCTTCTTGGTTTAGCTCAGTTTTTTTTTTTTTTGAGATCGATAAAATTAGACATTTAAAATAATGTGGAAATTCTAGAAATCAGATCCACCCCCACAAAGTCTGTTGTTCTGTTTATTGACTTTATTTTACTGATTCTGTAAAATGTGTTGTTTCTATCATCTGGAGCAACCGAAATTTCTCCTCAGCTATGCCAGTGGTTATCATAAATACTGACATAAATTTTTTTTTTTTTTTTTTTTTGAGTCCGGTCGTGGGGCCTGAACTCTGGGCCTGGGCGCTGTCCCTCAGCTCTTCAGCTCAAGGCTAGCGCACTACCACTTGAGCCACAGGGCTACTTCCGGCTTTTTTCTTTTTGCTTATGTGGTGCTGAGGAATCGAACCCAGGGCCTCGAGCATGCAAGGCAAGCTCTCTACCACTGAGCCACCTTCCCAGCCCCTTACATAAAGGTTTTGAACCAATAATTTTCACCCTTCCTGCCTTCCTTTGCTACAGGCTCTGTACTTGTGTCTGGCTGTGCTATAGCATCCCTGCTCCTGCAGTTGAATGTTTCTCATCCTATGCAGGCTTTTATAAAGCAACAAAGGTGAAAGCTCTTCCTGGACTAAACAGCCCCAAGAATGTACGTATATCATTTTCAGATTGTGGTAAGATGTTAATGAAGGTACTTCTTTGCTCCAAATTAGGCCTATTATGTCAGGAGGTTATAATGTTAAAAGTTACTTATTATTAACAAAAAGTCATAGAAAGTTGAATTTGATCCAAGTACATTATGTAGGTAAATATTCACAAGTCAGATAACCAAAAGTATTGTGAATGGAATTGTTCAAGGGCCTTTTAAACAACCCAAAACATTCAATGCTCTAGGGCTTAGCCTTTCAAAGAACTCCCAAACCAGTTCTAAGTCTTCTCCAGCTGTTTTCAACAGTGCCAATGTTGTTTAGTCTCTGGTTTCCAGGGTTACCACACAACTAGAAAGACTAGACAGCAAAAGGATAGCAAAAAGTTGCAATTAAGCTTTCTATTCTTTTAATGTTTTTACAATTCTTATAGAACGAATACTCTGTGGATTGCTTTACCCCTTTTGATTGCTTTCCAGAGAACTAAAGAAAAGTCAATTTTGACAATTTTTGCCAGTGTTCTCTCACTTTTTTTTTCGTGAATAAAATTTGGAAGTCCTACTCACTAACTAGACATTTCATCTTCAAATTGTGCTTAAAACTCAAATTTTAATGTAGCTTAAAGTTTTTGCATTTTGAAAAAATCAACAAGAAGTTATAAACTATTCAAACATACCTAGTTTGGTGTTCTTTTTTTTTCTAATTTGTTTTACTCTTTCCTTCTCAAAAAGAAAAGAAAAGAAAACCTGCAGCTATCACCTACTGCAATGTATCATGTATTTCTAATATATAATGGAAATGACCAGCATTGTTAATAATGAATGTCAACATAAGTGTCTACATCTTTTCTGATTTGCAAAACAAAGATGCATAGCAAAATATGCTGTCATTCTAATCATATCAATTTTGATAAACTATAACTTGGCTGTTTTGTAATGATTAAGAGCCTAGGCTTTGAAATTAGGATTGACTTTCAATCAAGATTTATTTACCACTTATTAACCTGTGATTTAGAATACATTCCTTGACTTTGCTCAGCCTATTCCTTTATAAAGTGGGCATACAGAATACATAAATTACACTAATACTTATAGAGAATAATACAAGAATGAATAGCATAATGTCATGTATTAATTTTATATTTGCTACTGCTCTCATTGATATTACTGTTACCATCACATGATCATATCCTACTAGAAAATATAGAACTTAAGTACTATTCTGTCATCCTATGGCAAATGAAAAGTTACATTTATAATTATAGAATATTCATAAATTAATTAACATTTGGAAACTTCAACCCTGTTTGTAGACTGTTTATCCATATATGTATTCTGGACCAGCACATTATCATCTTTATTTCCTATATTAATCATTTTCCTGATCATAAATTATATAAATACTAAGGTGATATGTTATTGGTAAGTTCATCTAAAGCAACTTTATTCTTATTAAACCAAAAGTTTCTAAAGCTTCTAGGACAAGTTATCCACTTATAGTCTTTTTTTTTTTTTTTGGTCGGTCGTGGGGCTTGAACTCTGGGCCTGGGCGCTGTCCCTCAGCTCTTCAGTTCAAGGCAAGCGCTCTACCACTTGAGCAACAGCGCCACTTCTGGTTTTCTGGTGGTTTATTGGAGACAGGAGTCTCAAGGTCTCTCCTGCCTGGGCTGGCTTTGAACCGCGATCCTCAGATCTCAGCCTCCTGAGTAGCTAGGATTACAGGCGTGAGCCACCAGCGCCCGGCTTTCCACTTGTAGTCTTATCTTTGCTCTACTATGCTTATAAGTTAAATAAATATTCAGATTATCATCACTGTTTATCTTTACAGAATAGTTTTCCTATTCATTAACATAATCATATAACCTGACAAAGACTTTATTATATTTATTTCTAAACACCATGGAAGATAATAGAGATACAGTAAATATGAATAAATGATGTCTTTTATTTGGAAAAGTACTGGAAGTCTTAGCTAAATAAGCAAAAAAAAAGTCTCCCTACTGAAACAAGTTTAATTATCAGAAGATGGCATGTTTTTATTATGTAGAAAAGACCACCAATAAAAAATTAAAAATTCAGTAAAGTTTCAGGGTACAAAATAACATACAAAAATCAGTAGCATTTCTATCCACTAACAACACAGTGTCTAAAAAAAAATCAGGAAAACAATCCCAATTAGCTAAGTTGGTTAAAGATCTCTACACTGAAAACTATAAACATAATTAAGAAATTGAGTAAGACACAATGGAAAGGTATTCCATGTTTATGGATTGGAATATTAATATTGCTAAAATGCTCATTTTCTATCCAAAGCAAAGTATATACTCAAATAAATTCTTACCAAATGCCAATGATATTCTTAGCAGAAATAGGAAAAATAATTGTAAAATTCATGTGGAATCACAAAAGCTCTACATAGCTGAAGAAATCTTGAGCAAAGAAACAATGCTACAAGCATTGTACTACTTTTCCTTAAAAAAAAAAAAACAACAACAACAGCACAGAACACAACTCTACCACAGAAGTAAAATCCATAGTATTAGCCATCCAAGGAATCCTGCAGAGTGTGTATACAGGAAAATCCCGGGAGCATTGAAGAATTCTGTCTATTAAAACTTTTTTTTTCAACAGCTATTAATCTCTTTTTAATTCTACCAAGAAGGATAATCATTTGGCTGCTAAACTTTTCATCTGTAAAGTTTCAGTATCGTTGTTTAATGTCTTAGGATTCTCTTCTCATTGTGTTCACATTTTCTTTTCATTCAAAAACATTTTAATCTTACAACAGCTGTTATTCAATGCTACTATTGCTTTTCCAAATATGCTTCTGGCCACTGGTTTTTCTCTACTGCTTATGTTCATGTTTTCCTGTTCTTTACATAATTAGCAATGTTTTAATAGATGGTAGACATTTAATTCTATGTCTTCTGGTAAAATAGTTTTTGCATTCCTTTGAAGAATATTATGACTTTGAACTTAAAGGGATTATTTTTTAACTTTTTTCCAGTGAGTGTAGAGTAGCCTATACATCAGACTAATTTATCCCCATTTCTAAGGTGTGACTCTGTCAGCTTTGCTGTATATCAGTATTGTACATATGACTATACATATAATTAGGTACTTAATCTGTAGGTACATATAATAGGATGCATATGTAAAAGCTACCCATTGATCTCAATAGGATATCCTATTTGTGATAAGTATACTTATTTATAAACAATTAGAGCAAAAGTTTAGTTTTATAACAACTTATGAAATAACATCGTGTATATACACTTCTCTAGCTTGGGGAGGGGAAGTGAAAAAATGCTTAAATAGGGACACAGGTTGATCCATTATAACAATGAGATGTACAAGACTCTGTTGAAAAAGGAACTTTACAATTTAGGCAGGGAGAGGGGGAGAATGAGAGGGGAGTGTAGTTGTGGAGGTGGGAGGAAAGGGAGGGTAGGGGAAAAACAAAGGAGGAGGTAACAATGCTTGATAGGAAATGGACTTATTACCTTGCTCATGTAACTGTAACAGTAATTGTAACGTGTAATTATAATGCCTCTGTATAGTATTTTTACAATAAAAAAGTAAAAAAAAAGAATTTTCATCAAAAAGGTCAGTAGATGAAGTCAGTATTACCTTTGTAAAATGAGTGAGCAAAGCTCTGCTCAGGAATTAATTTGGCAAGGAATCCATGGTTCAAACTTGGATGAGGGATAGATGGTATAACCACAACTGTGGAGAAAATAATAAATTAGAATTTGAGACAGAATGTAAAAACCCACAACATGGTTCACTGAAGATCCATTACAATTCTATATTACTTCAACATGCAAATAGTATTAACTTCGAGGTATGATGGAAGCAAAGAGCTCATGTATTACAAGAACGAAAAATATATATATATATATTCATTAAATAGAGTGCTCTGAGTAATATACAAATACACAAGGAAAATATAACTTGGAGATTAATTATAATATTGCCCTTTATACATATAATACATTTATTAGCATATTAAAATAATAAAAAGTTAAAATGATAAAGTGTTAGTATTTTAAGTGATAAAAAGAGAGAACCTGGAATGGTGGAATTTTATAGTATAAAATTAAAAAGAAAAGTATATTATGAAATATCATGTTCACATTGATGAGTAAAAATGAGACATGCAACAATAAAATGGTATACCTAAAATACCCTTTCAACCAAGCTGCAGAGATTTGACGACCAGTTTCTACTCAACTTCTTAAAATATTCTTAAAATTTAACTTATAGATCATACTACTTTATTTACTATAGAGAATTTCAACTACAAATTAATTCAGTGGTAGATGAAATATAATTAAGTTACCAAGGTTACATTAACTATCTTGACATAAACATCTGGCAGGAAGTGCAAATAACTGAAGGCACTCCAGGGTACTGAAATATTAGATGTCAGAATGTACTTCTAAATTGCAAGCCGAGTAGGCCAGGCCAATAATCCAAGAACTTTTGCAACGTGAGTGTGTTTTGCAAATAAGTAAGACATGAACCAAAGCAGCTTATTAATGTCCATGTTACCTCTTTATAAGTCTGAGTTTAGTTGAGGTCACTTTGTACAAATTTTGAAGCATTTATACAACATTTAAAATGTATGTTTGCATATTATGAATGATTGGTAGAATACTTAGATATTGAAATTGCCATACACAGAACAAATAAATAAAAAGGAGAAGTTGGTAGGAAGATGTGGAGAATATAGGAGGAATAGTAGAGAGAAGGAGAAAAGAAATGAGGGGAAGAGTGGGAAAGAGAAAAACACAAGTGAGGAGAGAGAAAGTGAGAAGAAGGAAGGGATTTTTGAGCTTAGCTATAATTATGTTTTGATTTATTCTAGGTATTGAACGATTCATAAGGATATTCATGTTTTTAAAATTACAAAACAAAGTATTTTTTATTGTGAAAATACTGTACGGAGGCGTTACAATTACATGGACAGGGTAATGAGTACATTTCTTATCAAGCATTGTAGCCTCCTCCTTTGTTTACCCTTCCCATCCCTTCCCATCCTCCCCCCCTCCCCCACCCAATACTCCCCCGCCACCCGCACCAAAGTTGTAAAGTTCGTTTTCGACATAATGACTTGTACATCTCATTGTTGCAATGGGTCCACCTGTATCCCTATTTAAACGATTTCAAAACAAAGTATTTTAAAGCATGAATTACTTGCATTAAGTAGTGGCATACTACATTATTCATCTTAATAAAATAAGAAACAGTAAAACCAAAACTGCACTAACAAAATAGGAATATAGCAAATACTACACAAATATTACTGATATATTTTTGTGTAGTTAAGTAATATTAAGTTATTATTTATATACCATGTATTCATAAAAATTTGAGATGATTCTGAATGAGTACAGCTTTAATATGGATGTAAAATGTTTATGAAAGAAACAAAGGAGGAGGCAATAATGCTTGATAAGAAATGTACTCATTACCTTGCTCATGTAACTGTAACTCCTCTGTACAGTATGTTCACAATAAAAAACTTATTAAAAAAGAAAAATATTGGTGTTGTTTCAAATAATAAAGAAAAAATTAAGTACCTGTACTAGTTGGTGAGTTTATTTCTTGTCTGATGTTTCTCCCTGGTTGGCTTCCAGTTCTTGAAGTCTCTCTCTGTGGTTCTAATATGTCACGATATTTAGACACCATCAGGACAGATATGAAGTAAACAACAGCCAGAGCTAAAAACTGTGCCTGCTTACTGTCATCCTGGGTAAAACAAAAAGGAAGTTTGAAAATTGCAAATTTTAAAATGTATAAGAAGTATAAGAAATTATTCTTGCTTCCCTTCATGGAGGCAAAACTTGACATTTAAATTTATTAAACCTGATCAAGTATATGTGTGTGTATATATAATTGGTGTGTGTGCATGTATATATATACATAAAAGTACGTACATACACTTGATCAGGTTTATATATATTAAATATATATAGCATAAATGTATGTAATACAACCATATATAATATATAAAATATGTTAAAATATTAGATCATATAAAATAAATATATAAAATTAGTATTTACTAAGTATTGTAAGTATAATATACTTCAAATTTTATTACCTGAATTATAATTGAAATATATATATAATTGAAATATAATCTGAAAAATTAAAATCTTAATATTTTGCTAAATATGTCACAAAATTTTAGCCCTTGTTCTCTTTACCATTTTCATCCACTACTGCATACAATATGTGTGCTTATAAATATGCACAAGTGAAAAAAAAACACTTACTGGCATGTATTTTAAAGAAATCAAGACTTTTAAATATTATTGAATAAAATAGGATAAATTATGATTATAAGACAAATAAAATTCTGACATAAGACTATCTGGTTAAGAGATTATAAGTGAATAATGGAGACATAAACAACAGGGTGCATAAAATATAAATTTATACAAGCTTAATATGAGCTACAAGCATAATATGATAGCATAAGAAAACATCAATTTAATCTATGATTTTTATTAACAAAAGAAATACTATCTAATTATTTTGTACCAAAAATTACTTCTAAACAATTACTAATATTTGACACCACTCATTTTTAAAACTCAATGAAAAAAATGGAGGGTTTTTTTTTTTGGTCATGAAATATCACAATAGTTTGATAAGTGTGTGTGTGTGTGTGTTGTGTGTGTGTGTGTGTGTGTGTGTGTGTGTGTGTGTGTGTGTGTGTGTGTAATGGGTAATCAAGCCATATTAGGTCAAGGAGAGAGTAGTTTAAAAGTGCAAAATACAGGTAGAAAAGATAATTTCATTATTAGTTTGCTTTTCACAAAACACAGTGAGCTCTATGTAACTTTGAGCATTCTATTAAAAAAAGAATAGATAAACATCTTTTGTAGAAATGATGATAAGGCTATTTCATACAATTTTAATACCATGTCTAATCTTTTAATACCTTATCTAAGGAACTAAATGTAAATGCTTATGAAGTCTTTTCCATAACGACCTAGGTAAAACTAGTCATTTCAGAGCAAAACTGGTAGTAATTGTGGTCCACAAGTTCAAATTAAAACATAGAGGTGATTGTGGTATTTCATACATATAATCTTTGCTAATCAGGAGACTGGGATGGGAGGATTGTAGTTTTAGAGTAGTAGAAGCTAAAAATACATGAGGCATCATCTCAGCCAACCTAAGGCTGGGCATGGTGGTACACACCTGACATCCCCACAATAAAGGGATATAGATAAGAGGAAAACAGTCCAGGCTGGCCTGAGGAAAATGTGAGACCATATTTTAAAAATAACTAAAACCCAATGGCTGTTATTAATTCTGACTCTGTCTTTTGGGCATAATGACATGTTATAATATTATACTATTTTATATAAGTTATAATATTTCCATTCTATAATATCTTACTCATTTAAAAGTATTCTTTTCCTGTTTTAAATTAGCATTAAAAAGAATGTTATATTTTGCTGCGTCTAGATTGGAGTCCCAATTATGGTGAGATTCTTAAACATGGTTTCAATATTATAAATATTTTATATTTTTTAAAAATAGCCTGGTGTTCATTAACTATATAAAACAATACAGACTCATTACAGAAAAACTGAAATCACAAAGAAATATGAAAAGGTTAAAATAAAAATGTTTACCTAGAAACAGTACCTAGAAACAACTACTGCTTTTATTCAATAAAGGTGTGTGTGTGTAAATATATATATATATATATATATATATATGTACTCAGTATGCATATCATAATCATTTTCTTGTGTCATTAAATTTCCTTCAAAATATTACAATATTGGCTGTATAATTTTTCTCTCATTTATAATGTCAATATCAAGATCTATTAAGGCAAAACAATATTATTAGATCTGTACAATGCTTCCAACTTTCCTGTCAGGCTCTTGGATATCTACAACTTAATCATATTATTACATAACTTCGGAATAGAATTGTTGGATCATAAGACATCAATAATAATAATAATTTTAACACAAACACATAAAAAGGTTTTTACACATAAAAGAATTTTAACACACAAACACCATAAAAAGATATACAAATATTTAACCAATTTATGTATATATAACAATAACTGAATAATAGGTATTGTTTACTATATTTGAAATGCTAAGTATTAGCACTAAAAGATTTTAATTCAATACTGAAAAATATCCATTCTTGTGTTAATCGACATACTTTATCTACTGAGCATATTTTTTCATGTTAGTTGTCATATATTGCACATTCCCTAACCACTGCTTATTTTTAGTTATATTTTCCTGGTTTTGCTTTCCTGTTTAATTTTTTAGTGATTTATTGAAGAGTAATAATTTTTTTATTGTATACTCTTGCCATGTCATATTATTCTATATAACTTAAATGTATCTTAGCCACATCTCAAGTATAGAATATTACATCTAATTTATTGTTACTTGCAGGTTTCAAACATAAACTTTCACTTACATTTCTTCAATCACTAACTAAAATAAGAGAAATACTATCTAAAGAGGCTGATTTTTGTAAGTATATAAAAATATGCAGTCAACACTGAATCTGCTGTAAAATATTTCATGTTTTTTCATAAAATTTCTGAGAAGGCTTATCTTATTTTTAATTTCCTTGAGTAGATGACCAAGTGACTGGAGAGTCACAATCTCTTTAAACTATCTCTGACCTTATACTTTACCAAGTTTTCTAGTTCAAATTCCCTTATTTTCTTTATTTATTTCCCTTACGTATATATTTTCTTTGAAAAATAATTTATCTTCCCCAAAATTAATTATTAATAGCATCTAATTATAACTAACATCTAACATTAGTATTAGCAAAATGTTCAAGACGTTTTCAGAGTTTAAACAAAAATGTTTTGAACAAAACATTGAAGATGGAGTAAGAATACAAGAGGAAGGGAGAAAGGGAGAATTCTGTTTTATAATAGCTATCCTTACTCTTGGAAAACAAACAAGATACAAGAAATTTTCACATCATTTTTATTATTAGCAAGCTTCTGGAGAAAGGTAAGAGTCAGCAGTTTTAAAATTAGAAATACACAATAAACACCCAGAAACCAGGTCGTTTATTTTTAATATGCATAGTACTTGCAAAATTTATATTATTTTGGAGAAAAAAAAGAGACATAACTTACCACATCCCGAAAGACCACAGCACGAAGGCGATTAATATCAACATCCTGAAGAAGTCTATCAGGATCCTTAATAGGAGAAAGATTACCTGGAACATTTTCTAAGGGAGTCTTAAAAAAAGGGAAAGAGACAGAGAAAGAATTGTGAGGAAATAACATATTCCAGAAAATTACATGGAATTATTATCATTTTTAATTGTCCTTCCAGCTTATACCAAACTGGACAAACCACTGAACTCCTCTTCATCAACACTCTATTACAAGCATATTATTTTCTCTTCTCCTCACATTATGGTATGTCTTCTCATAGTTCTTCTCCTTGTCAGCTTAAGTAAACTACGGATTTATAAAGGCAGGTAAGACTGGCAGGAAAAGACTGATTTCTATTTTAAGAGGTCTATACTCCAGTCTCTTACCGTTGACTTTGTACTTGTTACTAAAATTCCCTGAGTCTCATTTTCACTGCCCCTAGTTAATAAATGTGTTTAAATTTGTGGATTCATTTTTAAACATGTTTTATACTATGTGAAACTATTATACTAATATATAGAATTTAATATATATAAATGTTCTATAAAAATTAATAAAGGTCATCTATGAAAAATGACCATGAAAACTTTTTATAGTTGAGAAAAGGAAATTCTACACATTTTAGATGATATATTTCACATGATAAATTAGTGAGCCAAGGTCACTAAAACTCAATCTAGCATTTTTTCA
The DNA here is from genome assembly GCF_024711535.1 of Dipodomys merriami. Classification (NCBI taxonomy): domain Eukaryota; kingdom Metazoa; phylum Chordata; class Mammalia; order Rodentia; family Heteromyidae; genus Dipodomys; species Dipodomys merriami. Next base: position 59,309,701 of record NW_027206179.1, read on the forward strand.
CTTATGTAGTAATTAGTTAAGAAATGTGTAGATTAGGCATCAATGACTGAAACCTATAATCCTAGCTACTCAGGAGAGTGAGATCTGAAGATCTTGGCTCAAAGCCAGCCCTAGCAAAACACCAAATCCAAGGAACTCTTATCTTCATTCAACCAACAAAAAGATGGAAGTAGAAGTATGGCTCAAGATGTAGAACCAATCTTGAGCAAAATAAACTAAGAGTGTGAGGCCCTGAGTTCAAGTCCCAGGACCAGCATTTAAAAACAAAAACGAATTATATAGTTTAACCTTGAAAGTATATATAAAGTGTCAAATAAGTTTTTATATATAACATGTACGGACTTCATCATATTTCACTAAATCACTAAATAAAATTGGTTACTTCTTTGGCAGCATAGGAAAGTAAAGAGGATGGTATTTGAAGGTTGGTCACTATTTGCTTCTGATTATAATCCTAAAACTTACAAATTCTTGAGCTTACAAATGCTATGATCAAACTCAGGTAGGTTAGCTAAACCATAGGCTAGCAATATTTATCACAGGATGATTAAAGACCGCAGCATAATTTATAGCCTAAATTTATAGCACACATGAAAAAAACTAGAAAAACCTGATTTTTATATACTATTTTACATTTTACAAGACTATCTTAATTTAATTTGATCCTTATAAAAATAATAAGATGGGAACAGCTTGGCTATGACTCCTGATCACAAAGGGAAAATGAATCTTTAATAAGGTATGATATGCATACATCCAAGATAAGTGGCAAGAACCTTTTTCTACTATACTAAATAAATGAACTATGGTTTATTTACTAGATTGCCACATAAGAAACACACAGACACAGAGAGTTTAAAAATAAACATAAAAACCACTACTTGGATGCAATTATTTTCAGTCATGAAATGTGTTGTTACTAAGTCAAATGTTCCCTTATTATTGCTGTATCTATCACTTATTTACTTTCCCTGACAAGTCCCTCACTAGAGACAGACTTAGTAGCTCAACTAAATTACTATAAATGTCTTTCTCACTGGGCTTTTCTGTCCACATTTTACAATTATAGCAATAGCTGGCTTGAAAATCTTGAGAAGCTCCCTATTATCTATTAAATACTGACAACTTTGAGATCTAAGCTCTCTTAAATTCTATTTATTTATTTCACGAGGATAAACTGCTAGAGAGGGGAAAATGTCAGAGTTAATTCAATGTTCCTTGTATCCCAAGAATTACAAAGAATTACTACAATATTATTTTTAATGTAATCGATAAAAAAAATCATATAACATAGTATTAGCATCCATTTAAAGACTGGAAATCTGAGGTATAGAAGACAAGGGAATTTGTCTCAGATCACAACAACAGTAAGGGATGGAGCTAGAATACCACTTCAGAACTGCAGCTTTCCATACCAGACTCAAAGTGTTCAAAATGTTCTGGAGTTACAAAGATGTTAATTTACAGTCTACTATGTCTACCACAGCTAACATGTAGCAGAAGAATAACAGAGTCCTATTTAATTTACCAAGCAATGCAGAGCCTTGCTAGCAGTAAAATAATACATGGTCAAATTACTTGGTGAAATAGAACAGTGGCTACAATACTGGACATAATGACATTTAACTACATGGAGTTTGTGGTTGGTCTGCTTGAAAACTGAATAATCATAAAGCTATAAAACCTGTAAAAGCTATTAAACTTCTATTTTATGATTTCATTTATTGAGTTAAAAATTATTGTCTATATTTAATACTTAATTTCCAGTGTAGTAAGGAAATGGAAAGACATACAGGGTGTTAGGAAACCAAGTATCCAAGACTGGAATGACGGTGAGAGTGTGAGCAAACCTTTCCCTGAGGAAAGTACTTAAGCTAACTAAATCGAAGAATTAGACAACTTTTAACTGGGGAAAAAATAAGGATGAGAATTTCAAGGAGAGGAAACTACATAAGAATCTAAGAAGTTAAAAATTCTTTTGATGAGCTAAATACAGTCTACACACAAGCGATAGCTGGAGTAAAAATGACCAATTATGAGAAACTCTGAAAGTCATGTTAATAAAACTTCATGATGCTAAGGTTCAGGAAAACATGTAATAAAGAGAGCAAATTTAGAATGAGCACTCGTAGTATATTCTGAAATGCTCAACAGTATTAATTTAGTTGATAAACATTCAGGTAATTTTTGTTAACTATTATGTCTATCACCAAAAAGCCATCTACTTCAAAAGTCCACTACTTACACATTGAACTCTAAAATATATATAATCTTAAAAACAGAAATAACTAAAAAAAAACTGCTATGTGATATAAGAACCCTAGGAAGTAGAAATTAGTTTCTTCATTCAATAACCCACAAATGCAAATCACAGAGATATTAAAATTTTTGGTAACATAATTACAGAGCAGAAAGCCAGAAGCAGAGCCTGGAGCTTCTGATTACAGATACCACATTGCTTTGTTCTCCTAAACAAAAATAAAACCTTTACAAAGAAAATTACTATTACCTTGGATGCAGTGGTGGCAGTCACACTTTGGGAAACTTCCTGAGGTTTACTGCTTCCATGGGAAGATTTGTTTCCCCTGTCTCTCTGTCTTTGTCGACATTCTAAACAGTTTCTCACAGCTACACAGCAGACTGTAAAATATCAAAAACATACTATTACTATAAATTGTTACTGTGATGTATTGAAAAACCTTACTAATTAATTTCCTTAAAAATTTCTCTCCCCTTCATCTACCCATTATTCTAAAAATCAATCACATTAATAATTATTTTAATTATGAAAAATAATGAAAGCATAATACATAGCATGTAGTAAAAGAAATGAAAGCAAGACATATAAACTGCCAGTCATGTGAAGCAGCAGCTTTTTTATTTTTAACCAAGGATTGAACTCTGCCTCATAATTGAGTCACACACACTCCTAGCACTTTTTGCTTTTAGTTTACTTTTCAGTACCCCACCCTCCCCGCTTCCCCATCCCTACATAGCTCACGATATACAGGTACTATCCAACTTACTGATTGAGAGGAGGTCTAGCTGAACATTTGCCAAGGCTGCTCTCAAACTGTGATCTTTCTGATCTTAGACATCCCAGTAGTTAGAAGAGGTGGGATTATAGCTACCATACCCAGTCCTCAGCCCATTTGGTTCTTTTGTCAGTACTTGGATTTGAACTCAGGGCTTTATATATCCCTTAGTTTGTTGCTTGATTTATGGTCTTCCATTTGAGCCTTTCTTCCAGTTCAAGCTGGCCTTCTGCTGGTGATTTTGCAGCACTTCTCACTCTGATGCCAAAGCTCATCAATTTATTTGGGGGCGGGGGGGGGGGGGAATAGGTTCTCACTGAGTTTGTCTGGCCAACCCTCAAAGCATGATCCTCCCATCTCAACCTTTCCACATAGAAGAGGTTACAGGCATGTTACTGCTGTGTCAATCCTACCAGAACCTTTGGAACTTCCAATATAACCTATTATTGTATTACCCTCCATCCATCACAATTCTAATTTATTTATTTATTTATTTATTTATTTATTGGGTCTGGTCGTGGGGCCTGAACTCTGGGTGTGGGCGCTGTCCCTCAGCTCTTCAGCTCAAGGCTAACATTCTACCACTTGGGACACAGAGCCACTTCTGGCTTTTTTCTTTTTCTCCTTATGTGATGCTGAGGAATCGAACCCAGGGCCTCATGCATGCAAGGCAAGAGGTCTACCACTGAGCCACCTTCCCATACACAATTCCAAATTTTATGGATCATTTATTAAAGTGTTCAACAAATTAAAACTCACACGTCATAGTTTTCTTTCTTTCTTTCTTTCTTTCTTTTTTTGGTCAGTCATGGGGATAACACTAGAGATATATTCTTGCCTTGGCTTTGAACAATCCTCAGACCTCAGATTCCTGAGTAGCTAGTATTATAGTTATGAACCACTGGAGCCCAGTCAACATATAAAATGACTTTCATTAGGCTATCATAGTAACCATACATATTCAGGTACCAACAGGTTCTAATATTTACAATTCTTTATGGTAAGTGAGTTTATTTGACTTTATCAATAAACTTTTAACATATTCAATTACTTCCAGAAGCAGTGAAGTATTCTTTGTCATCAATAGTAAAGGCTTGACACATAGGTTTTTTTGTTGTTGTTGTTGTTGCTGTTGTTTTGAGTTGCTCCTGTTGCTGCTGCTGTTCTTTTTGGTGGTAGCTGGATTGAATCTTAGCCCTCTTGAATGATAGGAAAGTGTTTTGCCACTGGGTTGTACTCCCAATTCAATACTGAAACATTTAAAGTCAGGCCAAAGGAACTTAAATCCTGGCTCTGGCATGTCAGAACTTATGGCTACCTCCTTAAATACCTGTGTCCTCATATGTATATGTGATTACAAAAATGATGACGTCACGTACGTGTTTGCTGTTATCCTTAATAGACTTACCAAGTCTTAGGCACTGTCGCATTAAACCTCCAGAGGACATGTTTTTTTCAGCTTCAATCTCACTGAAATTTAGAGAACTGGCAAACACAAGGACATCAACCATAGCCATCAGTCGGCTGAGGAAAGTTACTGCTGTCTCTGCTGACATGCCTTGAGTTACTTCAATATTTTCCAATTCCGTCTTTAAGAAATTAGAAGATTTAAGCCTTGATTAAAATTGGAAAATATAATACATGTAACACATAATACAGCTGAACAGTTTAGCAATAGTTAACAGTACAACTGACAAACTAATACCGTAGTTTAGCAGACTATGTCAAATCAAAAATGGTAGTCTACCTTTCAACTATTCTTGAATACTGAAAGAGACTTTTAAAACCATCAATGTTGATTTTAAATGTCATCAGTTGTTTTATAAAATGTATGTTGAAAGGTGTGACACTGATCAAGACATATTGTATTCATAACTGCAATTTCTTTGTACAACAACAAAAAACAGGAATATTTGGGAAAGTTATTAAGGAATAACTATACATGAGCACTTTAAATAGTTTTATCTTATTAAAATTTATAAAATCATGAAGTTGACATTGCTTTCCAAAATACTTTTTTCATTTATATTTTTCTTCTGAATACAGAAAATAAACAAAAGGAAAGGTAGCATTTTTTGGCATCAACAATGAGATGGCCTCCAAATTGAAATGTACATTAATTCCTTCTTTTCTAGATTCAAAGCTAGGACTCAACTCAGTACCTGATGCTTTTGCTCAATGGCTAGCACTCTACCAATTGAGCCATGTCTCAAGCTCAACACTAATTCTTATGCATTTTAGAAAACACTGAAACCACTAGGTACTGCATATGTACAATAAAACTCTAGGGTAATGATGATCAAGATCATCAATTCCTAAATACTTAGTTAGTGAAAGTTTTCATATATGAGTGTTTTTATATTATTGCCACTAATACATTCTCTGTAAAAATAAATAATTTCTCACCTTCAGAGACAAAAGTATTCTGTTTCCTAAATATGTAACTTTGTAGCTTTATAAGCAAAGGTAAAATTCCTCCTTTTACTTTTCATTATGTAATATGTAGCATTTTAATGATTTCGTTTCTTACAAGGAGGGTTCATTTTCTCAATGCCAGAATGACAGAAAAGTAAGGAATACTTTATTAATAAAAATATTTACTGGTTAAACTTTCTGAAAATGTGCACACTCATCATAGAGATTATCCTTACCTCTTTACTAACTGATATATTCACTAAAAGAAGAGCAGATATAATGGATTGCTCTTCCTACTTAAAATTCCATTCTGACACTGTTTATACTCATCACCCTACCCAAACTTGTTCTTGTTTGGAAGAAGTAGGAACATTAACATGCACATGTCTGGGGAAAACACTTCATTAGTTAATGTTTTTTTTTCTAAAGTTGGGTTGGAGTATACAGTGCTAACCTTCAAAATGTTCTTCTATTCTGAGTGAATTACAAACAGAATATTATAAAGAAAAATATTTATATGATTTGACAAAGTGTTATGTAGGATAAAAAATGACTTTAAGCTAACAGACATTCTTAACAGAAATAACCTAAAAGAGAATTCTTAGTATGTTATGTACAAGAATAAATTACAAATACAATGAGTATTATATAAGCATCTTATGATATGGTTTAAAAATAAAAATTACTTACATACAAATTATCATTCAACCATTTTTAAAAATGTCAAAAGCTGATCACACATCTGACTATCTTTTTTCATTATATTTGATCATTTCATTATTATTTAGAATAATAAAATGCCAATTCATTAATGCCTTGGAAAAAATAATTATTTTAACAAATCTTTAAAATATATAAAAGATATGCCTGATGTTAAAGATGATATGGAAACTCAAAATAACCAAGTCAAAAATTTCATAAGTAAGTAAAAATAAAATTTAAAACTAAAAACCTAAAAATTACTCAGAAGTAATACTAACCTTAGAACCCTGGACATGCATTAGACAAAACAGACAACAGACCAAAAAAGTACAAGAAAAGAAAATTATTAAAATTAAATGAAAATACATGTAAAATTGAAACACAAAATATATTTAGAATCATATTTGATTACTTTGTTAAAAGTAAAATTCTCAGAAGAGACAATCAGAACTAATATGATTAAGATTAAATACTTTGAGTAACAGCAAATAATATATGTAAATACAGTTCATATATAGAAAATTATACATGTGCTATTTTATATAACAATTGTCTTTTTGAATAGACGATTAATATACCATTTTAAAAATTAATGGTGTTCCTTTGCAAAAATTCTATCTGTACTGATGTAATCAGAAATGATTCAGGGAAATGAACTACTTATACCAATATTCTATAGTTTGCTTTAAAGCAATCATATTATAATTTATTAAAACATTCAGAAACCTTCTTATAACTCAAAGTTGAAATATTTATGTGATTAAAACAAAATTATTTTTACCGATATACTATATGTTTTATGTACAATTATATGTTATACTAAGTTTCAGAGTATAATTAAATAAAAAACTAAACTCATATAAAAAGAAATTTACAAAGGACTAAGTTTCACAATTAACAGTCACCAACCATTCCTGTTCTTTGCTTTGTGCCATATATACATTTATACATGGGAATATAAATATGCAAACATACTATTTTTATGACACAATCACTGGAAAATAGAAAAGCATCTGGAAAACTTAAAGCATAACCATTGCCATAAGACAGATATATATCCTACTAAATTTAGATTCTGTCATTGCTTTTAGACAGGAAAAGCTTGCTTTTTTAAAAAAATCATGCAATAACTAGTAGAACCACAAATGCCAGTTTCATTATTGTCCTAGGAGAGAGAAAATTAGATTACATTTAAAACTGAATCCAATTCTGAATATTCAGTGTTCTATATGTTAAGTTGGCCATTTTTAACACAACAAAATCAGTAAGTAAATTTGTGGTTGATCCATGATCTTTGTTTTTATTATTTTTTTTCATCCAATTCTCTACTTTGATTCATGAACAACTTGAACAATGTGGCAGAAATAAATAACATGCACTGAAAAAGTTAACAAGGAAAATAATAGTTTCCTCAAACCAAAGATTCACCAAATCACATAGCAAGTGACATTATTATTCCTGAGTACTAAAAAGAGCTGACTAATTTTTTAAAAAGTATTTTATTATCTATTTTCTTTGTAACATGGTTTTAAATAATATAAAATAATAAATAAAATACAATTTAAAATAATCTACGCAATCTCAAACCTCAAAATAGTGCTGCTTCTTCAGGAATATTAAATTTAGAGTATTCTGTATCAACATAAACAAGACATTGCCAGTCTTCTGTTCTTAATGTTTGTCCTGACATATCACCTTACAAGTAATATTAAGCTGAAAAGCTGAAATTTTTCTTCTAGAAAAACATATTGTAATATACAAATTTTATACCCAGTAGAGATATTTATTCATCTTTGGTTCTGGGGAAGCAAACAGAGCCCTCTGTGGCTAGTCCCATATAAAGAGAAGACACAAAGAGTGTATCATTTTTGTTTTTTGTTACCAAAAAGATCACCCATGATAACTAAATCTGTCTCAAATATTTTTAACTTCTAAGTTCTGACTATGACAGGCCTACTTTATAAATAGAAGAATGTTCTATCATTACATAAAATAAAACCAAAAGAAATTAAATGGTTCCAAAGAGTGACACAAGAAAGGAAACTTTCAGAGGTAGCCTCACCCAATGCATGTTACAAGTATTACGTAACTTAATTTTCACAAACTATAAAATATAACTAACATCCCTTTTCAAATGAAGAAACGAAGTTTGAGGACAAGCAGAAAACTATCAAGGTCAGGTTAAAATACAGATTTGTCTCATATACTTTGTGTTAACTCACAATTTCATATGTGCACCTTACTGATATTGAGAATCACATTTGTTTATGAAAAGTACACAAATGTTTACAATAGCTTCGGGGAATGAAAAAGGCATAGTCTTGGGTTGAGCTTCGAGATATCATTTTTTAAATATTTAGTTTTCTATTTATCTTTCCAAAATTTAACACATTTCAACAAAAATATATCAAATTACAAAAAAATTTGCATGGCTGAGTAGAAAAACTTAAAAAGATTTTAAAGAGATTACTACAATATTTAGTGATTATTTTCAAAGTTCAACTTTAACAAATGGCTAGTAAATCAAATTCAATTTCTATTTGTTTGTAGTCTTGTTTTTCCTTTGCCAATATGGGGCTTTGAACATAATGCTTTGTGCTCTTACTAGGCTTGCTTGTTCACAGCTATTGCTCTACTAGTGAGCCACCCCTTTAGTTCAGCATTTTGTTGGTTAATTGGAGATGAAGTCTCCCAGAATATTCTGACCAGGCTGGCTTTAAGCAGTGAGCTTCCAGGTCTTACTGTCCTGAGTAATTTAGATTACAGCTGTAAGATACCAGAACCCAGCGTCAAGTTCTTATTAGTAGGAAAAAATTTACCTTAAATTCTAAGCAATGATTTTTGTACAGTCATCATAAGCAATAAAGTTTTCATTATACATCATTCTATTATGGCATTGTTGTTTTATGTGGAGGTCATACCCTGTGTCAGTATTTAATAGACTAGACCATGGGATAAGTCTGCTCCACTAGGCAGTCAATAAAAAGAGTACAGTTTTACTAAAATGGGCACATGCCTATTTATTTATGTGCCACAGCTGCTTTTCTACTGTACCTGCAGTTAAGTAACCGGATAGACACCATATGTCCCACAGAATGTAAATACTGACTATCTATCTACACATAGAGAGTTCGATCAATACTGCCATATCATCATTAAACCCATTTATTCATAAAGTACCTATCTATACATGACATAAAAATTTGAAAAATTCCTTATAATCAATCAAAATTACCAGAACTCAAGAATTTGTTTCAAATTGTAATGGTAGTTTTAAGATAATGTGCCTTTCTGTTCACCTGTATGTTGTCAGTGTTGTCAACTTTTTCTTTTATCACTTCCAAACATTTCTTGTCTTTTTATATTTTAAATAAAAGTTCAAAAAGTCCACATTTATTTTCAGCTTTAATTTTTTTCTTTATTCTTTCTCTCTCTCTTTCTATGTGTTGTCTTTCTTTTTTTTGGGGGGGGTACTGCTGAAATTTGAACTCAAGGTAGTTCCTTCCTTCCTTCCTTCCTTCCTTCCTTCCTTCCTTCCTTCCTTCCTTCCTTCCTTCCTTCCTTCCTTCCTTCTTTCCTTCCTCCTTCCCTCTCTCCCTTCCTTACTTCCTTCTTTCCTTCCTCCCTCCCTCCCACCCTCCTTTCCTTTCTTTTCCTTCCTTCCTTTTTTGGGTATTACTGAGACTTGAACTCAGATTGTGCTCACTCAGCTTGCTAGACTGGTGATTTACTGTCTAAGGTATGCCTCCAGCTTTTTTCTGGTTATTCTGGAGATAGAGTGTCATGGATATGTGTGCCCATGCTAGCCCCAAGCTGGTATCCTCTAGATCTCAGACTCAGGTAGGGCTATATGTACAGGAATGAACCTCAGGCATCTGGCTTGGCTGTTTCTTTTAAAGAAGCAGCATGTTAAAGAATAGAAAAATCAGGTGTGTTATACCAGCAGGCATAGGCATAATCAGTTAATGGACTGACATAACTGAAATACAGAAACACAATAAACAAAAGTTTCTATAGTTGAGTGAATTCTCAAAGTGTAAGTAGTTTCAAATCAAACTACAGGAGTCAAAATTGCATAGGTAATTTTAGGAGCCAAAATTTTAAAATGCCAGCACATTTATTATATAGTATTAGAAAAGTGAAAAAATATGGGTAGTAAAATAGTACATAAGTGAAGTTTATAATTCACCTCATTAATTTAATTTCAATAGTAGAGATCTTTTGACTTTATAAAGTTTAGAATATCACTTAGTAATGTGGACATTTCAAAATTGTTCAAATTTTAGTAACTAATGTTACATATTTCATATGAAGGTAATTTTATTCTATATAAAAATTTAAAATCTTTAGTATTTTAAAGTAAATTTTAATACAACCTTTAACAATTTCTTGACACCAAATGAAAACTTTAAAATGTAAAATTTCTGTAAAGAAAATAGTCACATGGAAAACATTGATACAGTATTTAAAAGAAAAATAAAAGAGCCTTCCCTGTCTTAATATTAAAATAGCTTAAAACTGTAGTTGAATTTGGTTTAAATTACCAAAGGAGAACTGAGATTAAAGAGAAAAGATGGCATATGAGTCTCAGGATACTTGTACTCTTCATATGTCATCCACTATTCATATTGTTCTTCTCAGGTCTATTAGCTGGCTAATTCCATAATGGCTTAATGTTCTACAACCTCCTAAATCAGTTTGCTTGACTTTTAGACATAAATTTTTTTTTAGGTTTTGTGACTTTTTAAATATTTTTATTGTAAAAATACTGTACAGAAGGGTTACAGTTACATGAGCAAGGTAATGAGGACATTTCCTATCAAGCATTGTTATCTCCTCCTTTGTTTTTCCCCTACCATCCCTTCCCTCCCACCTCCAGAACTACACTTCCCCCACACCCACCTTCTCCACATAAATTGTAAACTTCCTTTCTTGTACATCTACCCTATCCAAGTAGCCAAAGAGTGTAGATTATTTTTCCTACCTGTACTGAACTGGTGAGGGTTTGTCATTAGCAGTTGCTCTTTCCTGACCCAATATAAATTCTCTAGAATTTATTTGTAAGTTTGATTCATGAAAATTTTTTATTATTGAATTCAGTGTTGTAATCTAACAAGTATTTGTTCAGCACTCACACACACACACACACACACACACACACAAAACAAAAACGTTTACTGTTGCACTCAAAGAACTGATAATCAGAGTGAAATACATTTGTAAGTCTATAGAGACTTTTAGTTTTCTCTAGTGAAAATTACTATGTGGATTGTGGATACAAAGTTCTGTATGTATAGACAAAAATATTTTAAGCTTCACTTCTGCTCTGGTCAAAGTAGTGACAAAACCAGTGGGGAAAATAGCCAAGTGTATGAAATAGCTTGTTAAAGATGAAATATAAATCAGCAATCAATTTGAAAATAACCATAATAAACAATAACTATCTTAAGAAACTGACAAATGTTGGATGGCTTTCCAATATGACAAATCATATAGGGAGTACAGTTCTATATTATTTCTCAGTAAGCAATAGTTATGGAGTCTTATTTTTGCTGTAAATCAAAGCTATAATTATTTTATTATGTTGCTGGGGATTAAACCTATGACTTTACAAACGCTAGGCAAGTGCTCTCCTACTCATCTACACATATTTCCAGCTCTGAATCAAAGATATTTTGAAATGACAACTAAAACAATAAAATTAATATTGATCTATTATATTTTAAATGACATATGTAGTCAACCTGTTTTTCAAATTTGTTCTATTAATACACTGCAATGTTTTATAAAGAAACACATGGGAGCTGGACATTTTAATGTTGATTTAGTACAGAATACAAGACAAAAATATTGCATAAGGATTTTAACAGCTTACATCATAAGGTATACAAAATAAATATAAATTGTTCCTAGGTGTGCCTCTTCCAAAATAACATGCATAGGTATTACCTGAAAATATTTTCATAAATACATAGAGATATATGAAATAAATGAGAATGGACTAAGAATTAAAATGGCTAAAACCATTAGAAGAACATATTTTGTTATAGTATCTGACACTACTGAAATGTTCAATTCTTGTAATTACACAATCATACCACTAGATGGAGACAAAGTACTTACAGTTGGTGATGTAGCGGCAGAAAGAAGAGGTAAAATTCCACCACAAGCGATGATGATGTTGTCTACCATTTGGGAAATGAGGTGAATTGTGTTATGTACAAAAATAATGTTTTCATTGCTATTAACAAAATCCATTACAGACTTTGTAGAATGGCTAAAAAAGATAAAGCACAAATTAACATTTCCTTAGTTTAAGAATAAGATACTTTAGAGTAATATTTTTAACTAAAAATGAATTTATGACTATTGAGGACCTAAAGAAATTTAGAACGAGTCAGAAAATGATTTAAAACTTTTTACATTATCAAAACTGAATTATGTACAAAAATAATGTTTTCACTGCTATATACAAAATCCATTACAGACTTAGTAGAAGGGCTAAAAAAGAGAAATAGTACAAATTAACATTTCCTTAGTTGAAGAATAAGATGCTCAATAGGAAATGCACTCATTACCTTACTCATGTAACTATAACCTCTTTGTACAGTATCTTTACAATAAAAATTTAAAGATACTTTATTTTGAGTAATATTTTAACTAAAAATTAATTTCAGACTACCGAGAGAACCTAAAGAAATCAAAAACAATTTAGAAAATAACATAACACTTTTTACGTTATCAACCCAGAACGTTTATAAGGGTTTTGTGTCTAAGTGTATAAGCAAATATAGTAGTAACTAGATTGTAACATGTGACTAGGTCAATGAATTTAACTAAAAATACAGATTTTTGCAACATCTGTTTGTTCTGTTGTGAAAGGCAAAGCAATGTCATCAGTAACTGAAAGCTTTGCCTTTTAGGAACTTTCAATTTCTCCCAACATCTGACCGTAGCCTGACTTTTCACCAGCCATGTTAAAAAAATACACTGTCCAAAAAATGACAGGATGAGAAAATAAATAAATTCAAAGATATATTGAGTAATAAAAGGAAGGTTTTATCATAGAAAACATGCAATGTAAATGGCCAAAGAAAAGTATTTTGCGTTAGTTTGTGTCAGTCAGAATGTGAACTGTTTCTAATTGAAAAAAATGCAAAAATAGTGAACTAAAAATATTACCTATTATAGTTTGGATTTTGGAATGTTTTTCCCATGTCCTAGAAATAAGGACTAGCTTAAATCCTTTTTTAATTACATAAAATTCTACCTGGGGAAGCTCTGTGAGTATACATGAAAATCACAAACAAAACAAAGGCAATTTGTTAGTGGAAGGTAATGTCACTGGCTCCTAACAGTGTAATTAGTATATTACATGTTTTCTCGCCACATATGGATTCTCTTGTTAACAGTAATATATCTCAGGGTACTTCACTTTCCTTTACTCTCATCAGGTAATTCAGCATATGACAACATTAGCAAGAAAAAACATATGACTAGCCTAAGAAGAAACTGATCACAAAATCAAAAGCAAAACTATTTTTATTGCAGACACTATCTACTGCTTCCACAGTAGTAGGACTTCTTTCCTACTAAGACAGTCTAGATTTTATTCACAATTGAGCTCTGCTAGGAGGAGGAAACTTTGGCCTCATCTCAGCTATTGGGTTATTAGCCAGTATTTATTATTGTGTTTTGTAGGTGACTTAGAAATGAACTTTTGATCCTCATGGATCATATAGGGGAAATTTCCTGAGAGTCTTTTATAGAAGAAAATAAAAGTAGATGAAAAGAAGAAAAGGAAAAAGAAGTGTAAAAGAAGGAAATGAGGAGGAAGATGAAAAAGGGAGATAGGGAAGAAGGGAGGGAAGGAGGGATTAAGGAAGGGAAGAAAGGAAGGAAGGAAGGGTTCCTGCCTTTTAATGTGGTGGTTTCTTATGTTGAACTGATACTGGGAGATGAAGCTTCCACCTTAAATCCTCAAATAAAATTGGGAAAAGCAGAAACTAGCATGAGTCCTGAGAATATCATGTTGTTAAGTTGCCCATGGCTGAGGTACTTTGTTATAGTCATCAACTTACTAACTTATATACATTTAAATGTAAATGATACACTAACTAACAGTGAATTATTTGCATAATTGCTATTAGAAAACTGAACTGATGCCTAGGCAAGCTTGAGGACTGAGTTCAACACCCCAGTACTGCAAAACAACAACAATAACAAAAACCCTAAATTGAAAATTAGAAAATACCATGACTTAATACTTGTAGACTTGTTTTCATTGATTATATTTTAATGAACATCCACTATGGTTTAAATGGCACAGGCTTTAAAACCATATATATATATATATATATATATATATATATATATATATATATAGAGAGAGAGAGAGAGAGAGAGAGAGAGAGAGAGAGAGAGAGAGAGAGAGAGAGAGAGAGAGAGGGATGTTTATTAAATTTCAGTAAACACTATTAAGAATTTAGAATTTAGGAAATGGTTTTCTAATTAAATCTCTTTTACTATAAAACAAACCATGCCAGATATAATTTTTTGTCTTAAGCCTAACAACCTTTCAAAAATTTAAATGTCCAAATATTTCTAGTTAACTTAATTGGGCATTTTTATTCAAGGATATAATCAATTAGGAATCAATTAGCTGATGGCAATAAATAAAAAGACTCATTTTCTTAAGTGAAACTAATTTTATTTATAGAAAAATCGTTGTACCTTCTCCAAACATGTACATCTGTTTCTAAAGCAAACAATAAATCAGTGAGAAGTCGCTGGTGCATAGGAGACCATTTAAACTCAGGTATCCGAAACATTGTTGTTCGGGGGCCAGGGCTGAATTGGCGGCGCTGCTCCTCAGTCATGGGCATTCCTCGAAATCCTAAGTCAACTCTGAGATCTCGGTCTTGTTGGGTGATAGACCGACCCTGAACAGCCTAAAGAAAGAAAAAGTAAAGTTTGTGGAGCGCAACAAAAGTCTGACTTAAAAACAATAAGGATAAATAAAGTGAGTAAGTAACACTTTAACATAGGATTTCAGTAGGTTAATATATTTAAAATATATTATTCACCTGTCATTCCCTATATAGGAAGGCCAATATGACAGCTTTTATTTTAATATTGAAGAAACTAGTAAAGGTAATCAAAGGTTAACACCAAGTTCACACTGAAAACCAGATATGTGTGGCCTTGCTATCTGTCTATATACAAGACTTCATAACTCTCTAATGAAAGTGAGGATACATGAAATGGAGCACACTGGATATGTCATTAACTAGTTCTTACTATAAACACGTGAGTAGAAGAAATATTATTTGAACATATTCAAGCTAAATCGAAAGCCTATTTCATTCATAATACTTCAATTAAAATTACAAATGCATTTAAGTTACATAACAAACCAGAAAAAAATGCTTATACGCTTTCAATAAAAATAAAACAGGCAAGTATAGTGATTATTATGTTCAATAAACAAAGCACCATAATTTCCTTTATTCTAAATTTCTACCTAATTTGATATCCCCATCCCCTGACAATTATCATGGTATCACAACTGTCACAAAAAAATGAAAATGGCAGTTTACAAAGAACAAAATAAAAATATCTTTTCCAAACAGATTATAAAATATTTTTCCTGAAGCACAAAACACTACTAAAGCTCTTATATTTATAATGGAAATGAGTTAAATTTATTTTCAGTGGTTTTAAAGACAGGTTAAAATAATACCCAGAGGATAAAAAAATTCAAATAATTAATGGTGAAGTATTATTATAATTTCTCAAACTCTTAGTCATAAGCTATTATTTAGCTTAACAACCATATCAAAAAACATGTTTTTAGTTTTATTATGTCAGGGCCCAAACTGCAGTACTAACATTTCATAACTAAGTAAGCCTAATCTTCACCTTTACCAAATTCCTACTACATGGGTAGAAAATTGTCAATGATACTAATTACAAATTTTCTAAGCCATTATTACCTACCTCACAGGGTTGGTGTAAGGATTAAATCTGAATCTACACCTAGCACAGTGCCCAAAACACAGAAGGTGCTTGATAAGTAACAGTTCCCTTTTCCCATCCCATTCATTTATCATTTCTACTGGGCTATACTCCACAGAATAGCACTGGGCCTGGAAGCTTGAAAGAAGGTTAATGAAGAATTCAGGATAAAGATTTCAAGTAAAACAAGTGTAAGTGAAGTATGAGCCATGAAATATTAAGTACTGGAAGAGACCTTAAAGGCCATATTTTTATCTAGTATAATGCTCTGCACTATTTAAAGATCTCAAGCTCCAGAATGGTTGAGCAAAGTTACACAAAAAATGTGGCAGAATGAAGTTATTATTCAGATACTTTTCATTTCACATACATATTCTACCATACTACCAAATTGTATAAATACTATTATACATTAAATACATAGTATAATTATTAAGAAATTATTACATTTCACAACTAATAGCTCAGTATATACAGCTAATAATTCAGTATTTTTGCTATTGTTGTTGCTTTGAGATAGGGTCTTGCTGTGTAGCCCAGACTGGCCTGGAACTCAATATATCGTGGCTTTGAACTTGTGATTCTCCTGCCTCAGCCTTCCCAGTGCTCGGTTAACATGCATATGTGCCACCATGACAATCATATTTAATGCTTGTTTATGTACAGAATTCCTATAAGATAGCTTACTTGTGTTGTAGCAGTGGTCTGGATTTTTCGGATTTCCTTTCCTGATTCTTTACCATCGTCAGATCTCTCAGTATCTGAAATTATACTTCCTGCATCAATATTTGGTACAACTTTGCTCCCAGAAGACTCAGTTTCCAGTGTTGTAGCAGTCATTTCAGCATATTCTAACCCTTTTGCTGATGATGCTAAGTCTCTTTCAGAAATACTGCTCATCCCATCTGAAGTTGTATGGATTTTGAACTCTTTTTCTTCAATTATACTTGACGTGCAAGTTAAGTCTACACTTCCAGTCATATGAGCAAGCAATCCAAGATCATCACTGACACCAAGATGCACTTGTGTATCCTGAATATTTGGGGTGATGTGATTGCTAGAAAGTTCCGGAAGCAGTTTCTCCTCTTGTTTGGGTATTTTATCAAAGAGAAATGATGTAGTGCTATTGGGGAGTTCTTCTTTCTCATCTGCTAAAGTTATCAATGGACCATTATCTTTCTCTTCATTTTTTTTAATGACACCAACACTTCCATGTACATTGTTCTGGAGTTTCTCAACAGCAGCACTATATACATTATCCAACAAAGACTCTACTTCCACAAGGGCACCATTCTCACCGCCCACCAAAGTCTCTGGTGATAAATCCATATCATCAAGCTTGACTTCTGTTGCTTCCACTTTTTCTGCTTTTATATCAACTAGAAGATCATGTACTTCCACATGTACTCCATTTCCAGGTCTATCTGTATTTCCAAGAATATCATCTGATACTTTGGTTGACATGAGTAAGTCTCGAGTATCTGTGCTGACAGGGTAATCTGTCTCACTTTCTGGGCTCTGGCTTTGTGAAAGATCTTCTATCTCTCGGATTTCCATTCCTCCCTTGGCTCCTGTTGTCTGTGATGAAAGACCAGAGATGGTGCTCACATTCCCTTTTTTCCCCTTTTTAATGTTTTCCTCTTCTTGTCTTTGATATTCTTCATACATTTTGGCAAGGTATTCCTTATGTGCTTCATAAGTGACCTTGAAAATGAAAAATGAAAATTCTAAGGCATTTTGTATATGTCAAGATGAAAAGAATAAATAATACAATAAAATCAAGGTAAAATGAGCAAATATAACAGAAATTTCAAGATCTTCCAATTAGCACGTTAATCCTAAAAAGTGCTTAATTTAAACAAATTTAACCATCAAATAAAGCTATTGGTGATTCATTATTCATTATTCATTATTGTCCCCAGAACTGCCCAGGTAAAGCAGCAGTAATAAAGATTCTTCTTGTTAGGTTAAGTATTTCAGTGATACACAAAAATATGACAGTTACCTCCTATATATTTATTTAAACTTAAATAAGAAACTAGTAAATAATAATATACAATATTCAAAAGACTTGTAAATTTCATTGTCTATTGTTCATATGTGTACCCATCACAATCACTGTGAAAGGAATTCACATGCATATATATAAACACATACATTTACAAATGTTAAAAGATTGTATCTTTATATAAGCAACTCTGAATTTGTTATTGCACAGAGAATCATTTAGAACAATCAGATTATATAACTTTTGGATTTGTTTTTACTTTTAAAATTACCTTTAAATAGTTGTGCAAAGAGGTTACAAATTAACATGTCCATTAATGTGTACATGCTTCTTGATCAGTGTCACCATTTTCATTATTTTCCAATACCAACTGTCTTCTAAAGTTTCAGTTACATTTTCACATAGAGTATATATTTTTGTACATAGACTTGCAACATCCTCTCCCTTACTATTTTTAAATTTATTAAATGATGTAAATTTTTGATATATTGTAAAATTTACATTTGTAACAGAAACAATTCATTTACAGAAGAAAAAAGTAAATGCCAAAGGTTAGAAGTTAGTAATCAAGAACTAACAGGTCATGTCTGCTTGCCATATGTTGTTTGTTTCCTTTTGTTTTTTAATTTTGTGTGCATGTGTGTGCATACATGCATGCACACACGTAGTACACACGCCAATCCTGGGGCCTGAACTCAGGATTTGGCTGCTGTCCCTAAGCTTTTGTGCTTAAGGCTAGTGCTCTGTCACATGAACCACAGCTCCACTGTGGCTTGTTGGTGGTTAACTGGAGATAAGAGTCTCACGGACTTTCCTATGAAGGTTGGCATCAATCCTTTATCCTGAGATCTCACCCTTCTGAATAGCTAGGATTACAGACGTGAGTCATCAGCAACCAGCTTTACCATCTGTTTTGATAAATAAAAATTCTACTAAGTTACAACCACAACCATTCGTATGTATGTCCTCTGCCACAGTACACAGGGAGTGGAGTAGCTCCATGAGAGGCAGTATGGACCATAGAGCATAAAATATTTACTCTCTATCCTCTTCAAATATTTTTCTAGTTCCTGCTAAATGACTAAATGTGATGGGATGAGACAGAATGATGGAAGAATTAACCATGACCAAAAAGCACT
This sequence comes from Dipodomys merriami, assembly GCF_024711535.1. NCBI lineage: Eukaryota > Metazoa > Chordata > Mammalia > Rodentia > Heteromyidae > Dipodomys > Dipodomys merriami. The sequence continues at coordinate 59,329,017 of NW_027206179.1, forward strand.
GGATACTTAGATGGAAATGTTAAATTGTAACTAAATCTTTTGTACAATCTTTGGAGGTTTAGAAAATATAATAAAATGTTAACAATATTCTATAAAGAAAAGACTAATTCAATATCCCCAAATCACAAAACTAAATTGTGATAATAACTAGGTTCAAAGCCAAATTTCTGATGCCTATCCTTTCTCTATGACACCACATGGTGAGAAACTCTAGCTCTAAATTTCCAAAGTCAAATGTATGTATACTTATGCACTTTAATTGATTATTTAAAGATTTAAAATTAAAATATAGACAGATTCTTAGAATTAAAGAAAATATAAAATAATTAAAATGATCACTGAACAATGTAAACATATTTATGATTTTTACTTAGAAATCAAAACTGACTAAAACTCATCTGAAAAGTAATTTCAGAGCTCATTTCATGAATTATTCTTTTTTAGATATTTAATGATTTTCATTTTTTTCCACTATATTTTTATTGTAAAGATTCTGTGCAGAGGGGTTACAGTTACATGAATAAGGTACTGAGTACATTTCCTATCCAGCATTGTTACCCCCTCCTTTGTTTTTCCCCTACCATCCCTTCCCTCCCTATGTCCCTAAATCCTTTCACCACCCACCCCCCGAAATTGTAAAGTTCATTTTCAATATAGTGTCTTGTACATCTCATTGTTACAATGGATTGTTCTTGTAAGAATTAGTTTTAGTTTAAAAGCAATTGGCTCAGAAGCAAGTCATCAAATCTGCTAGAGATATAGTGCCTAAATTCCTAATTTATGAACTTTATGTTTAAGAGATCTACAAGATTCTTTCAAGCTCTAACCATCTATCAATGTGGTTGAATAAACAGAAAATGTTGTATCTAGGAATTGGCTGTTATAACTTACTATGTCCACAAGATGGCACCAGATGAGGGATTATAGCCATTTAATCCATTGTTAAAACCTCAATGATATAAAATGTTAAAATATAAATTTCTATTACCTTCGAATGGGCTATTGAGAGTGTATCCACCCAGACTCTCCAGCCTCCCCATTCGTATTTTATTGCATGATACAAAAGAATTCGGAAGATATTGTAGACCATCTCAGTAATCTTCTGCTCCTCAGAATTTTTAGGATTAATGTAGCCAAGAGAAAACATCCAATCCTGCCATACTGAACACTGCAATAAGCACCTAAGTAGGAAAAAAATTAACTCAATAAAGTAACTGAACTAGAATTTATCATTTTGAAGTCTGTATAAAGTAATGAATATAGATCTTAACTAAGTAATCCATATTCTACCAATTTTCTATCATTCTCTACTGAAAAATCCGAATTACTCACAATAATTTTCTAGCACTCCTAATCATATTTAGTTATTGATTGTCTACATTCATGTCACATTTAGCACTTGCAATGCCAAAATGTCAAAACTTAATGGTTTATGGTTCTCTTCCATAACAGACTGTACTAAGGCCACTCTGAACTATAAGACTGCCCTGCACACTTCAGTGCTTCCCACCCAATAGAAATTATTTGTTAAATTGGGTTCAGGAAACAGGTAAGAATTCTTATCTTGTATTGTACCTCGAGTTCTAGCTAAGCAGCTTTAACATAGATGGCAATAGTCATAAGCTAAACAACAGATAGCATAAATGATTTTGCATAAACCCCAAACAATTATAACTCAAAGTATCACTGTTGGTGATAGATAGGTATTAGGAATAACATAGTTTTTTAGAGAAGTTTGTATGTATGTGTGGATATGTACAGAGAGAGGTAGAGAGATACAGATATATTCATAGATATAATTAAAATGTCTATTTAAAAATATAAAAATAGAATGTTGAATGCAGATTACATAAAAATACAAGTGATTTCTATAATGATTAAAAGTTTCAGCAATATGGGAGACTTGAAATATAATTAGAGATTGAAAATTAAGGAAAGACAAAAACATCAAGGAATGAAAGTTCTGTTATTAAAGTTAACTATTTACCTTCTGTTTTCACGACTGTTGCTGAAAAGTTTTATCATATCTGATAAAAATAAACGACGAACTTCCATCAGTTCTGCACTTGGTGTAGAGTTTTTTAACAAAGTTGCCACAACTTTAAGAATCACTGTAAATAAAGAAAACAATAAACTGAAGATTTTAACTATGTAAGAACTGAAGATATGTATCACATTTGTTAATTTCAATTAATCTTAGAACTATGATAGGGGAGTTATAAGTGTCATGAAATAGGTAAGCACCACAATGAGTTAAGGTATTAGAAAAGTTTGATGTAATCTCTAATGTTGGCATGTAACTATCACATAACAGTAAAGAACTGCCATTACTCACTTGGATTCTGAATTTTCACTGTAGAATCTGGCTCTGGATGTGGTTTATGTACAACCTGAGTACATACTTGCTCTGTTAAGATCTGAAAGACAAAGAATTTGAACTTCATTAAAAATTGTATAGATATGTAAAGATCTGAAAGTGCAAATAAAAAGAAACGTTCTTCAAGAAACTTTGTAATGATTCCACATACTGGCAAATGTTTTAAGTCTATAAGCCTCAAATTTTATTTTTAGATAAAGATAAAACCATACCCAATGTCTACAAAAGATTAAATAATCCATGAATGTATCATGTTTAAAATACCTTTGCAGTGTGGATCTTTGATAGTTGCTTATGCTATGAATTGTATACATCTGATGTCTTGTGTCATTATTAATTAAAAAATTAGAAAATAAGTAAGGAAAGTATGTCAATAGTAAGGTCCCTACTTAAAACTGAAGTGTGAAAGGATACCCTTTTCCTGAAAATGTGGCTCATTTGTTACTTACTGAGATTTCTTTTTCATTTTACTTAAGAAAGAAAATAACAATCTAACCAAGTAAAGACAGAATTTGAAAACATTTACAAACTTTTCATTAATATATAGGCTAAACAACTACAGGATTTTGTACATCATCTCTGTTACATTCCAGTGATTAGTACTGTTTTTTTTGACACTGACAAGCAATCAATCAGTATCTATTAAATGGCAAAATGGATAAATGAACAATACATAAACAATAGCATCTATGTTTGCTCACTGTATTTCAGATTTTAGCCTACATTTATGTCTACTCTTAAATACATATAAACTCAATGAGGCTTCATTTCACAAAACTGTCACCTTTGTTCAGCGACTTAATTTGCTATTCAGTTTTAACATCCAGAAGTAGCACTTTTTTTCTGCTCAAACTAAAATGATAGGAAATTTACATAGGTGTATGAGGAGTGTAATGTGTTAAGGTATTGAATTGAAATAAAAATATGCTTAATATTAATTAAATGTTAACAGATATAATTACTCCTTATCATCTCATTTCCATACTTTTGTTAAAAACTGAACACACTCTTCAAAAATAAATAGTGCCATCAGGTACTGATAGCTCCACACCTGTAATCCTAGCTAATCAGAAGGCTGAAATCTAAGGATCAGGGTTCAAAGAAAATCTGGCAAGAAACTCTTATCTCCAATTAACCACCAAAAGTCAGAAATGGAGCTGTGTCTCAAGTGGTAGTGTACTAGCCTTGAGCAAAACAGCTCAGGGATAGCAACAAGCCCTGAGTTCATGGCATAAAACTGGCCCAGAAGAAAGAGAGGTACAAAGACAGAGAGAAGAAGGAAGGAAAGAAAGAAGGAAAGGAAGGAAGGAAGGAAGGAAGGAAGGAAGGAAGGAAGGAAGGAAGGAAGGAAGGAAGGAAGGAAGGAAGAAAGGAAGGAAGGAAGGAAGGAAGGAAGGAAGGAAGGAAGGAAGGAAGGAAGGAAGGAAGGGAGGGAGGGAGGAAGGGAGGGAGGAAGGGAGGGAGGGAGGGAGAGAAGGAAGGAGGGAGGGAGGGAGGGAGGGAGACAAGGAAGGAGGGAGGGAGGGAGGGAGGGAGGGAGGAAGGATAGTGTCAACTTTTCTGAATAAAACTCAAAAATGTATTATTAGTCAACTGGAACTAATGTGAGATAAAATTTCTTTGAAAACCATAGCAAAATAATGATTAATTAGGAATTTTTCATACTAGTCTTCCCATAAGAACCAAACAGAATCTTAGAAAATTTTGGTTATTAACAAGAAACACAAAATAGCTGAAGTCAAGCTGGGAGAAAATCAGATCATATTCCTATATGACAGAATAATTAAAACTTTGTCCACAAAAAAAGAGAATAAATTGCATTGCACAGAAAATGACATTTACCTCAAAACATCAGTTTTTATGTTGTCTTTTTAAAATTCTATTTTATCATCTAACAATGAGGGTAATAATTATTGTGCTGATCTAATAAATCTGCTAGAAAGATTAAATAAAGCCCTAAATGTGAAAGTGCTTTAAAAAAAAAAAAACATTAACAGCCTTGTACCAGTGGTTCACGCATGAGCTACTCAGGAAGCTGAGATCTAAGGATTGTGGTTCAAAGCAAGTTCAGGCAGAAAGTCCATGAGACTCTTATCTCCAACTGACCATGAGAAAACCAGAAGTGGCACTATGGCTCAAGTGATAGAGCACTACCCTTGAGCTGAAGAACTCAGGGACAGCGTCCAGGTACTGAGTTCAAGCCCTACTACCAACAAAAACTATAAAACAAAACTATAACATATTTAAATTCAATACAATTTTATACATTATAAAAATATATGTAGAAACTTTGTGTGCATTTAGTAATAACCGGTATGAACCAACACTCTGCTAATTTTTTGGAGAAGGAAAATAAAGTTAATAAATGGAAGTATATTTCTAGCATCATTAACATGAATATACACTGGCCCTATTAAGTAATAAAACATATAAACTGTCATAAAAACTCTATGTAAGTTTTCTACAAAGAGGAGAGTAATTATGAGGTATATATGAGTAGAGAGTTTAATGAAAGCCCAAGACTCAAGATAAATCTTGAGGTCTTCACTGTTCTTGGTGAGACATATGTACAGAAAAATAACCCCTGCCCTTAACTCAAAACAAAATGATTTGGAGGATTCAAAACCAGACATGATCATGAAATCCAAGGGATATTTAACAGTGACAGGATGTCTCAATTTACAGTAGCCACATTTTGACTGACAGACAAATGGAATCATGATAATTGTATTAGGCTGGGTAAAGAACAATGAATTCTAAGCATAGGGATAACTTTATAATTATTGTATTTGTAGATATAGACTTTATTATACATTTAAATTTTTGTGAAAATACTGTACAGAGGGGTTACAATTACATGGGCAAGATAATGAGTACATTTCTTATCAAACATTGTTGCCTCCTCCTTTGTTTCCCCTTCCCATCCCCAGTGCCCCTTCCCCCCCCATCACTGCCCCCCCCAATGTTGTAAAGTTCGTTTTTTGACATAATGTCTTGTACATCTCATTGTTGTAAAGTTTGTTTTTTGACATAATGTCTTGTACATCTCATTGTTGCAATGGGTCCACCTGTATTTCTATTTAAACAATTTATTTTTTCCCTTCCCCTCCACAAAGTATACCAACATCAAATACAGTGAAAACAAGGGTTATACTCTGGGGGAGGGACATACAAAGCAACAAAGAAATAATCTTATAAATATGTTAGAAACATTTGCAAGAAAGAAAAAAAAATTGAATCTTTATCTTGGGGTTCATTTTGCCTAACATCAACTTATCTAACTGTTTCTGCTTGTCTCAGACATATACTAGTTATTGCAAATTAGGGAAACCATGGGACCTCTGTTTCTTTGGGCCTGGCTTACTTCATTTAATTTGCAAAGTAGTAAGGAGGTTCCTCAAAAGACTCTACATAGAACTCCCCTATGACCCAGCAATACCACTTTTGGGCATTTACCCAAATGATCACAAACAAGAACAAAGTAAAGCTACCAGCACAACTATGTTTATTGCAGCATTATATATAGCTAAATTTTTACTTTATAAATAGAACTACATTAGAATTTATGTGCCATAAACAGAAAATCTTAGGCTAGCTCAGGGGCTATAGTTTTCTTCTAGGCCTTATCATGTATAACACATTTGGAAAAATTAGAAGACAGCATTTTTTTCATAATATTTTGGCTTCAAGGATAATGAAGATATATTTTACTACTTCATAATTTATTTCATGTTGCCTGACAAGCCCTGCTAAAACTTGATTTTATTCACATTATCTACTCTTTATCACAACAGGATTTCAAAACACTCTGCTAAATAATGCATCAGTGATTATTTTCTAATGCAGCATTACCAATATTATAGTTTGACAGTTATCAGTATTTCTGTACTTAATCTTATGCCTCCGTAAAGGTGTAGTAGTTATTATTGAAATTAAGGTAATTTTTCAATATTTAAAAAAGAAAGAAAAAAGGAAATAAAAAGGAAAAAGAGGCTTGAAACTCTATAAATTATCAATCTACTGATTCTTCTGATGAGTGCAGGGCCTAATCAATGCTCACAGGTGAATTAAACCCTAGACACAAGTCTTCAGTTTTTAAAGTTCGCTCTGTTAATTTTATTGTCAAGGTGATGTTGCATTGGTTCACCCTTTTCTCCTTTGTTTCACTATTTGGTGGTTCTCCTTCCCTAATTCAGATAAACGTATATACAATTCACAGGGTACCAAAATCAAATACTGTGACAATAAGGGATAAACCATAGAGAAAAAGGCAAGAAAAAAGAAATAACTTCACATAGTACATTAAAAACAACAACAAAGAAAAACCTCATTTCCATATCTTGGCATTCATTTCACTTAGCATCATCTTATATGGTCACATGTATATAGCTATTGAGCTATTGTGATCCTCTGCTAGGACTATCCTAGTCATATACTAATTATTACAAGTGAGGGAAACCATGGAGTCTATTATATTTGTTTTTTTGGGTCTGGCTTACTTCACTTAGTATGATTGTTTCCAAGTCTTTCCATTTCCTTATAAATGGGGCAATGTCATTCTTTCTGATGGAAGGAGAGAGAGAGAGAGAGAGAGAGAGAGAGAGAGAGAGAGAGAGAGAGAGAGAGAGAGAGAGAGAGAGAGAGAGAGAGAGAGAGAGAGAGAGAGAGAGAGAGAGAGAGAGAGAGAGAGAGAGAGAGAGAGAGAGAGAGAGAGAGAGAGAGAGAGAGAGAGAGTGTTCCTTGATCCAGTCATCTGCTGAGGGGCATCTGGGTTGGTTCCATATCTTAGCTATGGTAAATATCACTGCAATGAACATGGTTAACATGGTTGTGCTTGTAGCTTTAGTTTGTGAATTCTTTTTTTTTTTCAACCACTGCCACTAGGAAAAGTTATGAAATCTTCAAGCTTTGGTGACATAGAAATAGAAATTCACTGTCCTGTCACTTTTTTGGTTTGCTTCTTTTTGGTGGTTCTCTGATTTTTGAAATTCAGGGCCTTGCACTTGCTAGGCAGATGCCAAGTATTTTTTTGTGTACTGTTTATTTTTAAGATAATGTCTTGCTTCCTGCTCTAGTACACCTACATCACAATCCACCTACTTTTCATTTTTTACTGAGCTAGGATGATGGTACATGCCATAAGGCCCAAATTCTTCCACTGAGATGAACATTTGTCGAGAGGGTTGCAGTTCCAGGACTGCAACCATCCCAATCTCAGTTTCCCAAGAAGCTAGGATTATAAACGTAAGCCATGTCCAGCTGTCATATCATTCTTAAAATACAACTAGGTTTGTTAGTAGTATTAAAGCTTAGGTGAAGATCCATTTTACTATATGTTAAATAACAGTGCCATCATTTACCATATTTCTTTTAAGATGGTCTAATATACTTACTTTAACTTTTCTTTTTTTAGAATTAGTTAATTAAAAACAAGATTCCTTAAAAATTCATTTGTATTAACCATTACTATTTTTTATCAAGTTGGTCAGACAGAACTGTATGTTTCCTCATCATTTTAGAACTTTTGGGATGTTCAACATTTACTAGGTGAGGGTTGAAGGTAAATTCTGAAGGTAAATTCTTATGCACATATACTGAGTAACCAATTTTGTTATTTCATAATTTTTATTATAAATTTAATAAATGATTAGTCTAAAAATACAGAAAATACAAATACACAAAGAAGAGAAATCAAAACAATTATTAACTCAAGCCATGGAGAGTTACTTGGTACAGTGCCTATGATAATAGGCACTGAAGAATTATTTGCCAAAAGGACAGGGGTAGAAGAAAAAATGAATGGAGTGCAGGCAAGAGTGCATGTCCAGCACATAGGCCTGCTGGACGGCTGCAGGGTGAACAGTGTGTGAACCTGCTGGAGAAAAGGAGCCAATGAGCTATCACTGTGAAAGGTTTCTTACTTAGAGAAGACAGTAACTACTGATGAGGGTGCCAAGAACATTGGAGAAAATCCAGCAGCCAATCTCCGAACAGGGAGAGGATATTACCTCCAAAAAAGACAGAGGAGTGTTAAAGATTGTCAAAAGAGCGGGAAATAGTGAAGAGATGCCAATGATTGGTGACAAAGTTTACATCCATTACAAAGGAAAATTGTCCAAGGAAAAGAAGTTTGATTCCAGTCATGACAGAAAAGAATCATTTGTTTTTAGTCTTGGCAAAGGCCAGGTTATCAAGGCCTGGAACATTTGGATGGTCACCATGAAGAAAGGAGAGATCTTCTACTTGCAAAGTGGAATGTAAATATGGCTCTGCTGGCAGTCTACCTCAGATCCTCTCCAATGCCACTCTCTTCTTTGAGATCAAACTCTTTGATTTAAAGAGAGGTCTGATTTGAAGATGCAGACAATATCCATAGAATCAAGCAAAAAGCTGAGGGAAGGAGTGGCAGGGATTGGGGGGGGAGGGTTGGCAGGTGTGCCCAGATGGATGTGGATATGACCTCAGAGCCTAGGACCCTTCCATGGTCCAATGGGAGGCTTGATGGGGCGAGGTCCAGGATGTTACTTCAGAGGAGGAGGAAGAGGAGTCACCTCCAGGTGTGCCAGTTACCTAGGTAATGTAGGTACTGGCTACATACTTAGCCAAGAGGAGGGAGAGTCTGCCTCGCCTTCCCAAGATGGACCTTACACCACAGAACTGAGAAAATAAAGGGATGGGTGGTTGGAAGGGGAGTGAAGATGCTAAAAGGACGATTCAGATCAAAATGCATTGTATACATACACTGCTTTGTTAAATGGCAAAAAATTCAATATATATAACCCCAAAATTAAGAAGAGGCAGGGAAGGGGTGTGGTGGGAGGAGTGGGTGAGAATGTTAAAGGGAGTGACATTGATCAAGAGGCACTGTATTCATAACCTGTCTATTTTATAAGAATTATTAGTGTTATGAATCACAGTTGGTCTGTTGGTTTTTGTTTAGCTAGTTTTTGTCTTTTCTTTTTTGGTACTGGGGAGTGAATCCAGAACATTGCACTTGCAGGCATGTGCTTTGCCACTGAGCTACATCCTAGCCTAATTGCTCTGTTTTATGTTTGTTTGTTTGTTTGTTTTCCAATTGCTCTGTTTTTAAGGGCAAATAAAAAATACCAGTATCCAGCTAGGCACCAGTGGCTCATGCCTGTAATCCTAGCTACTCAGGAGGATGACAGTCAGGGCAGGAAAGTCCCAGAGACTCTTATCTCCAATAAACCACTCAGAAAGACGTAAGTGGTACGTACAATGGCTCAAGTGGTAGAGTGCAAACCTTGAGCTGAAGAGCTGAGGGACAGCGCCCAGGCCCAGAGTTCAAGCTCCATGACCGACAAAAAGTAAAATAAGAGTTAAGATCATGGGTTTTGCCAAAGTGCTTGTTCTAAGAAGTGTCCAATAAAAAATGGCAACTATTAGTAGGAGAATATACTATCAGAATTAAGGAAAAAAATTTGCTAGGTGTGCATGCATGGAATTCTAGTGCTTAGCAGACTGGAGGCAGGAAGAGATCCTGTCTTGAACCAAAAAGCATGAAAGAAGGAAAGAAGGAAGGAAGGAAGGAAAGAAGGAAGGAAGGAAGGAAGGAAGGAAGGAAGGAAGGAAGGAAGGAAGGAAGGAAGGGGGAGGGAGGGAGAAATGGAGAAAGTGAGACAGAATGAACTAGAGATGGGGGGAGGGGACATGCAACACTGGAGAAGTTTGCATTTTCCCCATATCAAATTTTATCATCTTCCTTCTTTAATGCCTCTTAAGTGTTTTCTTTTTTTTTTTTCCTTTTTGTTTGTTTGTTTTTTTGCTAAATCTAGGACTTGAACTCTGGACCTGGACACTGTCTCTGAGTTTCTGTGCTCAAGGCTAGTGCTTTAGCACTTGAGCCAGAATTCTACTTTCAACTTTTTTTATAATTTATTGTTGATAAAAGAGTCTCATGGACTTTGCTTACAGGACTAGCGTTCAACAGGATTCTCATATCACAGCCTCTTGAGTAGCTAAGATTGCAAATGTGAGCTACCAGGGTACCTAGCCCCTTTAAGTTTTTTAAAAATCTTTTTTAGTTACATTAATTAGAATTCGATAATCTAAGTGTCACACTTACGTTTTCTTGAGTATAGTCGGCCTTTTTAAAATAAGTTTTTTATTATGAAAATACTGTACAGAGGGGTTACAATTACATGAGCAAGGTAATGAGTACATTTCTTATCAAGCATTGTTGCTTCCTCCTTTGTTTTCCCCCTACCATCCCTTCCCTCCCACCTCCAAAACTACATTCCCCTCCTCCCACCCCCCTGCCTAAATTGTAAAGTTTCTTTTTCAACATAGTGTCTTGTACATCTCATTGTTACAATAGGTCAACCTATATCCCTACTTAAACATTTTGTTTTTTCCCTTCCCCTCCCTAAATTATAAGGACATCAAATACAGTGAAAACAGGGGTTATACTGTAGGGGAGAAACATACAAAGCAACAACAAAAAAATCACCTGATACCTTACAAATGCATTAGAAAACACAGCAAGAAAGAAAAAACTACTTGGGGTTCAAAAAAAACCCAGTTTTGTGAAGAAATCTGTATTTCCTAACTTAATTAGCAATACTATGGATATCTATTAGCATGACTATAATGACCTTTTATAACCAACACAATGCTTTGCCAAAAAAATCTACAAGGAAAGAATTCACAACCCAGTGTCTCTTGAAAGTGTGTCATTAGAGCCAGTTTCACCTGTTTTAAAATGATATGAAGTAATATATTTACTGGTACTCCAAAATAAATAAAGTTTGGAAATGTATGTGGCACATGAAATGCTGCTGAGCTGTGGCACTGCCTTGGCTCCTGCTGTGCCTCTAAGCAGTCATGCAGGAGAGGATGGCAAACATGCCTTGTCATGGTGCAAAAGCAACCTCAGGGAACACCTAAACAAATAACTATGGCTGAGTTCCAATCAAGCTCTTTATAGACATCAATACTTTTATTTCATGTACATTTTACATGTCATAGGTTATTTCTTATGATCACTTTTAACACTTAAAAATAGACGTCTTTTTCTTGTACCTACACAAAACAGGTGCTGTTACTCTGACATCAATAACACTAGAGAAAAGAACTAAACTCATTGAAAATCCTTTCCAGGAAAGTAAAATGAAGGTTGATCTAAAAGAATTTAAGCTAACATAAATGAATGCTCTAATAACTTTATAGCATTAGAAAAATTAAAACCACTTATGCAGGGCACTTCTCAGAAAGAGCAAGGTTATGAGTTTAATCCAGCACCGTAAAAAAATTAAAGATTAAATTAAAATAAATGGAAGGAAAAGAGGAGAGGAAAAAAGAGGGTAAAAGGGAATGAGGAAAGGAGAGAAGGTACTCAAAGTTGTATAGCTTGCCATTTATGAGAATTCAGAAAGCAACTTAGCTAAATTCAAATGATAAGATTTAAAGAGTTTCCAAATATCACTTATACAAATAGTTCTTACCTCATTTTATCTCAATATCAATTCTATCTTAATGTCAGTAGTTGATATATCTATATCTATATATCAATATATCTATATATTAGAAAGCATGATGGAGAGAAAAGGAACTACATAGCACATAGTACATTGTACATGAGTACAGTCTATATAAGAAAGATTACAAGGGTAATCATTCTGTACTAATGAAACAGAGATCTTAACCTAACACAAAAACACTGGCAAATAACTGCACATGGATACACTGAAAAATAAAAATGCAAAGCATGTATGCATCTTTATTTTTGATATTTCTGGAATTAACTGACATTTTAGACTAATGACTGACTTCAGTACAGATGCAGAGGTTTTCTGTTATAAATAACTTCACCCCATATTTTATTTTACCTCATAGAGTGTGTTGTATGTGGTGACAGTCACAGTATTTGTATGCAACATCAGTCTTTCTCCAAGAAGAGTGAAAAGACTGTGGGTGTGCATAATTTCAACTTTTCTCCTGGAAAGAAAGGAGGGAAAAACACACCATAAAACATTGGAGTCTGAGATAATGTAATTTTTAGATAAGAAAGGATATTTGTAAGCACATACAGAGTCATAAAATTATTTTAGCAGCTTCCATCTACAGAAAGAAATAAGTTTAACACAGCTTTTTTTAAAGTCCAAGACTACGCTTTAAACATTTTACATATTAAACTAAAACATAAATACATAAGTTATATATGCATATAAAATATTGAGTTATTGCATTCAAATTATTAACAATGATTTAAAAGTTGTTTTTACTGTAAAAAAGGTTTTTAGCTGGGTGTTGGTGGCTCATGCCAATAATCCTAGCTATTCAGGAGCCAGAAATCTGAAGATCACAGTCCAAAACCAGCCAGGGCAAGGAAGTCCATGGGACTCTTCTTTCCAATGAAGCACCAAAAAGCTACAAGTGGAGCTTTAGCTTAAATGGTAGAATGGTAGCTTTGTGTAAAAAAGCTCAGGGACAACACACAGATCCTGAGTTCAATCCCCAAGAATGGCACCAAAAAAAATAATTTTAACCCCAACACAGACTAAACTTTAACACAAAAAAATCTAAAATTATGAACAAAAGCTAGATCTAGCTAGATGTCAAGAGTTCCAAAGTAGAATAATTCTGTATCTTTTTCTCTTGTGTTTGTAATCTACCAATAGATTATAAAACAGTTCTTTTCTATTTACTTTAGATGATTTAACAACTCCCTCCTCTCACACTTGTATGCAGATTAGAAATTCTAGTAAAGCTTTCTGGAACACTTAGCTCTATCAAGGTCAGGCAATTACTACAAGCTCCTTATTCCAGTTACTTTCTGATAAAGTCTGATTGGTTGGTCACAAACACTTAGTATTTTGTATCTTCCTTTGCTTTTTCTATTAATCCCTATTGTATTTGGCAACAGTAACATAAACTATGTAATCACCCAACTTCTCCCTGGGCCCACAGATGTATTACAATTTCATACTGTCTTATAGGTACATGTGATTGTGATTGTTTAACTGAGTAAAGAGGTGGATTATTTTTAAAGTCTAGCACATAGAAATGCACTCAACACAATCATCTGTGCTTTTTCTGGGAGCTAAAAACACAGGAGCCATGTGATAAATACAAGGATGTGATAAGATGGAAGAAGCTACCTGGATCTCTTAATACTGCTTGCAAAAGAATCATCTTCTGGGTAAAACTCCTTTCAATTTTAAGTGAACAGGAGACTACTAATTTGATAAGTCTCACTGTCTCTATATAATAGCAGTTATAGTTGCCTTAATTAATATAGAAGTCAAAGGATGAAGCATTTATCCATGTACTACTCACTTGGAAATCCTTAGTCTAACATCAGCCTTCAAGCAGTATCATATATATCATACAACAAAGACACAGGGTTGCTGGTCCCCACCCCCAGTTTCCTTCAGTTCTAGGAAGGAAGCAGCAAAACTATCTATACACAGAAGGAAGCTATGGTTTTTCCAGTGACTGTATTTGAAAAACACTTAGGATTACACAGGGCAAATGCCATTAAATCAAACAAACAAAGCACAGGACTTATAGATATTATGGGCTAGATGGAGAGCAAAGCTTTTGTTTTTCCCCCAAGAAAAGCAAGCCTGGAGCTTTCATCTGCTCCTGATCAGGAAAGAAGAAATATCAAAACAGAAATGTCTCTCTCCTACAGAGAACTAGTAAAAACTACAGTATGTCTAAATTGGGCCTTTAGGTTTTCAGAAGAATCTCTTCTTTGCTATCTAACTACAGCTACCAGAGAAATTAATACGCTATTGACCGCCATCAATGTAAATTCTTACATAGGTGCATGATTCTAAGTTTGGAGGAAGCTTGAGAACACTGTATAAATACCATGGAAAAGATGGGTCAACTTCTTCCTACAGTTTGCATTTAAAGAAAAAAACTACTCACACATAATATATGCTGTAGGAGTCAAGAAAATAAAATGTCAGGTAGAAAAATGGGCATACCAGCCCGTTACATGATATGACTTTCTTTCCCACAAGTCTCTGATACAAAGACCATAATCTATGGATTCAGTTCAAGAAACATTTTATTTGGACACTTCCTGGAGAAAATAACATTATAAATCTGCTTAGCAACCCCGTCTAATCAGATGCTAGCTTTGTCAGGTTGCTTTAACTTTTGAATTTACAAGACTTTTACCTACTTGAATCAGGAGTGTAATAAATTTTCTAAAAAAGAATATCCTTTTGACTAATGAAAATTAAAGATTTATTAAAATACTACACTAACCACTAAATACTAATCTTAATCCACTAAAATACATTCCAATTTTCTTTTTCACAAAGCAAGTAAGTTTTTATTTTTGTGTGTGTGATGGGGGTATTCATCTAAAACTTCTTGAAATAAATCCAGGAAAATACGGTTTTAAAAAGAAGGAACAGGAAGTGGCACTGTGGCTCAAGTTGTAGAGCGCTCGCCTTGAGCTGAAGAGCTGAGGGACAGCGTTCAGGCCCAGATCTCAAGCCATATGACTGACAAAAAAAAAAAAAAAGAACACTTCCCTAATTTCAATATAATAATTATAAGTATAAATTTATGTTCTCCCGATTAATCACTACGGACAGAAATACATACATGACATGTTAATGACATGTTAAATAAGGTCACCATGACAGACATTATTTTACATAAGGCAATTTGCTTGCTTCCTTTAAGTAAACATATTATATCCTCTTCTGTCTTATTAAATACTTAAACCAGTAGCAAAAATGTATTTTAATTTATCTGTTACTACTTCTGGACATCTATATTATATGTTTTTTTCTAACATATGCAATCTTTCCTTAAGATAAATCTTTAGCATTGCTATGGTTATTTTATAGGATAAATTCTTATAATGGAAATGAATGGATTAAAATCATGTTTTATTTTTATGGTACTTTGAAAATTGACTCCAAAATACATATATATATATATATATATATATATATCATAGAGGAATGTTTGTTTTCCTATTTCTTCATAATCTTATAGTACAATAATAGTAAAAAGTCAATTTGGTATGTTAAAATACATTATTTTTCTTTTTCAAGAAATGCTGGCAAACTTTCATAATTTTTTTTTGGCAGTACTGAGGATTGAATTCAGGAACTCATACTTGGTAAACAAGCACTTTAGCACTTGAGGCATACTTTTAATCTTTCATAAGAGTTTTGAGCATTCGTATAATTTCTAAGAACTGTAATATTGTCTGTCCTTTGACCATTTTTTCCTCATTGAGATCTTTTCCTACTGATTATAATTATTTTAAGAATATCAAGGCAAGTATTATCCATTATCACATAAGTGAAATTTATTTCTTATTATCTGAATTTTAATACTATTTTTGGTAAGAGATTTTAAATTTTCTAGACTAAAACCTATCAAACTTAATACTTATCATTTCTTCATTTTTATTTAATGTTGAAAAGAAACTATTTAGTAGTCAATATTAACGCTCCTTATGTAACCTTTCTCCACTAGCATTATTAATTATTTTTAACTCATTTTTACTAATAGTTTTAGTGAGTTATATATGATACAACATACAGAAATTCAATTTTTTCAGGGAAATAAGATGTGGAGATTTTAAAATTCTACCACCCCAAGGTAACATCATGAAAACAAAAAGTAGCATGCTCCTTAGAGAAGAAAATGGAAAAGGAGAGGTACAATGACTAAATAGAAAAAAAAAAATCACATTAAATTTTATTGCATCTTTTTATTGAATGCTAGATTATAATCCTGGAAAATCAAACCCAGGTTCTCATGAATGCTTAATTATCCCATCCTACCCTTCAGCCCACCCAATTTTACTTAAATACAGGTATAAAATATTGTTTCATTCCTATGTAATAGAAAGTTAAGAAAGGAAAAAAATAAAAATGAATAAGAAATATTTCAGGTGACTTGGTTATAAATAATTGTGAATAAGACAGTATTACTGACATATAATTAAAACATTGTAATTTTAGATAATTCGTCCCCCATCTTACATTTTATTGTTTTACATTTCCTAAAGTCACTGTAATTTGGGTCATTGTTTCCTTCACTCTTTCAGTTCCTTTTGCAGCTCATTCTGCTCTTTATCTTGTATTGGAGAGTTCACTGATTTTCCAATAAATTATTCTATAGCTCAAATGATAAAGAATTTTAACCTCCTTTTCTCAATGTTTGCCTAAGAACTACATTCTCTCTCTTACAATGTTTTTTAATTGTCCCGGTTCTTAAGTCTTGTTTTTTATTCTGTACTTGATTTTCATTTTTGGCATGTAAAAATTTCCTTTACTTTTGTACCTATACATTTAAGTATTTTTGACATATTCGTCTCAACATTTCTAGTTTAGTAGTTCAAAGTTTTTCAGGCTATATATTTTTACTTTTGATTTTTGTCCTCGAAGAACTTTTTTTTTTTTTTTTGGTCGGTCGTGGGGCTTGAACTCTGGGCCTGGGCGCTGTCCCTCAGCTCTTCAGCTCAAGGCGAGCGCTCTACCACTTGAGCTACAGCGCCACTTCCGGTTTTCTGGTGGTTTTATTGGAGACAGGAGTCTCATGGTTCTTTCCTGCCTGGGCTGGCTTTGAACCGCGATCCTCAGATCTCAGCCTCCTGAGTAGCTAGGATGACAGGCGTGAGCCACCAGCGCCCGGCTATCGAAGAACTTTTTATTAATCATATGTTACATCTCCTGTTTTCTGAAGACTTCTATCTTTTCTCTCAATGTATGTACTGGCCCATGTTTTGAGATCTTCCAAGTCCACTAATTCAAGCAAACCCTGCATGAACTAAGGGGTAAGATATCACTGTGGATTTTCACTTGACCCAAAACATTTACAAAACATTTTAAAAAATATTCTTCCCTATTATCCATTCATTGGGAGTACAAATTGATTATTGTTTTTCTCTCCTTTCTCTGGTAGCAAGGCACTTTGGGGCAGTTATTTTTATTACTTAGTCACAGTCAGATCACATGGCTCTCAATTCATGTTTTTTTTAAATTTTATTTGCTATCTTTTATGTTTTTAATTTATTGTAGAAGTGATGAACAGTGAGGTTACAGTTACATAACTAAGGTAAGGAGCACATTTCTTTTTAAACACTGTTACCCCCTCTCTCATTTTCTCCTGCTTACCACCCCCCCACAACTTATAAGGTTCATGTGTCAAGTGTCTAGTGAGTATCATTGTTGCATTTGTTCATTCTTTGTCCTGTCAGATAATCTTACATATAAGACAAAGGGTACAGAAAACTAAAACTGAAAGAAAAACATAGAAATAACTGCATACAGGACACAATAAGGACCTCTTATTTCCAATTCTTGGAATTCATTTTGATATGCTTCATTATATATGGTCCTATGCACTCAGCAGTTGGGTTATTGTGATCCCCTGCTAAGAATATCAAAGACATATTCTAGTTCTTACAAATGAGGGAAATCATAAAACCTGTATTTCTTTGGGCCTGGCTTGCTTTCTTGATATAAATTTTTTTCCAGGTTTTTTATTTCCTTACAAATGGAACAATGCCATTCTTTCTGATGGAAGCATAGAACCCCATTATATATATAATATATATATATTATACATATATATAATATATATTATATATCACATTTTCTTGATCCATTTATCTACTGATGGGCATCTGAGTTGGTTTCATGGCTCTCACCTGACAAATTGTGAGTCCTGTTCAATGGCCTCAAAGCTATTTTCCTAGCACTCTCTCTGTCCACCAAAAAAAATGTGTAAAGACAGGGAGATTATCCCTTATTTCAAGTACCTCTCAGCCTTCTAGTAGTCACATGAAGCCAATGTTAACATTCCTCTGGAGCAGGGGTAGAGAGGTAGAAGAGGAAAGGAGCTGATAAGTAGAGATCTTTGACGGCAAATAAGTTCAGATCAGCTAGTTTTTGTCAGCTTGGTTTCTACATTTTAAATTCTTTTTTGGTGGCTATTACAACATTTGAAAAATGTCACCAATTTTCCACAAGCACTTTGAAGTTGTAATCTGTATTTACATGGTAAAGAGTTTAATCTATCTATTAGATAAATGTTCAGATTTCTTTCCCTTCTGATTTTTGTCTTTTGTCAATTGCAGGCCTTGAACTCTGGTCCTAGACACTGTCCCTGAGCTCCTCAGCTCAATGCTAGCACTCTACCATTTGAGCCGCAGCACCACTTCTGTTTTCTGGTGGTTCATTGGAGAAAGACTCTCAGGGACGTTCCTGCTCTGGCTGGCTTTGAACCATGATCCTCAGATCTCAGCCTCCTGAGTAGCTTTGACTACAGACACGAGCCAGTTGTGCCCAGCTCTCTTCCAAAATTTTCTGGACTGAAAGAGGTGAATGAAAGTCTATTTCTAAATGTATTGGTTTGTATTAAATTGTATGTAGTAAAAGTTTTCATCATGACATATATGCATATAATATACTATTAAAACCTATTTTAAGTTTTAAACTATTAGGTGGTTGTCTTCGTAATTTCTACTCTATGAAAGTTTAAACTTTCAACATTATAAAGTATCCTTCATTACTAGTATTTATTGCTTTTGAGTTACAAACTAATTGATCAAATACTGCTTTTGGTTTACATTTATGTAATATACCTTCTACTCTCAATCTTTCTAAATCCCTTTGGTTTTTCATATTTTTTTTTCAAAAATCACTTTTCTTTCAGTAGGTTTCTTACATATAGAACTAGGTTTTATTGTTGTCATCAAACCTTTTAGTTTGCTTTTTATAATAAACTTGCTTGGCTTTAAACATGTTATACCTGATTTTAACAGACTTTTTGAGTTCTACTATATGTATTTTTTAGATTTATCAACACAGTTATAAAATTTTGAAAAAGACTTGTACAAAATCAGTAATTCTTCATTGTGTAGTATTTGCAATTGTGAGTATTGATAAGTTAAGCATATTTACTCTCTTTTACCATTAAATGAATACTTCAATTGTCAGCTTATAAGAAAATCCTTTTACTCTTTGGACCCATTATACTTTCTTCTTCAATCTTCTCCAAATTCATTGTAGTTGTATCATCTATAAATACATATTTATAGTTTTGTTCTTTTTCTTTTTTGCTTATTTGGAAACATCACTTCTTCAAATGTTGGAACTTCTTTTTCTTATCAATGATTTTCCACCTAATTCTGTATTTTCTTCATCTTTCTATGCTATTTACATTGTTTTCATTTTTATCTTCTGTGTATCTTTCTGGATAACCACAGATTTTTATTTTTCTTTCAACTTCTTCCAATTCCATTTTTATATGTATGTTGATTTCATCCCATTTTTTCCTAAAATTTGTTATTTCAAAATTCAGTATTTCCATTTTCTGTAAACATTTTTTCAGTTGTTTTGAAATTGTTTATTGGGTGTTCAGCCTCAGAAACAATTCATTCATCTTTATAGCACATGATGAAATTTTAAATCCCTATTATTATAAATGCTCCATAACAATATTTTTCTGGTAAATGTTCTTCACCTACTAGTTTACCAGTCTTGGAGCTTACACTCAGAGTCTGTGCGTTGTCCCTAAGTTCCTGTTCAAAGGCAGTAATCTACCAACTGATGCACAGCAACACTTCTGGCTTTTTCTCATTAGTTTATTGGAGATGAGAATTTCATAGACTTCCTGGCCAGGCTGGCTTTGAACCGAAATCCTCTCAGTTTCCTGAATAGCTAGGATTACAGGCATGGGCCCAGTGTCTGGCACCAAGTTGTTTTTTTTTTGTCGGTCGTGGGGCTTGAACTCTGGGCTTGGGCGCTCTTCTTGCGCTCTTCAGGTCAAGGCGAGTGCTCTACCGCTTGAGCCACAGCGCCACTTCCAGTTTTCTAGTGGTTTATTGGAGATGAGAGACTCATGGACTATCCTGCCTGGGCTGGCTTTGAACCTCGATCCTCAGATCTCAGCCTCCTGAGTAGCTAGGATTATAGATGTGAGCCACCATTGCCCACTTTGTCACAAATTTTTTGACAGTCAAATTTTCTGAAGTAGGCTATTTAGAAAATGCCTGTGTATTGAAGGGAAGAGACAAAGGCATCTTCTCTACCTTCACAATCTGAAACCTACACCTCTATAACCACAGACAGATTTTGTCCACAAATATGACTTACCTGAATAATCCTTTGCATCTTCTGATTTTCTGAAACCAATTTGATTTGGAAAGGATTCTGCTATCAGTCATAATGTATTTATTACCTCAAATAAAAGTTCTTTTTGCTTCTTAAAGTAAACCTTTGATCTTCAAAAAGAGTACTTTAAGGATAGTTTTTGACATTTGCTATTATTCAACATTTTTATCATTCTCTCTATTCTTTCTATTTATTCTTCATACCTTTAACCAATCTAGCAGCATTAAGCAACATACAACTTGGAGTTAGTTAACTGTTTTTATCTTCAATATTGGTAACAATGTGTTTTAAATATCTTTTAGTCCTGTTGTATTATTTATAAATTTTACAGAAAAATATAAATATATATAAAGAATGTATTAATCATTCACATTTATTCAAGCACTTGTCTGTCATTTAAAAACTGCATTATCTGTGTTTCCTCATTTTCTACATTTTTAAATGTTTCCTTTTATAAATACATAAATTTTTTTTCTTTTGCCAGTCCCTGAGCCAATTTAAATGAGCAGTGTTGTAACTTAATGTATACACTCTGTATAGATCTATTTTCTGTAGTCATGTCTTTGTCTCAATTATTCCTTATAGCTATAATGTCATCATTCTCCCTTATTTTATTTTGATATAAAAATAAATACATAAAACTTCTATTAAGCATGTTATATATGCCTAATAGAATTTTGTACAATTTTCATAACTGTTAGCAATAAATGCCTCATAAATGTAAGCACCGGAAAAAAATTAGTATAACTGATATTCTAGGAATAACCCTATCTAGAAATACTTACATAAAAGTACTTCTTCCTTAAGTTCATTGTACAGAAAATAGATTTGTAAAGTATTATTCATTAAATAAAGAATACAGTAAAAACTACAAACATTAAATATCTATTTACTGCTATAGGAAAAATATTGCTTCAAAATTATTTAAGTTCCATATTGGGGGAAGAAATTAGTTACTGTATAATGTATGAGTTGTAAACATAATAAAAATTACTGTTACAAAAAGAATACAAAAATCACCTCTCAGAAATAACTAAATATACATGGTATTTATTATGTGTAAAGAAAGTTTTCACTAAAATTGTACTAATAAAAAATTCCTCTTGATAAAATATATTAGATTCTTAAAGTGAACCATCTTTGCTGGAAGAAAATAAAAATAAACTATTTTACTTTAATAGCAATTGTATACCTTAGTTTACTATTACTATTAACAAATTAACATTATGTTATAGAACATTTTGTAAACATTTACCATTTTCTACTATTTATCATTATGTCAAATAGGAGTCATTATATACTATATACAAAACAAAAATAAATTTCAGTATTATTTTCTATAACTCATTATAAAAAATATACTTACTTGTGACCTAAATGCTTCAAAAAGTATCCCAGAACCTTCAGAGCTTGAACCCATATGCTTTCACTTTTTGAAGCCAATAATTTGTAGATCACCCTAAAAGTAAATAATCTTTTAAACATTTACTAATATTTTTAAAACACTGGATACAAATAAATTACTAAGGTATGTATTATATTACACTCAGAGCTTTTATAATTCTTTGCACAAATTAAAGGGTAGTACATTTCACTAATCTTTCTTTAAAACTGACCTTCAAATGTACACACAAAGGGCAGTGTGATTGGTTATTTGTAACTAGTTTCTCTCAATATACTGAACTAAGATTTTCAATTTGAAATTATGTACATGTGAAAACTTGGCTTGTAATCCTAGCTACTCAGGAGGCTGAGATCTGAGGATTGAGGTTTGAAGCCAGATCAGGCAAGAAAATCAGTGAGACTCTTCTCTCCAATTAACCACCACAAAACCAGAACTACAATTATGGCTTAAGAAGTAAAGCTTTAGCTTTGAGTGAAAAGCGCAGGAATGACATGCAGACCCTGAGTTCAAGATCCAAGACAGACAGATAGAAAGACAGACAGGCAGGCAGGCAGGCAGGCAGGCAGGCAGGCAGGCAGGCAGGCAGGCAGGCAGGCAGGCAGGCACGCACACACGCACGCACGCACACACACACACACACACAAACACACACACACACGCAATTGCAGTTAATAAATTCTGTATACACTTGCATACTACCCAACATAATTTACCTATGAGTTTGTAAGCTAAATAGCTTTCACATGTAAGGAAAAACACAGATTCCTTGTCTCTCTAAAAGATTTAAGGGAGATCTTAAATAGTATAAAACCTTAGAAAGCCAAAATCAAAGTTCAGCAAAACAAAACGTCAGGAAGCAGATAACCAAAAAGGGTAGGGTATTCAAGGGGAAAAAGGTAGGCATATGAAGAGAAGAAAGGAGGGAAAATGCAGACAAGAATCCCAAGTCTATCATACAAGATTAAGAAGGAATAGTACTGGAAGGATGGCTGAGAGTATAGAAAGTGATTACAACAAAGATATTTGGTATTCATAAACTGCTTTGTTAAATGGCAACTCCTTTGTATGACTAGTTAAAGATAATGAAAGTATTTTTTAAAAAAATAGACATCTGAGTCCACACTCAAATCCCTGTGCCCCAGAGTTGGTATCAATAAATAAAAGACAAACAAACA
Source organism: Dipodomys merriami (assembly GCF_024711535.1). Lineage (NCBI taxonomy): Eukaryota > Metazoa > Chordata > Mammalia > Rodentia > Heteromyidae > Dipodomys > Dipodomys merriami. The sequence continues at coordinate 59,352,099 of NW_027206179.1, forward strand.
AATGAAAATCTGGCTTATATCTTTTTCCTTGGGTTCCACTGTTTTGCTCTTGTGTCATTTTTTTTTTGCTGACATATTATAGGCTCTTATCTTGTAAAATAATCTGTTCTTACTACTTTTGAAATATCCTTATTTCTTATGCAATTTGTTTTACATTTAATTAATTTCCTTGAGTATCAGAAGATTAACAGCAACTTTTCCATTTCCTTATGTGTTAAATTTTTGTTATATGTATTCAAACATTAAGAGAACAGAGAATATTCTAGAATGCACAATTGAATTCTATTAACTACTATTGTCATAATCATACCTTATTCCATTTCTTTGATCAAATGCTGGTATCATTGATGCTGGGTGTTCTGACATTAAGGCTACTAATAACTGTAACACATCATGGATATTTTCATCCTGCATAATAAAAATCACAATTATTTAGTGAGTTAAAATTTTAGTCCTAAAATATTGAATAAAATAATGTAGAAGACCCACCATATGGCCTACCTCATGCATCGTAAGTAGATAATTTAATATACTCTGAAGTTCATCTTCTTTAACCCCTCGATCCTAATTTTTAAAAAATATTTTAGTATTTAAAGGCACCAAAATGATTACTTTTAAAGAAAACAGAATATTAAAGCAGTAATGCTTAATTAAAAGTCTTAAAGTCTTTATAATCCCTAGACTATATAATTTCAAGTTAAATATATTAGAAAATTATCTTTATTAATAGTTATTAATATTAAAAGTATCGTGATCAGCAATATTCATATTACTATTTTCTAAATACATTTTCATTAAAACAAGTTTTACAATTTATCTTAACATTTTGCTTATACTTTCCCTTTGTCTTCATTGTGACCTTAAAAATAAATCTGTGGTAAATATATTATACAAGCTTTCATAAACTGAAACAAAGAACATTTTATAGATTTTATAGGATAAATTATTTATGTTTAATTCTTGTTAATACATTTGTACTACATTCCTTAATATGGAACATTTAACCAAAAATTAAGTTACAAAAGCTGCTACTAAGATGCATGGAATTTTGAAAGTAATTCATGAAAGGTAGTCTTTCCTAATTTAATGACAAAAATTATAGAAGCATAATAAAAGTTCCTTTTCACCTTTTATTTTGCAATGATGAGTTACATAAATTATTTTACCTTTAGTATGAGCTGTTTCAGAAAAAGCAGCATAAATGCACGAAGTGATATAATTTCTTTTTGTGATGGCCTGGGACCATCTAGAAAAAAGTTAGAGAAATGGGGAGAAAATCATACTAGTATAGGCTAAAACATTCAAGCCAGAATGCCACATGCTCTTAAATAATAAAATTAATCTCTAACGTGCTGGAGTACAAGAATAAATTATATAAGAAACAAAAATAGTTGTTCTACTTTGCTGTCAGTTTTCATTAAAATTCATTTATTGGTTCTCTCACTTCCCTCTCTTTGAGGTGGTTGGAACCAGTGAAGCCCTTGGGCCAAGGTCTAGAAGGCCACAGGGACCAAGGAGACGTGAGCTCTGATGGAGGCAAGGAATCAACAAAGGGTGGCAAGACCTTTCAGGATTAGTTCCAAAGACCAAGAGCCAGTATGGTAGTCCACACTAAAGAAACAATTCAGATTGAGCAGGCAGCAAAGACTGTTCCTGTAATGTAGAAACTAATAAGGGAGTAGGACATGATGGCTTACACCTGTAATTCTAGGTATGAGAGAGGTTCAGATTGAAAGGATTTTGGTTCTAGCCAAACTCTGGCAAAAAAAGTTTACAAGATGGCATCTAAACCCATTTAAAAGCTAGGTGTGGCAGTACATGTTTGTCATCCCAACTACAGAAAGCATGAATAGGTTGATCACTGTTAGGCTGACCTAGATAAAAAGAGAGACTTTTTGAAAATCTAACCAAAGCAAAAAAGGTGGGAGTCATGGTTCAAGTCTTATTACACTTGCTTAATAAGCACACAGCTCTGAGGTCAATCCAGAGTATCATCAGAAAGAGAAAGCAAGCAAGCAAGCATGCAAGAAGATGTTATATATTTTAAAACATTGTTTTCACAAAGTAGAGTAAGAAAACAAAATATGAAAGGTAAGAGTCACATTTGACACTATCACACAAGTGGTTTGACTATGTCATAATCACATATTCATGTGAAGATTTCTACTGGCCAAATATGAAACAATCCAAACATCAAAGTAAGTGAAAAAATAAACAAAATGAACAACAACAAACCCCAAGTGAATGAACAAGAATAGTATTTAGGCTAAATATGCCATGCTATCTGTTTTTAGTGGTTTCATTAGAACAAACAAAACATATGTACTTTTATAGTACCTAGAGCAATTTCTAAATAAAAATGACAGGGTTATCTACTTTCAACACTGACTTTAAAGTATTGTAAGCCCCAAACACTTAATATATCTGCTTTGCAAAGAAAACATAACAATTGTTGATAAAACATACTGAATAAAATAGTTACCATGTCCCAAAATTAGTTTATAAATGAAAAATAGTAAGTAGATAAAATTCTTTCTAGCATTATTTGGCAGACATTCCAGTAGACCAATTCCAAAATGATTTATCTATGAACTAAAACAACTAGGGAAAGTTTTGTTGAAGAATATGATATGTAAATAGTCTTAATGTCCTTTCTACCAACTGCTTTTTAGTTTTGAAGGACAAAGGAGACATTTCATACTGAAAAAAAATCATGGAAAACAATGCTTCATCAACTGTTCAAAGTTAAAGTCATTTATGACAAGATAACTGAACATCATGTACCTCCTTGACATGATGCAATGAGACAGAAACATAATGAGTTTTCTGTAATTCCTGGCAAAATAAAAAATATTAACCACCATGAGCAAATATCCAACAAATCCATATTAAGGGGCATTCTGAAAAAGTAATTTCTTGTATTCTTTAAAAATGTCAAGGTTATGAAAGATAAAAGAACTACTCCACATAAGAATGTTAAAGTGACAAAGTAAGTCAGTGCAATACAGAACAACAATAGGAAAAGAAGTTTTTTTTTCTAAAAAAGAAATTATTGGGCTAATTAGTAAAACCTCAGTTAAGTCTTTGAATTAGATGTACTAAGGCTAATTTCCTGATTTTAACTTTAACATTTTTTACCAGACAGTGGGAAGTCATCACATGTAAAATTTATTCTTAATACTAAAAAGTATCCATACACAATATATGGAGGGACCATAAAAAGAGAATAACAGTAATAAAGTGTATGAAATAAAAGGTTAAGATACTGGGAAATGGGAAGGGCATATGAGAATTCTTTCCATAATTCTCCTAAAAATTTAAATCATATTTTTATTATCTTTAAGCAGTTTCCTTGTTTTTTCAAAATTAGAAATTAATGTCTGACAGAAGAAATTAACATTTGTGACTATATTATTTGCTAGGCAGGATATAGTGTAGTGTTCCAGAAAAAAAAGGGATACTAACTAAAAAAATGATTCAAATTTTAATGCTCTCAGAGCTAACTTTCCATTTCTTTTTGTTGTTGTTGTTGATGATTATGGGACTTGAACCCAGGGCCTGGGTGCTGTTCCTGAGTTCTCTTGCTCAACCACTTTGAGCCACAGCACCATTTGCAGTTTTCTGGTGGTTAACTGGGAGAGATAAAGATCTAATTGACTTTCATGCCTGAGCTGGCTTTGAACCGTGATCCTCAGATCTCAACCTCCTCAGTACCTAGGATTATAGGCATGAGCCACCAGTGCCTGGCTCCATTTCTTAATGTATAAAACAGCATGACATCAACAACATGGGTATAAAGATACAATCTATGTACGTGTCTACATTATATGTTATTAACCATTAACATGTCGTAAATTGTAGCATAGAATTCAACTTGTGGCAAGAATTTAATAGACTTTAATCACAACAAACTTAAAACAATGAAGAAGTTCTTAAAAGATAAACTAGGTCTGAGTAAGAATAACAATTCTTACAGCCTTGTTCCTGAAATAAAAGTAAATTCACAAAAAAATTAAAATAGTGAAGTGCTATTTCCTTTACCCAAAAGAAATGGATTCCTAACACATTATCACTGAAATATAAATAAATATATTTCAGAAAAAAGCTCAAAATGAATACATCAATTCTAAAGAAATAAACAAACTACATAGAAAGAAGTGTATGGTCCTGGTATATACTGAATAAACTATACATAAAATGTAAATAGCACATCTTTATAAACTACAGAAATAATGTAAATACTAAATCCTCTTACTACAGAGAGCTGAAAAAGAAAATGGTCTTAAGAAAATCTTAAAAGGGGCTGGGAAGGTGGCTCAGTGGTAGAGCGCTTGCCTTGCATGCTCAAGGCCCTGGGTTCGATTCCTCAGCACCACGTAAGCAAAAAGAAAAAGCCGGAAGTGGAGCTGTGGCTCAAGTGGTAGAGCGCTAGCCTTGAGCTGAAGAGCTCAGGGACAGCGCCCAGGCCCAGAGTTCAAGGCCCCACGACCGGACCCAAAAAAAAAAAAGAAAAAAAAAAAAAAAAAAAAAAAGAAAATCTTAAAATTGTTTTTGGAATGTACAGTTGTTTATTTTTTAATTTTTTGTTGTAAAGATACTGTACAGAAGGGTTACAGTTACATGAGCAAGGTAATGAGTCCATTTATTATTGAACATTGTTACTCCTCCTTTGTTTTTCCCCTACCATCCCTTTCCTCCCTACCTCCCTACCTCCTCCCGCCCCCGGCCCCCATTCACTTTCAACATAGTGTCTTGTACATCTCATAGTTACAATGGTCAACCTGTATCCTTATTTCAGCATTTTGTTATTTCCCTTCCCCTCCCCAAGTTAGAAAAATGTATATACAAGATGCAGGACACCAGAATCAAATACAGTGACAACAGGGGTTATACCATGGGGGAAGAACATACAAAAGAAACAAACAAAAACAAAATTCACCTAGTACATCGTAAGTACATTAAAAAGAACAAGAAAAAATCTCTTGTCCCTATGCTGGGGTTTGTTTCACTTGGCATCAAGTTATATGGTCATGTGTACATAGCTTTTGACTCTTCTGCTTGTCCTTGACATATACTAGTTATTGCAGAAAAGGGAAACCATGGGACCTATGTTTCTTTGAGTCTGGCTTACTTCACTTAATATAATTTTTTCCAAGCCTTTCCATTTCCTAACAAATGGGGTAGTATCATTCTTTCTGTTGGAGGCATAGAATTCATGTGTGTGTGTGTGCGTGCGTGTGTGTATGTGTGTGTGTGTGTGTGTGTGTGTGTGTGTGTGTGTGTGTGTGTGTACCATATAAGAATACCTTAATTTTGTAAAAATTTCTAAAGAGTCTAATCATAGCTTTATCTAAATGATTAAATTCATATATTTTAATAATGAGAAACAGTGAGAGAGAAGATGCCAAATTTCTAAGGACAATTATTCAGATAGCTTGGTTGATGAATAACATTTTTTCTTTGATAGTGTTTTTCCTATAATTTTTATGTAATTGTTAAAACTGGCTTTCCTTCTTAGAACATAATATAAAGCATCGTGAAAAGAGAGTGGTGGTACATGCCTGCAACTGCAATTATAGGAGATGAAGATAAAAGGATCATGGTTCACAGCAGATCTAGGAAAAATCATGAAACACTATCTGAAAAAACACTAAAAATTTTTTAAAAGCCAAAAAAAGATTGAGAGTTGGCTCATGTGGGAGGGTACTTGCTCTACTGGGGCAAGGCCCTGAGAAAGAAGGAGGGAAGGAGAAAGGCAGATAAGTGGAGAAGGAAGGAAGGAAGGAAGGAAGGAAGGAAGGAAGGAAGGAAGGAAGGAAGGAAGGAAGGAAGGAAGGAAGGAAGGAAGGAAGGAAGGAAGGAAGAAGGGAGGGAGGGAGGGAGGGAGGGAGGGAGGGAGGGAAGGAGGGAGGGAGGGAGGGAGGGAAGGAGGGAGGGAGGGTGGGAGGGAGGGAGGCAGGCAGGCAGGCAGGCAGGCAGGCAGGGGGGAAATGGGAAAAGGGAAAAGGGAAAGAGAGAAGGGGAAAGGAAAAAAAGAAAAGGAAGGAAACTTAGGGAAGGAAAGGAGAGCTAGATACATGGATTTTGAATGGTTAAATTAGTTCTTACTACTACAACCTTCAGAACAAAGGATAAATTGGTAATAAAAATTGAAAGAAAGGTGCCTCTCTGTAACAGTGAAAGCAAAAGCATTAGAAAACATTGTTAGTAACTAATATGATGAATCAATTTGGGTGTTCTGCTTTTTGTTTTTTGTGCTGGTTCTGAGGCTTGAACTCAGTGCCTGGGTACTATCCTGAGCTTTTATGCTCATAGCTAGCACTCTATCATTACAGCCACAGGTCTACTTCTGGCTCTCTCGTGGTTAGCTGGAGAGAAGTATCTTATGGACTTTCCTGCCCAGGTTGGCTTCAATCCAAGATCCTCAGATCTCAGTCTCCTGATTAGCTAGGATTACAAAGGTGAGTCACTACTACCTAGCCCTCCATCAGTTTCTGATATGATAAATATATCTTCCTGAACCTAAACAAAAATATCCAGGTAAAAATGAAGACTACTGTTTTCACACTCATCTTTACTCCTAAAAAATTTAATACTGAAAAGCAATAAACATATGTTTACAATAAGCCATCTCAATACCAGTCTACTTCATAAGAAAGGAAAGATCACAGTGACAATTTTATAATCATGCATATCTGTTCACTATAGTAGTACTCAGGACACAGAACAATCCAAAGAGAAATGGAAACACTGGGAGTGGTGTACTTACCTAATCCTTTAGGAGTAATACCACTACTGTCAGCAGGATTAATGACCCAGTAGTAATATTTTAATGTGTGCATTAGCTGTAATACTGTTCCTACTCTCCGGATGGTTGTATATATGGTAGCAGTTCCAATAAATTCAGCAGACAAATAGGTATACAAGGAAAGTTGAACCTAATACAGAAAATTACCAGATTACTAACATAAAATGTCTCAAGTGATTGTAAGTAGAAATTTAAATTTAATTCAAATAAAAGTTAGTGAAGACTAAGAAATGAGGACATATTAAGACTTTGAAAAGAACTTTTCTTATTATATATTTTTAAAGGAAAATGTTCAAAATACAATCAGTCCTAATATAATTGATCCTAACACCACTGATTTTATTAACAGTCATTTATACTAAAGAGTTTAATAAGAATAATAGCCGAGCAACAGTGGCTCACACATTTATTCCAAGCTACTCAAAGGGCTGAAATTTGAGGATCATCTTTCAAAGTCAATCTGGGGAACAAAGTCTAAGAGATTCTCATCTCCAGTAAACCACACACAAAAAAAGCCCTTAGAGGAACTGTGGCTCAAGTGGTAGAGTGCTAGACTTGAGCAAACAAGCTCAGGGAAAGCATGCAGACCCTGTTCAAGAAAGGTCCAGAGGAAGGAAGGAAGAGAGGAAGGGAGGAAGGGAGGAAGGGGGGAGGGAGGGAGGAAGGAAGGAGAGAAGGGGGGGAGAGAAGGAAAGGAAAGGATGGAGAAAGGGAAGGAAAGAAAGGAAAGGAATGGAGGGAGGGAAGAAAAGGAAGGAAGGAAGGAAGGAAGGAAGGAAGGAAGGAAGGCAGGCAAATGGAAAGAATACAATAAAGGTAGCTATTGACCAATAACTGGAATCTAATGAGATATTAATCCAATGAGAAAATACAATTATTTTCAAAGTTAACTATGTCGACCTTTAGAGCCTGAGCACAGGCTCTGAGATTCTGTATCTAGAGCTCTATCACTTGAGTCACAGCTCCACTTCTGATTTTTCTGTTTTTGGTATTTATTGGAGATAAAACTCTCTGAGACTTTCCTGCCCAGTCTACTTGTGCACAGCTATCCTCAAATCCATCCTCCTGGTTACTAGGATTGCAAACGTGTGTGCCAGCAGCACCCTGCTAACTTTCTTAAGAAAAGGAGGGCTGAGAAGGTGACTCAGTGGTACAGTGCTTGCCTAGTACGTATGCCTGAGACCTTGGGTTCAATTCCTCATGCCATATAAGCAGAAAAAGCTGCAAGTGGTGCTGTGGCTCAAGTGGTAGGGTACTAGCCTTGAGCTGAAGAGCTCAAGAACAGTGCCCAGGCCCAGAGTTTAGGCCGATGACTGACAAGAAAAAAGGATTTTTCAGTAGTTATTCATAAATATATTTCTTCACAAGACCAGAACTAGTATCAAATATACCCAAAGTTCATGTGTTTAATCCAAAAACAAATCGTTTAAATAGGGATACAGGTGGCCCCTTTGCAACAATGAGATGTACAAGTCGTTATGTCAAAAACGAACTTTACAACTTTGGTGGGGGGGGGAAGATTGGGTAGGGGGACAGGGGGGAGGATGGGAAGGGATGGGAAGGGGAAACAAAGGAGGAGGCTACAACGCTTGATAAGAAATGTACTCATTATCTTGCCCATGTAATTGTAACCCCTCTGTACAGTATTTTCACAATAAAACATTTTTGAAAAAAAAAGATTTTAAAATTTTAAGATACCCTAAGTGAAAATATCCCTCATTACTAATATGATCAGCACATAAGAGGACTAAACACAACTATGAAAAATAAGACCTTTATCTTACACTCTGAAAACATTACAGGATGGAATAGGAGAAACCCTAGGTCTCCTTGGCACAGGCTGAAATTTTCTTAATAGAGACCCAGAAACACAACAAATCAAAGAAAGGTTGGACAAATGGGATTGCATGAAATTGCAGAGCTTCTACATGGCAGAGGACATAGCTAGCAAGATCAATAGAAAGCCCACGGATTGGGAGAAGATCTTCACTAGCCATACAACAGACAAGGGCCTCATATCTAAAATATACCTGGAACTCAAAAAGTTGAATCCCCCAACAACAAATCTTCAAAGAAACAACTGCCCAATAAATAAGTGGGCTAAAGACTTAAAGAGAAACTTCTCTGAAGAGGAAAGAAGGATGGCCAATAAACACATGAAGAAATGCTCAACCTCCCTAGCCATAAAAGAAATGCAAATCAAAACAACATTGAGATACCACCTCACTCCAGTTAGAATGGCTAAAATCAAGAACTCTAATAACAACAGATGCTGGAGGGCATGTGGACAGAAGGGAACCTTACTGCATTGTTGGTGGGGATGTGGATAGAAGGGAACCTCACTGCATTGTTGGTGGGAATGTAAACTTGTTCAACCACTTTGGAAAGCAGTATGGAGGTTCCTCAAAAGACTCCACATAGAGCTCCCCTATGACCCAGCAATCCCACTTTTGGGCATTTACCCAAATGTTCACAAACAAGACCACACTAAAGCTACCAGCACAACTATGTTTATTGCAGCATTATTTACTATAGCTAAGATATGGAACCAGCCCAGATGCCCCTCAGTAGATGAATGGATAAAGAAAATATGGTATATATACATAATGGAATTCTATGCCTCCATCAGAAAGAATGACATTGCCCCATTTGTTAGGAAATGGAAAGGCTTGGAAAAAATTATATTAGGTGAAGTAAGCCAGGCCCAAAGAAACATAGGTCCCATGGTTTCCCTTATTTGCAATATCTAGTATATGTATGAGTCAAGCAAAAAAGGTCAGATAAGGTGATGTTAGGGAAATGAACCCTAAGCTATATATTCAAATGTCTTTATTCTTTCATGCGATTGTTTCTAACACATTTATAAGATTATTTCTTTGTTGCTTTGTATGTCCCTCCCCCACAGTATAACCCCTCCTTTCACTGTATTTGATGTCGGTATAATTTGTGGAGGGGAAGGGAAAAAACAAATCGTTTAAATATGGATACAGGTGGACTCATTGCAACAATGAGATGTACAAGTCGTTATGTCCAAAACAAACTTTACAACTTTGGTGGGGGGGGGGAAGGATTGAGTGGGGGGGGGCGGGGGGAGGATGGGATGGGAAACAAAGGAGGGGGTTACAATGTTTGATAAGAAATGTACTCATTATCTTGCCCATGTAATTGTAACCCCTCTGGTACAGTATTTTCACAATAAAAAGACATTTATCCTAAATTTAGAAAAATATCTACTTTATGTATATTCTTATTTAAAAATAAATATTATTTATATGTCATAATATAACTCATGTTCAAAAGCCCAGTACTGGTGGCTCGTGCCTGTAATCCTAACTATCAGGAGGCTGAGATCTGAGGATCATGGTTCAAAGCCAGCCCAGACAGGAGTCTATGAGACTCTTATCTCCAATAAACCACTAGAAAACTGGAAGTGCTAGCCTTGAGCTGAAGAGTTCTGAAACAGCACCCAGAACCAGAGTTCAAGCCCCAGGACCAACAGAAAAAAAGAATTATGTTCAAAATGAAAGAAGTTTCCCAATCAAAATGACTGTAGCATCCATGATACAATTACCTTTTTTGTTTTCCTCCTCTTTCAAAAATTTGTATACCAAAGTCTCTTCACTGAAAAATCATGAATTATACCAGATAACATCAGAGCTTACACCAGTGTTATAGCAAACTTAATTTTTTATATTTTTTATTGTAGAAATACTATACAGAGGGGTTACAATTACATGAGCAAGGTAATGAGTACATTTCCTATAGAGCATTTTTCCCTCTTCCTTTGTTTTTCCCCTACCATCCCTTCCCTCCCCACTTCCCCAGCTACTCCCCCCACAAAGTTGTAAAGTTCGTTTTCAACAGTATCTTGTACATCTCATTGTTACAATGGGTCAACCTGTATCCTTATTTTACCTTTTTGTTATTTCTCTTCCCCTTTCCTTCTCTTCCCCAAATTAGAAAAATGTATATATAAGATGCAAGACACCAGAATCAAATGCAGTGCAAACAGGGTTGGGTATACAGTGGAGAAAGAACATACAAGAAAAAAAAATCACATAATACATTTAACATACATTAAAAACAATAGCAAGATAAATCAAAAACACTTTTTTTGTCGGTGGTGAGGCTTGAACTTTTGGCCCAGGTGCTGTCCCTCAGCTCTTGAGCTCAAGGCTACTGCTCTACCACTTGAGCCACAGCGCCACTTTCAGCTTTTTCTGCTTATGTGGTGCTGAGGAATCAAACCCAGGCCTCAAGCATGCAAGGCAAGCACTCTAGCACTGAGTCACCTTTCCAGCGCCTCAAACTTAATTTTTAAGTAAGTTAGTTTATTTTCTATTTACACATTAAATACTTTGATATTTCAGGCTAATATAACTGTGGTGGGATAACTATAAAATAATCCAAAAAATTAGATAGTTACTACCATGTATTTTAGATCCAGTAATTATAGAGTATAACATTATATTAAAATAAAATGAACCAACACAAAATTCAAACCTTTGCAGGTGTGTGTATCCAGATGGCTGGGTTAAATAAAATGTGGTCACAAAGCTGCTTTAGTAAAGGTGCTCCATGAGATAAACCATCAAGGTATTTCGCAAAGGATAAAAATTGCTCCAAGACAGCTCTAGTTATATGCACCCTTGAGGACTAAAGCAAAAGAGCAACAAAAATTCTAACTGAAAAGATCCATAATATCAAATGACACAATTGTATAAATTAATGTAAGTATACAGAATTATTCATCTGCTATCCCTCATAGTTTAAGTTCAGAACACAAAGTTTTATATATTACTTCTCAATAAATTGTTAATTATAAAATGAAAACTAGTATTTAATTATACTTCTTTAGTCTGGCAAGGTGATATATGCCTATAAGTAAGTGGTGGCAAGAGGATCATACATTTAAGTGCAATCAAGGCAGATTTAGCAAGATCCTACCTTAAAAAAATAATAAAAGGGCTGAGGAGCATAACTAAAATGGTAGAGTATTCACCAAACACAAATTTAATCTCTAATAATACAGGGGAAAACACATATGTATATAATAATAGTTCCTTGAGTTATAGAGATTATATACCTCTCATTTTTCATATATATTCATTTTTCATATAATTATAGATACATATCTCAGATCAAATAAAGCTATCGGCTCAAGCTAACAAAGTGGAATTTATAATAATGTCAAATATCATAAGGAAATATCATACATAGAAAATTTTTAATCATAAAAATTGTAAAAAAAAGACATTGGGAAAGAGAGTTTCTTTCACAGAAAGTAATTCCAAACTGAAGAGATAATAAACTGACCCTATTATTCCATTAAATCTTTTCTCCAAAAGTTACAAATGAGTTCCCCATCTCTCTTTAGCATCAATCGTTCTAGTCTACTCATAAACAGATCAGACTCTACTAGACAAGTTGTTTTAATTTGGCTTTCATGATCTTTATACTATTCCTCAGTGTCCTTTGCTTAAATATTACTTTCTTAGACTTCTTTCCTCTATACATATAATATGACTTCTAGGAGAATTCAGTCGCAATATTCATTGCATATCTTATGACACTAAGAAAACTGAGGGGAGGAGATGGGATGGAAGGGATAGGAGAAGGATGAAAAGGGTTGACATTGATCAAGATGCACTGGACTTATAAACTGATTAGTTGAATGGTAACTCCTTTATATAACTATAACTCCTTTATATACTATATATATAGGATATATATCATATCATTTCATAATTCAGTATAAAAATGATAAATATTTCCTTATATTGAAATGACATCTAAAATATTAAAGAGAATATATTATTAAAATTATATTTTAATGTATAATTTAAGTTTGTTTCACCTGTAATATTTTACTAATATCTGAAGTTGCATATGAGGTTCACATTATATTTCCTTTGGACAATGCTACCCTAAAATAAGTGAAAATGTTAGACACAAAAACACTCTTCATAAAAGGTAATAATTTAAACTCAAATACCAGAAACATATCTTCCTTGATAAATCATCAAGTGATCTTTTCTGTAATATTATAGGTAATGAATTAGTGATTGATGAATCCTGAAATACATGTCACACTGTATTTTTTTCCTTAGTTTCCACTGACTGAAGTCAAAATAGTACCACAGGATATTCAAAGTCTGAAAGATTGAAACTGTCTTACTAATCTTTACCTTCCATATAAATTATGTACATGTTCTATGCTTCTAACCTGGTCAATTTTTGAGTATGCATTTTCATGCTTCTACATAGAGCATCTCAAACTTAATGAATTAACAACAAAGTGTAAATTAGGGTTAGAGATAATAAACTAAGTGGCAAGTAATGTTATGAAATAAAATTCAAAACAAAAACTACTGTTGAACCAAACAGATTTTTTTTAGATCAAGTTTGCCCACACATTCTAATACTGTTCCCTTCAAGGTGTAACTAATATCTTTATGTCTACTTCCTTTATTGTAAAAGTAGACCTCAAGACTTTTGGTTTAGTCATTTAAAAAAATACACTTAATACTTAATATTTACTGGGCACTCTCTTTGACACTGTGGAAAAAACAGGTAACAAAACTGAAAAAAAAACTTCTGGCATGTTAAAAACTATTTCAAGGAAAGAGATAGAAGTACAGATAATAGGTAAAATGAGAAGGTAAACTGTGTGACACTAGATGTTAATAAACTCATTAAAAATACAAGGTACAGATAAGAAATTTGTGGGTGAGTTGTCGTGTTATTGAGAACGTAGTCTTTAATTCAAATTAATGATAAATAAGAATTTTACATTAATAAACCTGTACACTTGACAAAATACCAATATTTTCTGCATATAAAAGAAAATATGTGGTAAAAACTGACCTGAAATAACAATAGTATTTCTAGAGGTTGGGAATGGCATTTATGGAAGGGTGAACAGAGGGAGGCTAGGGTTCATTAGTGCACATTGTGTATATATATATACATATATACATATGTATATATGTATATATATATACATATATATGCTGAAACATATCATACTGAGCACAATTAATAAGTATAATTAATCCATATTAATTTAAAAAGAATAAAAAAACTATAAATGTAGATTTTAAGTTTTCTTCTTGTACTTATGTTTTAAATAAAGATTCTTATTTCCTAAACTTAAAACAGAAATGAGAGTGTTTAAATAAAATAAAAATGTAAAACCAAGAAAAAAATAAGTCAGTGGAGTGAAAAATAAAAAAGGAAACTGCCATTTAGGTAAGTACTAATGAGTAAGCGGCTGAGATCCAGAGGATGAAGATACAAAGTCACTTAAGGAACTAAAGTCTACAAGTGTCCATCTCCAAAATAACCAGCAAAAGCCTTTTACTCCCATTTGAGTCAAGGCTCAAATGGAAGTAAAAGGCTCTGAGTTCAAACCTTGGTACTGGCACTGTTTGTTGAAAAAATTCTTTCTTCAGACTGTTTTTGGCTCCCATATAAAATATTAGATGACTATAGGTCAGTGGGTTTATTTCTGGGTCTTCTATTTTGTTCCACAAAAAAAAATCTACAAGAAATGATACTTGGAACTTCAATAAAAGATGAAATTTTTTCTTTAGTTTTCATTTTCACTCAAAAAAACAGTCACTAATTACATTTCTAACATGTTTAACCATAATTTTAAAATATTCTTAAACTAGTAAATGATATGACCATTGAGCCAGGGAAAGGAAGTTACAGAAAATATGATTAGCAATTGTCAATTATTTAGTTATGAGAACTGCATATCACTTACCTTTTCAAGTAAGTAGCCAATGACTAAAAAGCCTTTTCCACCCAGCATCTGTTCTTGCATGGCTACTGAACTTTTAAGTAATTCAACCAGGAATGCCAAAAGAGTAGCACTGCATATAAAGTACAAATAATTTCATTTTTCAGTCATTAAATGTTTATTATAAATATGTTTCACGTCAATCATTATGCAAAAAATAACAACCATAGTCTAATATCTATTTGATGATAAAAGTTATTTATATAAATATATCTTCCCACAAGGAGCAGAAAACTTTTATGTTTTTTAAAATTAAGTAGAATAAATGGAAAATAACTACATATTTTATATTGCATAAACATCAAATCTTATCTATATAACTATGTAATTCCTGCTCTAAGTAAACCTAACATAAAACATACATATGTAATATCATAATATAGATTGTATCATAATATTCTTTGGAAAAACAAACTCAAAGAAATTTTAATATTTGTACAATATTGTTTGGAATGAACATAATTAGCTGTAAATAAATGTATTATTTAAATGTGCTTCTCATACACATTTTAGTTTTAAAAGATACCAAGAGAAATATGTAATATATCATCTACGTCTACATATGCCCTCAGAAATTTTCCTGAGAACATAGGAAAGAAATGACTCATGTATACTGAAATGAAAAGTTGCAATTAATTACACAGTATATAGACAAACACACAAAAGCACAGATAGTAATATTCCAGACAAAAGTTAAGTACTAGGTACATCATTGAATGAGTGAATGAGGGGAAAAAGAAAAAGAAATGATTGTATTGAATAAAGCTTTGATAATGTATTTCTTCACAAAATTACATATATTGATTTCAAACACCATCACATGAATATAGCATTTCTGAAAGTAAAAATATATGTCCTTCACTATGTGTTTAATAGTTTACAACAAATTGTTATAAACATTTCATAAAGAATTAAAATATCTACCAAAATATTAGCTTAAGTTACCTATTTATATTTATAAGAAGTTTAAAGCCACAGATTTCTAATTATCTTTTAAAAACAATAGTATTTGTTCTTACAAAAACTAAGAAAATTTGGTAATGTGGAAGACTTGACAACTGTTATGGAATCTCAAGTTATTCTAGCCTCTGAATTATTCTAGCTCTCTGGTTTCAACAGAATTGACAAAGAACCCATTTCTATGATAATGTGGCTATTTTTGTTCAAATCAAAATTGTTATAACAAGAACCAATAGCAACATAATCACTATCATAAAATTAATGGTTTAATGAGCTACATGATCCCAGCTTTATAAAGTACACTACCAAGAAATAAAGCACTTCATATCAGTAAATTAAAATTCAATTATATTAATTTGCCCTAAAGCCTTAAACCACAAAAATAATTAAATATTACAAATCAATGGTATTCTTTTACTTTGTCCTTAGTCAAAAGAAACATATTTATAACACAACTACCAAAGGGATCCCTTAAGATTTTTAAATGTTTTTGTAAAGAAGTATAGCTATTAAACAATTTAGTCCATTTTAAATAAATTGAATCAATAGTCAAGGCCACTTCACAAATAATTGCATAAGTACTGTAATACATTTAAGAATTATGCTTATATATTTGAAAAGAATAAAGAAAACTACTATATAGAAGTTACACAATTTCCTGATCTGTTCATGAATTTTTATCTAAAATTACTTAGTGATTTAGGAGGAAACTGGTTTTCTAAATTTCAGCTCTGTCAAAAAGAAAAGACTAGAAATACCTAACTATGGTCACTATTGTCCATGAGAACAGGCAGAAAAGGTAAAATCACCTCCTAAGTAGAACCATATGAAATTATAAAGATGGCATGGATTTTAAAATTATTTTATGTCAGAAGAACTAATCATTCTCCAACATCTAATATGTTAACGAGGACCTATAAATATGGTTGAATTCCATTGCAAAAACAGAATATCATTTATTGTAATCCCCAAATCTTAATACAACTATACTATCCATAAAATATTAATTTCACTTTGATAATAGCCATACAATAATGGAAAAGTCAAATACATTCACTAACCAAACTATTTTTAATTTGTACCTAAAACCCAAGGCAATAACAATACCAAATCTTTTTTTAAAAAAATCTTAAAAATACGGTATATTTGACATGATGGACGTATTAGTAAATAGATGGCCATCTTCGAAGAGGTACATTTTCAAACATAATTTAACAAACTTACCAGTAACTAAAATGCATCGGATTGCTGCAGGGCTCACAATAAACTTGCAAAATTCTGTGTACTGCCATACAAAATTTCTCTCCATTCTTGCCTATTTCCAACTCCCCTAGATACAAAGGCAAATATAAAGGATACTTCAGCCCATTCCTATATCTCCTACATACCACCTCCTGTCTAGAACACATCAGTTCATCTGCAGAGGATCTACATATACAAGATAAGCCAAAAAGCAAGTAGCCATGTCAGCCCAAACTAGTGTACACAACATAGAAAATTCTCTTGAAAAGTATAGCAATACCAATGGAAAGAGTGTTGTCAGAGCATTCTATTGATAAACAAAAATTGTATTATGCTATGAAGTTAAATTGCTAAACTTCTCAACAGACAGTACTGTAACATTTACTCTAAGAAGCATTACTACTTCAGATATGATTAAGGGTTTTTAATCCTGTCTCTTTTTAAGGAATATACCACTAATGTTTTATTGAGTTGAATTTTTTCTTAAAAATAATTGTAATCTTCTAATTCTTAATAAATTTAATTAAGTAAAGAAATTGTATTAATTTTTAATATAAAAATACGAGAGCTAGACCCTGGCAAAATAAAAGAAACAGTATAATGCTGCCTGTAGTAACTCAATGTATCTATTTCTCTCCAGATCTTTCTATCCATACTGTTAAAACAATAGCACAATAGTCTTGGCCTACCTATGTCTGAGAATGGTATAAATAGAATTAACTTTTAATAAAAGATAAACTCTTACTTAGATTCCATTAATTTTATAGAAATTCAGATTCTGATAACCACCTTAATTTTTCCACTTAAAATTTCAAAATAACTAAGAGATATAATTAATAATATAACCCAAGAGGTTATATTAAATTCGTGGTACTTCTAATATTTAAAGACTTGGTACATCATTTTTAAGAATTCATAGATATCCTGAATTCACTTCAAAGTTAGCTCAGAGAAGATACAAAGTATTCAATGTGCTTTGTATCAAACAAGTAATCACAGCTAAATTTACTTTTATATTAAGAAGAAATTAACTAACAAAAAAAGAAAGATTCCCCTAAGATTCAACAACCCTACTCATTTGAAAATATGTGTTTAAACTCTGGAGAAGTCTACAGAAAAAAGGATAGAATAAATTCTGAATTAGATTAAGTTTCCATCAAGATTTCAGGTACCAGTAAAGGTGAGATACCTTTTGACATTTCAGAAAGTTTCATCTCTTAAGAAGACTAATTCAGTACTGAAATTAACTGAAAGCTTTCAAAAGATGATGAAATTATAGAAAGCATCGAACACTACAGATGTTATGGATTTCTTTCACCACAAAACTTTGCTAAGTAAGAGTGATCATATCAGAAATGAAACTGTAAAAGTCCACACACAAAATAACTTCACACCCAAGACAAATAATAATAACTTCTTAGTGAGTATTTAGTAGTCAGTTTTAGGCAAGGCGCTCCTAAAGATTCTAACTCAAAGACAACTGCCTAAGTGTTCAACAAAATCCTGGTACAAACAAACACTGTCACATTCTTCGTTGCAGACATCAAGCCAAAGTATTAAAGAATACGGTGAAATGCAATGCAGATGGAATGTCCCTACTATCACATGAAATGACTAAGCCTGACTTTGGTGATGAAATCTTTTCAAGTAATTTCTACCTTTCCCTTCAGCCTGATAAAGAAACAGGTTGTCTTATTAACTGAATTGATACTTCTTAAAGAGCCTCCTTCAGAAGATCTATTCAAAATTAGGCTGTTACATATTTAGGTCTTCCTTTGTTTTTTAACAGATTTTGATTTTATGATTCATTGGCCTATTTCTGACAAAGGTAGAAAGAAAAAGAAAGAAAATAAAAGAAAGTTTCAAAGTCTAAAAGTTTGTAATTTAAATGCATCAATTTCTGCTATAAAAGGAACAAAATTTTCAGTTGGAAAGGAGTTAATTCTAATCCACTCTCTTATTATAAACTGATGTATACTGTCATTAGTTACCTAACAAAATTCATGCAGTTTGAAGACAAGTCTTTTTATGTTTGTTCATATATTTACTGAAGATATTTAATGTTTACCAAAAACATACAAATAGGAACAAAAATCTCACAAAATTGAATAGTTCTTCAGTTTAATTGACCCTACCTAAAAGATCTCATAACAAACTAAATAGCCTCTTCATGAAAACTTTTCTGGACATGTTAGAAATAGCAGACACCATTCATTAGTATGGATACCTATTAGAAAATTTAACTGTGCTATATCTTAATACTTAAGCAGAAACTAATCAGTTAAACATTAGAAAGAAAAAAATAGAGGCAGTTATGGTCATACATAGGTGATCTTAAATACCTGTGCATATTATAAATGCTCTTGAAGACCAAAATGTGGCAACAGTAAGACCAAATGCCGAGTAATAGAAGTGTTGACATTTTCAAATTCAAGAAAGCAAACAAAAGCATCTAACTACACAGAACTGTTTCAGCTATGAAACATTTGATACATAAATATTACATATGCCCAGGCATTTTCCATTCTTTGTAGAATTCATTTTACTTTCCAGTGATCATACAGTTAAGACTAATTTTTATTTAACTTTTGAGGGATACAACTCTTCAGAATCAATGTGTAGAGATACATAGATTTAACCACTATCACAGTCAATACCCAAACCAGTTCTATCACATCAAAACTTACATTATCTGTTCCTCAACAGCTGTATTAACACACAGAACCTCTCATTCATATATATATATATACATATATATATATATATATATATATACACACACACACATACATACATATATATCACTACAGTTTTGAATTTTAAGAATGTAAACCTGTGTCCAAAGACTGAATTCTTAACTTCAGCATAATGCCATTGATATTCATACAAGTAGATGCATAAAACCAGAGTTCTTTCTTTAATAAATAGTGTTAATTGAATAAATGTACTGTTCAGGGCATTAATTTGTAACAAACATTAATTTGTAACAAACATTTGGGTTATGGGATGGCATCTGTGGATAGGGATATTATGAAAGTTCACATAAACTGTGTGTGAACACAGTTTTCATTTTTTCACAAATATATACAGAAAGTTGGAAGCTGAAGTACATACATGTATATGTATGTTTAACTTTATTATGAAATAAAAATTGTATTCCAGAATGTCAGTAACATTTGGTTCACTGAAAATCTTTGCCAACATTTAGCACTCTAAGTATTCTTATTAGTATATATTAATTGTAGAAAATAATTGTTTTAATTATGACATTTCAATGTCCTATGAAATGTAGTTTGATCCTATTTCCACCCATCATCCCCTAAAGCCCAGTTCACCCATAAATTTTCTTCCAAATTTGTATTTTTTTAACTAAATCTACATTCCACATGAGAGAAAACATGCTAAGACTTTTTCATAGCATGATCATATCCAGTACCATCCATTTTCATGGGAATGACAATTATTTGATTTTTATGCACACTCTTATGCATATATGCAACATTTTCTTTATTCATTCATGTATTCATGAACACCTAGACTGACTTCTTAATGTATATATTATAGTTTCATAATTAACATGTGCAAATATTTCTATTATACAATGATGATGATTCTTTCAGATGTATATCCATCAGTGATAAAGCAGGATCATATAATAGTTGTATTATTTGTACTAGCTTCCATAGTGGCTGAGTTAATTTACATTCTCACCAACAATATATAAAACCCGTTGTTATTTTCTAAATAACTATTACAAAAGGGGTAAGAAGACATCTCATTGTAGTATTAATTTGTATTCCCATGATGGCTATGATTGTTGAGCATTTTTTTTTCATGTATTTGTTGGGAATTTGAACTTCTTTTGAGGACTATGTTCAATTCATTTGCTCATTTATTGATGAGATTGCTTGTTCTTCTGGTGTCAATTTTTATGAATCGGTATTAATCCTCTCACACTCTATAGGCTGTTTCTTCGATCTGGAAATTGCCCACTTTGCTATGCATTAACTTTTTAACTACATGCAATCCTATTGTTATAACTTGCTATTATTTTCTGAACCATTAGAGTCCTATTCAGAAAATAATTGCCCATGTCCATATCTGCAAGTGCAGTCCCAATGTTTTCCTCTGGTAGTTTCAATGCTCCAGGCCTTACATTAAATCTTTGGTATATTTTGAATTGATTTTCTTTTAAGAGTGAGAGGTAGGAATCTAGTTTACATCTCCATGTGAATATCTAATTTTTCCAGACTGATTCTTCTTGGAGACTCTTCTTCAGTATAGGGTTTTGGGCACCATGAGAATGAGAGGGGGACGGTGTGGGTATGGGTGTGGTGTGTTTTGTCACATGGGTTGGTAGTATAATTTGTAATAATGTGACATCAGCTATTTCTATACCTATAGCATTGCTTTCAAATCAGGACTGTCTTTGCTTATCAAGTATTGTTTTCCTTCCATACAGATTTTAGGATTACTTTCTCCATTTCTGTGAACAATGGCATGCAATTTTGCGTTTCTGTTTGTGTGTGTGTAAAACATGAATCTATCATTTTCAATAATACAGCAATTTTCCAGCCCATGAACATGTGTAATCTGCCCATTTTACAGTGTCTTCTTCAAAATTATTTTTCAGTATTTTATCATTTTTTGTACAGGCATTTATCACACACTTGGTTATTTTTTTAAACTATTTCGAATGGAACTGTTTTTTCTGATTCCTTTCTCAGCACGCTATTGTTATTTAGGTTTTTAAATTTTTGCATGGTCATTTTGTATCTTGATATTCTGATAAAATGATGATTATACCTAAGTTGTCTCACAGAATTAAAGTCCTTTAAATTATAGGATCTTGTCATATACAAGTAGGTATAAATTCATCCTTATTTTTCTCATTTTTCTTTCTTTCCTTTTTTATTGTAAAAACACAGCGGGGTTACAGTTACATGAGTAAGGTAATGAGTACATTTCCTATGGAGTATTATTGCCTCTTCTTTTGTTTTTCCCCTACCATCCCTTCACTCCCACCTCCACAACTACCCCCCTCCCCACAAAGTTGTAAAGTTTATTTTCAACATAGTGTCGTATACATCTCATTGTTACAATGGGTCAACCTATATCCCTGTTTAAGCATTTTGTTTTTTCCCTTCCCTTCTCCAAATTAAAGAAGTGTATATACAAGATGCAGGGCACTGGAATCAGTGAAAACAGGGGTTGTATTGTGGGGGAGGAACATACAAAGAAACAAAAAAGTCACATAGTACATTATTAATATGCTAGAAACAATAGCAAGAAAAAAAATATTTCTGTCCCTATCCTGGGGTTCATTTTGCTTAACATCATCTTATCTGATCATATGTACATAGCTTTTGACCTTTTCTGCTTGTCCTAGACATGTACTAATTATTGCAAATAAGGGAAACCTTGGGACCTATGTTTCTTTGGGCCTGGCCAATAGACACATGAAGAAATGCTCAACTTCTCTAGCCATAAAGAAATGCAAATCAAAACAACATTGAGATTCCACGTCACCCCAGTTCGAATGGCAAGACTCAAGAAATCTAGTAACAACAAATGCTGGAGGGTTGTGGCCAGAAGGGAACCCTACTGCATTGTTGGTGGAAGTGTAAACTTGTCCAATCACTGTTCTTTCTTATACACTATTCTTTTGTCTAAGATTTAAAATACTGTATTAGACAAATGAAGAGAATAGACACTCATTCCATTTTTTTTTATTTTGGAGATATTGTGTTTTATTATATCTGATGTAATGTTGATAACAGTTTAGCTGTATATAGTCTTGATTGTATTCTAATTATTTCTATTACTTCTATTTCTGTTTTTTTCTTGTTATGTGGATCCTGGAACATGAACTCAGGGAATGGGTTCTGAGTTTTTTGCTCAAGGCTAGTACTCTGTCACTTGAGCCACTCCTCCACTTCACTTCCAGCCTTCTGATGGTTAACTGGAGATAAGAATGCCACAGACTTTCCTGCTTATACTGACATCAAATTGTGATCTTTTGATCTTAGACTCCTGAGTAGCAATGTTTACAGACATGAGCTCCTGGCTCTATTCCTAATTTCTTTAGGTATTGTATTTTGAAGAAATGTTGAATTTTGTCAATGATCCTCAGATCTCTGATTCCTAAGTAGCTAGGTTTATAGGTGTGAGTCACTGGCACCTGGCTCTATTCCTAATTTCTCTAGGGATTTTTATTATGAAATAATGTTGCATTTTTGAATTATTTTCTGTATTTATTGAGAAAATCATGGGATTCTTCTTTATCTATTTGTCTTGTGTCTATCTGTATGTCCTAGCATGTTTGCTGATTTGCAGACAGTGAACCATAACTGCATCTCTAGAGTAAGACCAACTTAATCATAGTGTTATCAATTCAGTTTGCAAGGGACTTCTTGAGGATTTCTACATTCCTGTTTACAATGGTAATTGTTTAAGTAATATTTTTTGTTGCACCCTCATCTGGTTTTTATATCAAGGTAATACTGGCTTCACAGAATGTATTTCCAAGTGTTTCTTACCTTCTTGTTATATGAGCTTGTTTAAGGAGTATTGGTGTTAGCTCTTCTTTAAAGATCAGAGCCAATTGTGATATAAACCAATACAAAGAAAAAAGTCAAGTGCTAATGGCTCATCTTGTCATGCCATCTTTTCCGGAGGTTGACTTTGGGACTCTCATATTTCCTGCTAGACTGAGCAAAAATGTTGAATGCCTCTCACAACAGAAAATAAAAGCTAGGATAAGACTTGAATCTATCCTGTGCAGAGCAGCAGGAAGCAAACCATAGGAGAATCACAATCCAGGCCAGAATTGGAAAAATCTGAGACACTATCTCAAAAATTACTATAACAAAAAAAAAAAGGTTGATAGTATGTCTCAAATGATAGAACACCTTTCTAGCAAAGGAAAAGCCTTGAATTCAAATTACAGTATCACAAAAAAAATCTGACAGAAATCACATTTGAATCCATCTATTTACCAGCTTTTCCTTTTTTAAGAAAACTATTACTGATTTGATTATATTGTAAGTTAATATTTATATTCTCTTATTTCAGTCCTATGTTTTGTGTGTCTAAAAACTTACCTACTCAAAGTTTTCAATTTATTAGGATATAAATTTTCAAGATGTTCTCTAATGATACTCACAATTCAGTAGTACCTTTCATAATACTGCCTTTTCATCTGTAATTTTATTAAGTTTTATCTTCTTTTTCTTTTGGTTAGTCTGGGTAATGGTTCAGCTCTATATTCTGCTGAAACTTCTCATTCTCTGAGTTTCAATTTCATTAACTTCGAAGAGCCATGATCTTTTGTTATTTCTTCTATATACTAACTATAGGTTTCATTTGTTTTTCTAAAAACTTAAACTACATAATTAGATTATTTAATAAAGAACACTTTGATTTTTGCAACTAAGGCACTGACAGTAGAGCCTTTCCTCTTAGAACTACCTATACTATACCCCAAAGAATCTGTTAAGTTTTATTTCCACTTTCACTTGATTCAAGGATTTTAAAACTTCTTGATTTGATCAATGACACACTTATATTTCAAAATATATTGGTCAATTTCTATTATGTTATTAATTTCTGTGGATTCTCTCTTTTTGGTTTTGGAATGACTTGCTTACTGGTCTAAATTGTTAGCAACTTGGGATAAAATTCTGTAAGACATTGAAAACAATATACAGTTGTTAGATGGAGTATTTTGTACTATTCATTAAGTATTTGATCCATAGTTCAATGTAACTCTGAAACTTCTTTGCTAATTTTCTTTGCTAATTTGATAATTATTGCACAATCATTATTGATGAGAATGGGGTATTGAAATAACAAACTAATATTGTATTATCTTTCACAAACTATCCCTTTATGACCAATAGTGTTTGTTTTATGAAATTCTATGAACCAACATTGAGTGCACATAAATTTATAACTGATCTATTTCATGGATTATTCCCTTCATTAATATGGAGTCTGCTTATTTCTTCTAACTGATTTGAATTTTGCTTTGTTAGATATGAGCACAAGCTAAATTTGCTTGCTTCTGGATTCTATTTGCTTGGTGGGTGCAATTTCTGAAATTTTCCATTTCAATCTGAATGTCTCTTTGCTAGTGAGTTGTACATCTTGAGACCAAAATACAATTGCTTTTTGTGCACAAAGCAAATCACCCAGTCTGCATCTTTTCAGAGTTATAACCAAATATATACAACAGGATTGTGAATCCTGTTACTGTAGGGATTCCAATGAATTGTTTTATTCGTCACCCCAGTTGATTCAAATACTATTTCTTTCTCTTTATTCATCTTTGAAGTTTTGTGTTTTACTGTTTGACATGTTTATTTCCTAATTTTCATTTGTTCATATATTCCTCTCATAAAAATCTACTCTTTTCTGAGTTCTTATATTTGTGATGCCTTCTTTTTCACTTGTATATAAGATTCCATAAGTATTTTCTGTTAATACTGACTTACTGTCATTAATTCCTTTTGTGTGAGCTTCTCTTAGATCTATTTTTCTCCAATGTCTTTGATTGGCAATTATTTGCCAATCACCATTCCATACTTTCTTGGCTTTTATTGCTTCTTCTCAGAGGACTGTTGTAAATCTGAGAAGTTTGCCTTAATAAGTAATGACACTTATCCCTTGTAGCATTTGATATTTTTTCTTTATTCTACAATTTTGCAATTTTAACTATTACTTGACGTTGACAAGCTGTTTTCTGGTTTAGTCTATTTGACATTCCAAATGTCTTCTGTACTTGGATATCCATACCTTTCCCTAGATTTGGGGAATTTTCTGCTAGAATGTCATTCAAATAGGTTTCTATGTCTTTAGTTTCTCAGCAATTTCTTCTACCCCGTGAATTCTTAGATTGGTCTCTTGAACATGCCCCAGAACTCATAAAGTTGTAGTCATACTTTGTAGCAGTTCCTCAATCTTGTCTTCAATTACTTTATTTTGTTTCTTCTTCATCTACTTTATTGATGGCAATTCTAGCATATTTTTTAATTTACTGAATTTTCAATTTCTGCTATTTCCATTTCTTACCCCTTACATTTCAATTTCTTTGCTTAATTTCACATCCATGTTGTTGACTTTCTCATCCAGGTTTTGAACTTATTTCTTATTTGTCTGGACTTCTGAATTATTTGTGCAGTATCTCAACAATTTCATTAAGTTTGGATCTGGTTTTTGAAGAGCTATGAGCTTTGAGAGATAATACTGACTTTTCATGTTTCTTGTGCTTCTACATTGTGAATGTGTATCTATTGGGATGGAGATCTCTTTCAGCTGTTTTTTGGTATGCTTTCTTTGTGGGTAGCCTTCTTTTTATATTATGATCCACACTACCTCAGAAGACAGAAAGCAGAGAGCAATAACAAACATATAATTCAAAAATACATTTTAATATAGTTTAAATATTATAAACTTCAGGTCAGTAATTCAATAATTTCCCAAGGATAGAAAAGAACAGACCTAAAATACTTATATGATGACCTAGGAATTTAAATTTTGTTAAAGGTAATAGTATGCAATAAAACCAAGATCAGGGAAGGAAAAAAATTAAAGTAGTACGATATGAGAAGGAAATTATATGAGATGAAGGAATAAAAAGCAAACATGAATGACACAATGAAGTAAATACATAGGCAAAACAAAGCATCACCAACAAAAACACCAGTCCATATCTTCCTTAATCAAGAAAATTGATGTCTCCCCACCCTATTCCTGTCCTCCCACTTCACTCAATCACAGACTTGTCTCTTCTAATTTACTTTGTGAAGGGCGAAGCCATTATTATCTATGAAATCCAGACAAGTTATGCCAGAATGATGCTGTCTTCAGGATGGGCCTAGTCAGTGGTGGATTGACAGTATATTTCCATATGCAGGCCTATTAATACAGTTATTGTAGTAGCTGCCCTTAAACGTAAGCTTCCCTTAAAAACAGTTGGGTTGTTTACTTACTGCTAAAGGTTGAGAGCTCTTTATGTATTCTTTATGTAAAACCTTTGTCAAAGAAGACATTTGCCATTATGTTTTTTAATCTATATTGTGTCTATACATTACAACATTTGTAGAACAGAAGTATTAACTTTGATAAAGTATGATCATTTATATCATTTTCTTCTTTCATAATATTATAATTTTGGTGTCCTATCAAAGAACATTTGACCTAACCAATGTTAAAAAGTTTTCCTCCTTTGTCTCTTCTAAAATTTATACTTTCATTTTTTTTACTTTAGGCTTAATTTTCAAGTTCATTTTTGTATAAGGTTTGTGGTTTAGGATGAGCCTCACTTTTTGACATATGAATATTCTTTTTTTATCAGTCATGGGGCTTGAACTCTGGGCCTGAACACTCCCTCAGCTCAAGGCTCAAGGCTAGTGCTCTACCACCTGAGCCACTGTGCCACTTCTGGTTTTCTGAGTGGTTTTATTGGAGATAAGAGTCTCACAGACTTTCCTGGCTGGGCTGGCTTTGATCCACGATCCTCAGACCTCGGCTTACTGAGTAGCTAGGAAAACAGGTGTAAGCCACTGGCGCCTGGCGACATATGAAAATTCTTAGCCCATTAAAAATTACTTTGTACTTGTACCAAAAATCAATTGTCCATGAATGTCTGTGCTCATATCTTAACTTTATTTTTTTAATTAACATATGTGCCCAGCATTCTGTTAGTACCACAGTGTTCATTATTATGGCTTTACAGTAAGCCTTAAAACTAGATAAACATAATTCCCCCAAATTCTTTCTCAATATATTTTAGCTATCTTAGTTACATTTGTCAAACCACATAAACTTTAGAATCAACTTTATAAAAAAAAAATCAAAGTATTATCTTCCAAGAATTTTATCTGACTTTTTTAGATTTATTCATGTTTTCTTATCCAAGAGTTAGATTTATTTAGGTTTCAGATTTTTTCATTAAAAATTTATAGTTACACAGATATCATTAATATTTTGTGAAATTTATACCTAAATACTTAAAAACTCTAAAACTATTTTAATAGTGTTTTAAAGTTTGGTACTCTTTAAGAAATACAATTATTGACTCACACAGTTAATTCTAGCTTCTCAGGAGTCTGACATATGGATCATTGTAATTCTAGGCCAGCTCATGAAAAAAAAAGCCCACAAGACTCCATCATCAAAATAAACAGTAGGCTAGAGGCATGGATAAAACGAGCAAGAAGTTGAGTTGAAGTGTATAGCCTTGAGTTCAAGTCTTAGTACTGCAAAAAAACCTACAAAGTAATATATAACTTAATGTATTTGAGCCGTTTGTCTTATAACCTTAATAAACATATTAACACTAGAATTTTATGCGACAATTCCTTGAGAATTAGTATGTAGAAAATCATGTCATTTGTAAAAACTGATAGTTATATTCTTCTCTTTCCAATCTTTTTCATTTGCATTGCTTTCTTACCTTATTGCATAGACTAGAACCCTTGATATGCATATCACAGAGCACAAAAATTATTACAGATTTACTTTCCCACATTCTTCTCTTTGCATGAATTCGATATTTCTTAGTTCTGGGGTTCTTTTTTTCCCACTAATTTTGTCAAAAAAAACCCATAACTTTTGTTTTCCCATTCTGTTGTATAATTCTGTAATTCTACCTTCATTCAGAGCCACCAGAAGGTCAAAGAAGTAAATAAACTTACACATTTTTGTTTTACTCTCTTGGGGACCTAGCTTTACTGATCAAAGAGATTTCTGGCTCTTAAAAGTTTGTGCTCCATTTGTGCCTCTGTTTCTATTGTAATGAGACTACAGAGGCTAGGACATGAAAGGATAGAGGTAAAAAAATAAGACAGTAAAACTCTTTAACACACACACATACACACACATAAACACACACGGACACGTGCGCACACACAGAATTTCTGTGATCGTTGTGCTCAACTCTTAAGTTTCTGGTGCATTTAGTTCACCCTTAGAATACCGGAGGGGGCAAAAGTAAACTGACCACTAATTCAAATACTAATCCTACTCCTATGAGTTTAAGACCTCTCAAATAGGTGTTTCATGAATTCTGCCCATGTAGACATGTTATATTGTTTTATTTGTGTATTTGAGTGACATGAAGAGAATATGCTCACTCTATTTTATTTGTAATTATAACTAATTTATTTAATTTTATATGGACTTAAAGTAAAAATTAAAATCATCTAATGTTTTCACCCCACCAAGCAATCTTTCTGAGTAATTCTCACTTTAGCATGCTAATGAAACATACTTTTGCAATATAGTAAGATACTGGCAGATGGTATGAGAGTCAGGTTTAATTCTATTCGACCACCACATTTCCAATATTATTTATATTGTAACAAGAAGCATAATTCTAAACAAGAATCATTGTAACTTACTAATGTTACCTGCTATGGAACCAAATATACCACAGACATCGTTAATTATTACAGTTCTCATTTCATATTGTTTTTCATGTGTATAATGAAGATTATATTTCCTACCTTAACTATCTTATAAGCTGCAACAATTACATACATAATTTTCTAGTCTCTCTTTTTCCCCTCAGTAAATACTGGCCACTCTAAAATATAATGGTGAACCCTAACGTTTTGCATCCCTGAATGTATAGTATTAGGTAACTGAG
The DNA here is from genome assembly GCF_024711535.1 of Dipodomys merriami. Classification (NCBI taxonomy): domain Eukaryota; kingdom Metazoa; phylum Chordata; class Mammalia; order Rodentia; family Heteromyidae; genus Dipodomys; species Dipodomys merriami. The sequence continues at coordinate 59,381,568 of NW_027206179.1, forward strand.
CTATATGTAGATCTTTATTGGGAGAAGCCACCAAGTTTCCAAATTTGGTATTACATACCCTATCCTGACTAATATATTTTCTGACTAATATTTTCTGTCCTTACTTCATTTCTAATTTTTTATTTTATCTTTTCTATTAGATATTCCAGGATATTTGATTTAAAACACTTTGGAAACACTAAATTATTCTACGTTCTTACATATGACAACATCTTGCATAGTCACAAACAGGCGGTAAGTAGAGACTATGTAGTCTGAAAGAAATACACAATTATAGATGGCTATGAATAATACTGGAAGGTGGAATACAAAAGCTCAATATGCATAAGAAATGGTAAACTATCTCCTGTTCCTAGAACCAGAAAAATGAATGGGCCTCTTTTAACAAGTACTGTCTAGAGTCTCTTTATTGTGTTTATGTGATTGTGTTAGGCCCTGACCTTTTGCAGTGAAGAACGAATTAAAGTACGGTTTCCTGAGAACAAACAATGCTTCAGTGCTTATTATAGCTTCCCCACTATTTCTAATACCATGTTTGCTCTATAACTTCATTCTGTAGGTATGGCTGCAGAATGAGGAACAACCATAGAACCCATACTACAGGCAAAAATACTCCTCCATTCTACTGGCAAATACAAACTCAACTCTTCTGTGGGTTGCAATATCCTTACTCAAAGTCTCATGCCTCATATCAACAAGTTCTGTCCAGCTATAGAAAAACCTGACCACTTTTTCAAAATCTTCATCACATTCATGAAATAGATTTGATATCTAAATGATTCCCTAGCCATAGCATCCATTCTTTTATTAAAAAAACAGAAAATTTCAGTTTTCCTTCTTAGTACGCTGTCCAAGTTTCTGCAGTTGATGGTGCTGGAATATATTTTCTAGTAGCATCATATATATATATATATATATATATATATATATATATATATATATATACACACACACATATATAGTATCATATATATTTGGCTTCTCATAAACATCTAGATTATGGCTCTAAGGCCATAATGGATATTATGATTCCTTTTAAGTTTGAAATTGTCTATTCTTTTATATAATAAAGGAAAAAATATTTCGTGATTCTGTTGAGATAATGATCTCATGGCAAGATATTTTATATGACATACATCATTTAGAGTACCCTCCTGTTGTAACTGTTATAAAATTTATTGCAGACCAAAAGTCATGATGATGCTAATTATGACTCATGTTTTGGGAATTTGTAATGGCTTTGGAAGAAGTCTTCTGAACTTTAAAAAATTTATTTTAAACTGAAATATAAAAAGCATAATTTTACAGATTAATGGGGTACTATGTTTTTATATTTGTATATACTGTATAATGCTTAAATCAGATTGATCATAACTACTTTCTCCAAAATATATCATTTCTTTATGTTGAAAACATTAAAAATCCTTTCTCCTAGCTTTTTGAAATGGACAGTGCATTACAGTTATCTATAGTCATCATACTATGAAATTACATATTACAATTTCTTATTCTTAACTCATTATAATCTAATAACTACTGATTTTGTGCTCAAGTGGTTAAACTCTAGGGCTCCTCATTTTAAATCAGGTATCAACTTTGGAGGAATGTTTTTTAATGAATAGTTTGGGGAGTTGTTTCCTTGGTTAGGTAGTTGTGTTTTTAGTTGTACTGGACACTGAATTCAGCGCTTTGGACACATGCTGGACCTCACAAATGGTAGACAAGCACTCCTGGGCATGCCAGAAGCCAAATCTATAGTTGTATAGATCTGTGTGCCACCGTGTCCTTAAGAACTGCTCTTACAAAGAAAAAGGTTTTGTTGCTTTGTTTTGTTTGTCCATGTGGGGCTTGAACTCATGGTCTGGGCACTGACCCTGCACTCTTTTGCTAAGGCTAGTGCTTTTGTGCCACAGCTCCACTTCCAGTTTTTGAGTGGTTAATTGGAGTTAAAAGTCTCACAGAGCCTTTTCTGCCTGAGCTATTTTCAAACTGCAATCCTCAGATCTCAGTCTCCTGAGTAGCTAGGATTACAGGAGTGACCCACTCATGCCTTGCCAGAGAAAAAAAGTTTTTAATATCACTTCAAATTATTTTATGGTGCTTCAAAGGTAAAACTAAACTCCTTCATCTAATATTAAATGATTTTTAAAAATTTCTTTGAGAGATGATGATGACTGATAAAATGGGACATGAATATAAAGAAGTATTTTATAGGGTGACCAATGAGGAGAAAGGATGGAGAAGGAATATAAGGGAGTGGAGAAGATCAAAAGATCACTCACACACACAGATCACAAACTTTAAAATAGCACAATGAATTCCACCAAACACTATATGAAGTATGGAGGATGAAAAGGAGCAATGGGAATATAGTGGAGAGTGTAAACTTTTTCCAAGTACATTGTTTACACACATGCATGGAAACCTCACAATAAAATGACTTTGTATTAGTAAAAGCAATTGAGACTGGAGTTGTGGCTCACTTGGTAGAACTCTAAATGAGAAACAAAGCCAACTAAAACTAAAGCCCTGAGTTCAAACTATAGTATAGCCTCCTCTCCAAAAAGTAAAAGAAGCAGGAAAAAAATTCAACTTCTATATTCTGCACTTGAGTTGCAGAAGTAGGAAAAAAATTGATACAATTTTGGTATAGTCCAAAGATTTCCTTTAATCCCTCAATGTGTTCGGAGTTCTGTCACATTTGCCAGATACACAACAGAAGAATGAATGTTAAAAAAAATCTTACTAACTTCATAAAAATAGACAATTAATTTCTATGAACAAATATTCAAAATAATGTGTATATATATTCCCAATATAATTAAACATATCAGTCTGCAACAGATTTTATAGTTTTTAATACCCAGATTGAGAGTAACTATTACCTATTAAATAAAAACAAATTACAAAGAAAGTATCTAAGGTGGAACAAATACTACACAACTGTTAAAATGGAATCCAAAACTAATAAATATCTAACCTTTTTATAGAAATTAAATTCTAACAAACAAATTTATAATTCATGAAATATAACATCATGAGAAAAATAGTACTTCAGATATTACCCATCAATTACTGAGAACTAGGAACATAAGATTTTCTTCTGTCTCCAGGAGCAATCTACAAGAAAAGTATAAGTGTGAGTGTATACATGTATGTATGTATGTGTGTATGTATGTATGTATGTATGTGTACAAACCTATGTATACAAAAAGTCTATCAATTCAGTCCTTTCACAAAGACTACTTTAATAAAGAGCTCTATTTATGAACTGGGATTATCAATTTGTAATGACCTCTGCAATATTAGGTCCAAATGAAGTTCCATTAAGACTGAGAGGATCTTATCTGATCCTATTCCCTACTGTATAAAACAATGAAGGAATTCCATATCCCATAGGAAAATATAAATATTTTTGGTTCCAAATACCTATATGCATCCAGTACTTGTTTTAAATATTCATTTCACAGAAACTTTATCATTTCTTTTATATTCCATCAGTCTATCGAACAACCTACTTTCTTCAAAATTAAATAAGCTTTTTACCCTAGGATTCTTGCCTTTTATTTATAGTTTTACTTTGTACTGTAAATCTATTTAACCATGAGATCTTCAGCTATATTACTACTGATAACTAGTGTACTTGACTTTCAGACTTACAAAAGGCAACTATCAACTATCTAAACAGCTATGAGTCAACTTTACCTCAAAATGAAAATAAAACTACATCTCCTTCCCTAGAAAAATTTCCTTCTTCCAGTTGACAGCAATTGTAACTTGTCCTCCCATTTCAACTTGAGTTAGCTTGCAACAAAAACAACAGATCATAGATTTTAAAGCAAGATTTTGCTTATAATATGTACAAGTTGTTAATCTCCCCTTCCCACTAGATAAGACCCCTTTCAAGCTTCCAATTATTAGCCCCAACAAAGTAAGATTAAAGTGACCCTGCCAAGTTCACAGGTTCCCAAATGCTGGGTCATAAAAGGGAGAGATGCCTAATGATGTCATCTGAAATATAACAATTAAAGCACAGGGGCAAAATAATATTTTTAATATGGAATTAACCAACTGCTTTACATTTTAGATTATACGTGACTCTTAAACTCTCTAGAAAATAATTAAAAGATGCTCCTACTCTTTAATGCTTTTAGACAACCACTAAAAAGAAATGTTTTGTTGTTCTAAAGATACATGTATGCATCTATACCCATGGTTTAAAGTATACTCAAGTATCATCAGTACAGAGTCAGTAAAACAAAGGGTCAGTACCGGGATATTCTTTAGCCATTCAGTATGTCCTAATACTTCCTACTTCTCTTATTTTATATGGCTTGCTTAAGTGGCATTACTTCAAAGATGATTTCAGTACAAATTGTTAATTTTTTTTCATAAAGGCAAACAATCAAGTATGATTGCCAGTGGTATATTTTTTTCAGAAAACGTACTTTTAAATTAAGGAAATATAACTGGACAAGCTACAGCCTGTTAAAAATTTTTAAGAATGATGTTTTATTGCATAAATCATTACAAAATTTATGAAATTATTTTAAACCAAGTCATTAACAATTTAATGATTATTAATTATATATTGTATATATTGTATAAAATAAATAATGTTCATGAGAAAATATATTGTTTCACTTATTTTGCACAGTAAATATAAACTCTAAATGAATGGAATTAAAAATATATAATGAAATTTAAATAATCTATGTACAATGGATATGTTTATCTGAATTAAAATTCAGAGAGTATGGTTAGTCAAAAAATTTATATACCACAGCTAAGAGTCTGAGGAAATATTGTTAAAATAGTTAAACACTATAACCCCTGCTTTCACTATATTTGATGTCAGTATAACTTGTGGAGGAGATGGGGATAAACAAGTCGTTTAAGGATACAGGTGGACCTGTTGCAACAATGAGAAGTACAAGTTGTCATGTCGAAAACGAGCTTTACAACCTTGGTGGGGGGGTGGGGGGGGGAAGGGGGAGGATGGGGGGGTAGGGGAGAGGCTGGGAAGGGATGTGAAGGGTAAACAAAGGAGGAGGCTGCAATGCTTGATAAGAAATGTACGCATTATCCTGCCCATGTAATTGTAACCCCTCTGTACAGTGTGTTCACAAAAATAAAATAAAATAAAATATAAAAAAAGGTAAAGACTAAAATATTAAACTTTCTAGTTTTTTTGTTTTATGACAATGGAGCTAATTATGACCCTACATATAGCATTTAACTAATGGGGCTGCTTGATTATTTTTACTCAAAAATTAGAATTAATTATTATAATAATTTTAGTTAGCCAAGATAGTGTTGAAAAAAATTATGACTTAAGTTCACTAAGTTAATTAACAAGTCATTAAGTTTTGCAAGAGAATGTTTTAATATGAGATTCTCTAAATTGACCTTATTAGTCTATCAAACTTTCATTTATAATTAAAAATAAAATTTTCCTAGGAAAACACATATTTACAAATATTCACTTAAATTATGAGTTGTAATTAATTTGTGTGAGGACATTACCACAAATATAGTAATTCTTAAGTATTCCATTGTAGTTTAGACTGAGAGTCAGCCACGCCTTAAGAGTGATCTTGAGGACAAATTCTATTTCTTTCTTCCTCATTATCAGAATAATATAATGATTTCATTAACAAAATTCTTAAAATATTGCTACCATGTTATCAAATGGTATTTCTTTTTATTACCCTTGTATTTTTTTCAGAATGTTCTCTTGGCATTGAATGTAATGTAGCTATTTGTCTTTAAAAAACTTTACTAAATTGATAATGAAACTATCTTTTAAATGAAACATAGACATGATATCATGTACTGAATAACTATTTTGTTCTACCTCTACAAACCCATGGACATCACCATCGCATCACAATCAGACACTATATACTACAACAGGGTTTTAACCAAAGAACACTTGCCCAGTGTACTACACATTATCTAAGAAGTTCTCCAAGTGTCATTTTGTTAGAATTACAAAAATCAAACTGTATTTGGTTCAAGAAAAGATACTTTTTCAAAGAAAAGCTTCTCTAAGTCACAGAAGGACAGTTGTCTTGTTTTGTATTGCCTATCAAATTAATTGCACTAATTAATCTTTTAAAAGTAGTTCATTTTTAAAAGAATAGACCACTTGCAACTAATGTAAATGATCATCTAATTCACAGGAAAATGAAGTTTCTGTTTCATTTACTAAATTTCAGACAAAATGTAAATGACGATCATCATTTCAGGATCAGACTTAAGCTCTTTGAATTATTTTGTTAATTGTTTGATCAGCTTTAGTTATTAAATATCAAATATGTAGCTAAAGGAAATCTTTGATTTTTGTACTCAAACTCACTGCACTGAGAGGAATCAATCAATATTAGTCCCCCCAATATTAGTCCAAATAGCCTTGATCACTTTAGAAAATTATTCAGGAAAAATTACTGAGAATATAAGATACAGAAAATTATTCAGGAAAAATTACTGAGAATATAAGATATATGTGTATATATGTAGGATGATGTACAAACATACTTAATTTACTTATTGAAAAACATATAATTTCAGAAGCTTTTTTTGTCACAAGCTACCTGACCTAGCTAAATAGTATTTATTAATAATTTATTACTAATAATATTTTATAACATAATAAAAGTTTAACTATTTTTCTAAGTCTATATACAGTATTATTCATGGAAATTTAAGTACTACAGGGGAAGTTAAGCCTAATGTCCAGCTAAACAGAAACTTTTCAGGTTCCTCTGACTTGCTGCTGTCATCTGTAATTGGAATTAAGACATATATCAGCTGAAATCACAACATCTAGAAAATGGACAAATTACTCAAAACCAAGTTTCATCAAAATTGAAATCAACAAGGCAAATTCTAGTTAATTTCTTAAGTAATTCTCTAATGCAAATAGTATTGTAAGTTAAAGGAGAATCATATAGAGTAATATGAGTTCCAATTGTAATTAATTTCTTTAGAATTTGTGACATTGAGTATTTTAAATATAAAATTACAACATTAGAGACAACAATGTGCTCACTGTCATCATAATAGCTAAGACAAGAATGTACTGAGTAATTCTTACATGTGATTAATATGGTTTATTAATTGGTTACATGTAGTCTAAATAATCTTGAGTACAAACTATTATGACTTAATAATGATAGATATACTCAAAGTAATAACACACTTAAAATTGTACTAATAATCAATATTAAGCTCAAAGTTTGTCTTGAAAATCCACATATGAAGTAACAACTACAATAATATAGCATCCATAATAAAAGCTACAAAAATATTGACACAAACCCCATCTTTACAGGCTCCCTAAATGAAATATTTTAATTTCTATAAACTCATCAAAGTAAAACTACATAGTTCCATAGTGCCAATGAGCTAAGGTATAAGGCAACAGTGAACAAGTTCACATGAAGGGACTGCTTCAGCTTGAAATTCAGAAGCCAAATGTGTGTGTGTGTGTGTGTGTGTGTGTGTGTGTGTGTGTGTGTGTGTGTGTGTGTGTGTGTGTGTGTGTGTGTGTGTGTGTGTGTGTGTGTGTGTGTGTGTGTGTGTGTGTGTGTGTGTGTGTGTGTGTGTGACAGAGGGAGAGAGGGAGAGGGAGGTAGAGGGAGAGGGAGAGAGAGGGAGAGGGAGAGAGGGAGAGAGGGGAGAGAGAGAGAGAGAGAGAGAGAGAGAGAGAGAGAGAGAGAGAGAGAGAGAGAGAGAGAGATTGCTGATTTTCTCCAAAAGGTAACTGAAAAGTAGACACGTGTAAATTTTGTCATACCATGTTAACTGGTTTCCAAAAAATATATACTGACTTTTCTGTGCAAGACTTAAAATCTTGAAGTGATTCTGATTCATCTGCAAGAATTTAATATGGACTAAAAATAGGATGATACTTCCTACTACAAAATCTCATTCATCTTTGTAAACAGATGATATAAGCATAAAATCTAAAATCCTACAATTCCATTCATAGTTACGAATCTTTATTATTCAGAGAAAAAAACCATAAATAACTTGGTTATATCATTTTAAAATATGAATGGTTCTATCACTGATGTATGTACACTTATTCTGGTCTCTTTTCAAGACTCTAAATAATAAGAGACTTCATTGATTTTCTTTACAATTTTATTCACAGAATAGCAAGAACTTTGAAATAAGCAGTGAAAAAATAGTAGAAAAGAATTTCAAATAGAACAGAAGTGAATTACACTGTAGTTTAGAACTAGGTAGATATTATTACTAAAGAGAGTATTATCTTTTCTATTTTGTATAAGCTACAAACTAATTACATAATATACATCATTTTAAAAGATTGAATAATTATAGGGAAAAATTAATGTGAGTGATCTAAAAAGTCCTTAGGAAAATAAATCAAAGTAAAAATCAGTATAATGACTTCTTACACCACCTCTTTATCTACTGGATGATCAATAAAATTATAATATTGAAATATAGTATATATACTACAATAAGTTTTGAAGTAAGGTAGTAAAAAATTGTATATGTCTTGAATGAATGGGACAGATAAATTGTCAAATACAGTTTTAGGCATAATACTTCTAATAAGACATTCAAAAAGGATTAAATTATTGTGAAAATTTGAGTCATAATATTTCAGATTGCATAACCTTTGCAACTCATCTCTTTACTAAGTAACAAAATATATCTCAAGTTTAAAAATTATATATTTCTTATCCATTTATAAAAATGTTTAAGTTACACAGAGTTTTCTTCAACTTCTGTTTACTATTAGTTAAGAAATTTTAAATTACTGATCATAATTTCCCCTGGCTACTTAGATAATAAATAACAAAAACGTTTGGAAATTAATGCAGGACTAGAATTCCCTATACTGTTCTTCCTCTCAATAAAATTACTTAACCATAAATTGTTTTAAAATCTAATGGTAAAGGGCTGGGAAGGTGGCTCAGTGGTAGAGTGCTTGCCTTGCATGCATGAGGCCCTGGGTTTGATTCCTCAGCACCACATAAGCAAAGAAAAAAACCGGAAGTGGTGCTGTGGCTCAAGTGGTAGAGTGCTAGCCTTGAGCTGAAGAGCTGAGGGACAGCGCCCAGGCCCAGAGTTCAGGCGCCACCACTGGACCCCCTCCCACCCCCCAAAAAAAATCTAATGGTAAAGAGGTATAAGAGGAAAAAGAATCCAGGATAGCTTTTCATTTCAAACTTTAGAAACTATAGCCAATGCGCTACAACTAATAAGACACAAGGCATGACCTATAGATAGATGGAAGCTGAATGCTGTAAAAGCAAGATCACATTCATATTTAAATATATACTTCACACAAAGATAGTCCCAATACAAGAACAATATTATTAGCAACACTAAAAACAATGTTATTAGCACTAATTCAGTTAATATGAGAAAATCCTGTACTATATTTCATTGTGCTTGAATTTTTACACAGGATTATTTACTAATTTTTCATCAATTCAAAATTGGATGGTCTATGAACAATCTTACATATATGTATAATATTTCTGTACTGGTTTTGAATTGAAAATTAAAGTTTGTCAATATAGCTTGTACTTGAAAATGCAATATAGAGGCAATATGAATCTGAAATTAGTATTTAACCTCATATATTATTCTAGGGCATGACACTAAATCTAAATATGATGCATGAATTATAAAAAGTGTATATAAATTGAAATTCAGTAAGAGATATTTCAATTTTATACATTCTCAGGCTACAGGTTTTGCTTGGTTCCTCAAAAATTGAACTACATTTAAAGAAAAAAATGATGCCAATTAGTGTTAATCTTACTGTAAAACAAGACCAGTCTTTAAGATACAAATTATGTAACTGTTATTAAGTAGTTTTGTATAAATAAACCTTAACATAGTAATTTCCTATTGTGTGACAGGGAAAAGTATGAACATTTGCAAAGGATAAGGTCAGAATTAAGAATTTTCAATTGCATGTTATAATCACTATGCTATACCTAGAAATGTTTTTATTTACTGTCAAGAAAAGAATTTTTTATGGAAATAAGACTTTAAGTGCCAGCGTTTCTTTTATATTGTATAAATACCTCTCTTATTCTAAATACATTTTCATTAACTGTTTCAGGACAGAACTCAAATGCTGTACTATATTACACAGCACTGAGTAGGCCATACTTAATCTAAATGTATAGATAACACCAGATATACATTGAAAGAAAACTTACCAGACAGTTGTTTCCACTTGACTGTCATTGAGCTGCCGATTGTCCAGTTGAGCAAAAAGTGGAAAAAGCACTTGAATCCCTCCAATTGAATGAATTGCACTATGAATTGAATGTGTTACTATAGCCTTCACATCCTAAATTCAGACAGAAAAATGTTTATTAAATTTATAGCATATTTTCATCACTATTTCTCTTTCCTAAATAGCTATATGAGTAATAAACATTAATATTTAAGAGCTCTCAATGGTATAAATTTGAAAGATATACATATAAAATATGAACTTGAGGTATTTTAAAAATTTTTTTATTGTGAAAATACCGTACAGATGGGGCTGAGAAGGTGGCTCAGTGGTAAAACGCTTGCCTTGAATATATGAGGCCCTGGGTTCAATTCCTCAGCACCCATAAACAAAACAAAAAAAAAAAAGCTGGAAGTGGCGCTGTGGCTCAAGTGGTAGAGCGCTAGCCTTGAGCTGAAGAGCTGAGGGGCAGCGCCCAGGCTTAGAGTTTAGGCCCACGACCGGACCCAAAAAAAAAAAAAAAGAAAATACCGTAAGGAGGGGTTACAATTACATGGATAGGGTAATGAGTACATTTCTTATCAAGCATTGTTGCCTGCTCCTTTGTTTCCCCTTCCCATCTCTTCCCATCCCTCCCCCGCCACCTCCGCGATAATTACTTTTAAATTTGAAATCTGGGAAGATGCTTACACTGAAGTTAAAAACAAATTCTTTTTAAAGTAATATAATTGATTGATTTAAAGGCATTAAGGTAAACTTTTATATTAGTTTTAAGATAAATTTAATATTATATATTCTTAAATTATATGTTGGTATTTAAAAACTATGTTCATTTAATCAGTAGATTTTATTTCATATGACATGGGAATACAAGATAATGGAATAGATTTCCTAATAAGGCAACAATCCTCAGGTAATATATTATGTCAGAAAAAATATTTGAAAGAAAAACTGGGACTAAAGAACTCAAAAACAAGCTGAACACATTATTTCATGCCTGTCATTACAGCCATTTGGGAAGCAGCGATCTAGAGGATTGTAATTCAAGGCCAGCCCAGATAAAGTTCCATCTCAAAAACAAGCCAGATGTGGTGCAACTTGGGGTAATCTGAGCTATGTGGGATACATAGATAGGATAGTATTCCAAAGCAAGTTATGAGCAGAAAATGCAAAGACCTGACCCCAAAAATGTCACTAACAAAAAAGAGCTGAGTGCATGGCTCAAGAGGTAGTAGCACACATGTCCAGCAAGCACAAGGCTCTTAATTCAAACCCCACTAATGCCAAAAAGATAACAAAAAAGAATTCATTTCATAAAGAGTGATGATATTTCTATAGATGAGCAATATTCAATGTATCAAATAAAAATACTATCAATGCGGATTACAAACATGGAAAATAAGCTACAATTTCTCACCTGGAGCATTAGAGCATGTGGGGAATGCACAAAAATTGATGCATTTTCCTTCGGTGATGATTCCAGGCATAGCTGAGCATCAGTGGCCTTAGCATTATATGTAAAGGCAATACTACTTGCAAGTTTCCCATCATAAAGAACTTGTTTATGGTGTTCTGCCAAATGAATATCACTCTCAGACTTAAACTTGAAGGTACTCTGAAAAAAATAAAACTAAATACTTTAAAAAGAAAGCTTAACATGGCAAAATGTGCATTTTTAAGACAGAAAGATTATTTTAAAATCAACAATTTGTTATGCACCTAACTTGTGTCTGGCACAGGGCCAGATTCATTACTATTTCATTATTTTCACTTAAGTTCTCAAAGAGTTAGATTTAATTATACAAACAAGAACATTCAGATCTTCATATTCTTATTCTGTAATTTTTGATTATGTGAAAAATAACTGTATTAGAAAAATGCAGACACTAGTTGGAAATAATTTATTTAAGCTTCACAAATTTTTCTTCTTAGCAGTTTTAAAGATATTCACAAAGGTGAACAGAACCTGACAAATGACTTTCTTAACACAGAAAACAACTAGCAGTTTATACTAAAAAAGGTTGATATGGGCTGGGAAGGTGGCTCAGTGGTAGAGCGCTTGCCTTGCATGCATGAGGCCCTGGGTTCGATTCCTCAGCACCACATAAGCAAAAAGAAAAAAGCTGGAAGTAGTACAATGGCTCAAGTGGTAGAGCGCTAGCCTTGAGCTGAAGAGCTGAGGGACAGCGTCCAGGCCCAGAGTTCAGGCCCCACGACCGGACCCCCGCCCCCCCGCAAAAAAAGGTTGATATGTAAAAATATTTTGTTTCTTAACTTAAAAAAAAACATATTGAATACCAGTGCTATTTAACAGTATCACAATAGCCATGTTAAAATCACAAGAGTTCAACAAAACAAGTTAGTATTTTATTTTTTACATGGTACTATTTTATATAATGACAAAAACAAAAGATATTTGAACTGTATTAAAGGAAAGCATTGTTGGCAGTAGTTTAATTTGCTCACAGCTATGAATCTGACAATGAAAAATCATATCCAATCTTTGTAATATCCCATGAAGTTAGTTTCACAACTGTGAAAATTGGTGTTATAGAAATGAAGATATAGGAAGAAGCAAACTAGGGCACAATTTCCAATCTTTTGTCACAGAGTCAGTGTTCAATGAGTTGATAAAAGAAGTCATGAGTTATAATCCTGCCTCTGCCACTAATTGTCTTCTAAGTCATTTAAGTAATATGGCTCCCATTTCCTCATTCTAATGTTATAATAATGATAATTCAAATGTTTCCAACTCACTATCTTATAGAAAGCAAATTGATAAGCGTGTAAGTGAAGTAGGTCAGGTTGGAGATCTCCTTCACTAGACAGCATAGTTTACCTGAAAGAAATCCCTACTACCCTGCTCAATTCAATTATTATGCCATACTGACAGTTCTTCCAAAACTTTAAAGAGAAAATAGAAAGTCAGCTCTTACAAAATAAAATCATTAAGGTTTTATATTCAATTCAAATACCTGAAAATACTGTGGATCACATATGTCAGGCCAGGTTCAGGCAGTTTCCTACTTGACTGGATTCTAGAATGTATTGTTAACATAAATCTAGATGCAAACCATTAATTATTAGGAATTGCACCAGGACAAAAGCATAATTAAAAATTCATAAAAATAGTATTTATATTAAAAATTAAAAACTGGCCTATTTGGAAAAGATCTTTTATTCTCTACTCAGTTAAGTAGAATATAGAACATGGCCTCTCAACTCAAAACTTCTCATTTAAATTGATATTCTTAACTCATTGATTAAAACTTTCCAAGCTAGAGTTAACAGTTGAGTTTAAAAAATGCCATGGTTTAAAATAAAGGCTCTATGAGTCTTTTAAATATTTCTTTCTTTTTTTGTTTTTTCCTACTTTAGTCCATTATACTAAAATAAATCCTTGCTAAAACTTTCACCTTGTGAGACATTCCAATTTTGTGAGATACTAAAATATTTTTAAAAGCTGATCTTAAGGATCTGTGATATCTTTTGCCTGGAAAAGTGAAAGCTGACAGAAGGCATCATCCAACCTCCAGTGACAGAAAATAGCAATCCTGAGCCAGGAGGGTTCTGTTCTTTTGTTAGCTTGTTTTGTTGGTCCCGAGCCTTAACTCTGGTCCAGCTGCTGTCTCTGAGCACATTTGTGCTCAAGGATAGCACTCTACTACATGACCCACAGCTCCACTTCTGGCTCTTTGGTAGTTCATTAGAAATAAGAATCTCATGGACTTTTCTGTCCATGCTGACTTCAAACCATGATCCTCAGATCTCAGTTCCTGAGCAGTTAGGATTACAGGCATGAGCCACTGACACCAGGCCACTGAGCTAAGAGTGGAAGCTCACATGGTATGGAAAGTGTTTAGCTTTGGAACATTTATTTCCACTTCGTTGTTATCTGTGGAAACTCTAGGGCTCTGTGGGAACTATGACAGTGCAGGAAGTATGAATGGACAGTGGACATTGAGGATGCCTGATGCCATCATAAAACTACTGATTGTGTAATTGCTTAACTTGTATCTGAGTAAAGACATGGGATTCTGAATGTTTTACATTTCAGTGATCATGTCAAAGACAGGAGGACTGCCAGTATGTACTTATTAATGCTTCCTCACACCCTGTTACCTGCCAGATGAAATGTGTTTGCTGATCTGTTCCAAGCAAACCTATATCTTCTGATCCCTTAAAAGAGGAGAATGGAATAGATTCTGTGTGTGTGTGTGTGTGTGTGTGTGTGTGTGTGTGTGTGAGAGAGAGAGAGAGAGAGAGAGAGAGAGAGAGAGAGAGAGAGTGCATGTGCACATGTGTGTGTTTGTGTACATATGCGTGCACATGTAACAATCTTGGGTCTTAGACTCAGGGTCTTTCAGACTTAGGACTCTTCTGTCCATGAACACTTTTGCTCAAGGCTAATGATTCTACCACTTGACCCACGGCTCCACTTCCAGCTTTTTGCTGGTTAATTGGAGATAAGAGTCTCATAGGCCTTCTTGCCTAGGTTGGCTTCAAACTACCTCAGGTCTCAGCCTCCTGAGTGACTAGGTTTACAAGAATGAGCCAAATGGTGCCCATTCCTTCAATTTTAATTATTTCTATCAATTAAACTCAATAATGCTCATTATCACAGAAATAGTGTATTTTATCCTATGTAATTACATATAATATAATATGTAATTCTTCATCTATCCTCACAGTATCTACTGCATGGAACCAGCAAGCTATGCCTTGTTTGAGGAAATTGGGAATCTGCAGTGGCAGATGATTCATTAAACTGTAAATTTGCTGAAGTCCAGGCAAAAATTATTCATTTCCAGGTGAGGAACAGCAGCAGCACCTGAGGGACAGCTCCCTAGCTTCGTGAGAAATCTTTCTTTCTTTCATTCTTCCTTCCTTCTTTACTTCGTTTGTTCTTTCTTTATCTTTCTTCAGTTCTTTCTTTCTTTCGCCTTCCTTTCTTCTTTCCTCAGGCATTTATCCAAAATATTATTAATAAAAAATAAAGATATAGTAAAACCAGTTGCACAACCATGTGTACTGCAGCACTATTCTCCCTACCCAAGATATGTTCTAGATCCTCCTCAATGGGTGAATGGATGAATGGTTCATATACACAATGGAATTTTACTCATCCCATTAGAAATAATATTACAGCATTTGCAAAGAAATGGTTCTGGAAAAATTACATTAAGTGGAGTAAGTCAGGCTCAAAAATACAAAGGGCACAATTGTCTCTCATATATGAAAGCAGAACATTTAAATTTATATAAATGCTTATATTTACATTGATAAATATGCCAAGTTGTATGCAAGTGCACACAAATGTAATAAAGTATTTGTATGGGGAGAATTTAAACACTATAATTCCTTAGAAAAGAGAACTCAGATTCCAAAAAATGAATACCAGAATACCAGAAAACTGGCACCGGAAAGGTAGCAAGTAGGTACAAGGGAAAGGGTTAGAGGACTGAAAAGGGGACTAGAGAAAATGTGTGCATAATATGCAATGCATATCCTATCAAACTGGGAAAAATGAGGGGCTGGGAAGGGTCCAGTGGGATGGGAAAGAATGATAAAGGAATAAAAACAATTAAGATATACTGTACTTATAAAGTGATTTGTTGAATAGTTATTCCTTTGTACAACTACTAAAATTCAATAAAAATATAAAAATTAAGTAAAATACTAAGCAATTTTGAAAGACTAGAACATTGAAGCAGCTTTTAAAGTCTGCAGAATGTAAGCCATGCCTACATATTAGTAAATACATAATCTGTATTCCCTTGTTCCTATCCTTTTAATTATGTTCTCTCTCAAACACTATCATTACCTCCGGTCTACCTTCTGAAATCCATTTATCTTCTAAGAACACTAAAAAAAAAAAACAAAAAAACCTTCTCTATAGATTTCCTAAATCCTCTGTGGCTGGAATTAACCAGCCTTGCTTAAAACTATAAGAGTATTTGCATTATATTTCCTTGCTGGTATGCATATCAACTTCTAATTATAAATATTTAGATATGTAATTACATTCACATAAAAAGAGTATGAGCTTAATCATTATTAATCCCTAAAGCTTAGAACACTTTCTTCAATACAATAAATATTCAATATATTGCTAAATTTTATTCAACTGCATGCCCTATAATCATTATTATCAGTGCTTTACAAGCAAGAATATAGAGAAGAATAAAGATTACAGTCATAACCTTAACAGTAATGACACAGATTACCAAAGAAAATCTCTCTAAATGAAATGGAATCAGTACTTCAACATAATAGAAAATTATTAAAACATTAAAATCTACAGCATACCAAGTACAAGTGCTAGTCCTATAATCACTGAAATACTTCAAATATTAAACAACAAAAACTCACTAGTGACATAAGCCAGTATCCAAGAGATATTCAACATAATGACACTAAGCAAATACTTATTAAAGTCTCATTTGCTAATATCAAGTGACTCTAAGAAACTTAACCTATGAATACAAAGATTCCTAGGGAGTATCATAGAAGAATGCCCAAAGAGTAGTTTGTAACATATGAGAATTAAACTACAAGCTCGACCAATATATGCAAAGATAAGATACATAATTTATAGAAATAACTTGATTAGAAAAGTAATTATATATTGTTATAAAGGAAAATCCTCAAATTTCTGTCCCACTACTGCCATTCAATTTTATAATAATTACAGAGCACTTGTAAATTACAGAAAGCTACACTCACTGAGCAAAAGCTCTAAAATCTCCAATAATTATGAAATTTCTAGCGTATCTTCTACCAATTATAACAGCTTCTTTCTCCTCGGACTTACGGAGCTTCATCTTGCACATCAACTTGTCCATGCCCAAGGACCTGTAAGGAATTCTCACAAAGATCTCATACTACAACAGTTCATGCTTTACAAGTTCTCACTCTTTTATCAAATAATTAGTTGATTAATTCTGACCCAAAGCTCATGCGCTCAGCATGAGCACCTACATGACCAACACCTTTCTACTCAAATTTTATTGGCTACAGCCAGAGAATCAAAATAAATATGGGGTATATCTTAAGTGCTTTCTTGCTCTATGTATTTTGACAAATATCTAAAATAAATCTTATGCATTTTGTCCAGTTTTACACATAGCTTTGACTGTAAAACAAAGCTATTATCAGCTACTACATCAGAGCCAAAACCAGAAGCCAAGTTAAGTGTTTCTAAAATGAACCCAACAAGAAAGTTTGTAACAGGATGGTAGGTATTTAAAATACTTTCTCTTAATTTATTTTTTACTTTCACTACTTTTTAAATATAAATTCCATTATTGTAGGGAAAAGAAACCAAGTAGAGAGCAATAAAAAATTAAAAATTTAAAAGCACAGTAGGATTTGTCATATGTAATTGAAAAAATTAAAAATTTAAAAGCACAGTAGGATTTGTCATATGTAATTGAGGGAAGCAGAGTTGTTAGTCACTGGACACAAAAAAAATCACATAAAGGCTACACAAACAATCTTAAAACTTATGTCTTGTTTTAAAGTTACCTTCTCTAAGAAGCATTTCCTAGTGCCTAAAATGACAACTCTTTGTAATAACATCAGACTTAGAATTCATAGGTTGTATCATTATTAGAAGCTTAGTCAAGTTTACTTTTTTTATGTTTTTCACTAAAAATTTCTCCTTTTCAAGGTAAGCTCCTTACAGTATTGCATCTTTCCTGATAGCTATGTTAGTCTTCTATGAATAAGAATGATCTAATAAATATTCTCAGAATAATAGAGTTGTGTAAAAAAATCCTAAGAAAATAATGATGATTTTGCTTCTAGGCATTTTGAACTACTAAGGAAAAAGCCAGAGTTCACAATGAAATTATCTAATCCTAACTCTCCAGGGGGAGGGGGCTGAGGAGGGGAGAGGAGTTGGGAAGATGGGGAGGGAAGGGATGGTATGGGAAAAACAAAGGAAGAGGTAACAGTGCTCCATAGGAAATGTACTTATCTTATATAACTACAACCCCTCTGTACAGTATCTTTACAATAAAAATATATTAAAAAAGAATAAACCTCTATGGCTTCCATGTTTTATAATGAGAAGTGTAAGTTACTCAAATTTGTTTCTTCTATCAATTACCTGCTTGCTTTCAAGCTCTTTTAATCTGGTTTTCTGCAGTTGTATTTTGGCTCTTCACAGTGTGCTTAAATAAGCTCTCTTTGATTTAATTTTGCTTAGAGTCATAGTTCTTTGAATTTATCAATCAAATATCATTACTTCTTCAAAACTTTTTCGTGACCCTTCACTTTATGTTTAGTATAGAGACCTTTCAAAGTTGCCCCAAACATTTCTATGGCCTGTTCCTTTTTCTTTTTTTGTATCTCTTTTCTAACACATCTACCAAGCTATATTCAAGTTTTTTCACTACTCAGAGTCTTTTATAATCATGACATACTTTCAAATCTAAAATTTCTATTTGATTTTTATTACATAGTTCATAACTCTATGTTCCAATTAAATTTTAAGAAATAATTTACCTTTAAGTAAATTTTCCTTTACATATCTTTAAAGAGCTCTGACAGAATAGTAGGTTACCTTAAAACTGTAATGTGAAGATTCTCTCATGATTCAAATTAGAAGTCAACTAATTTACATTCTTCATACTTTTACATTCCAACTACACAGATTTCTACTTTTTCACTCACAGTGAATGATTATGTCCCATACTTTATCAAGAAAATTGAGACTAAAATATGTGAAATATTTGGCTTTGTTCCATGAGTCAGGCTCATGCTTGAAATCCTAGCTATTCAGGAAGCGAGATCTGAGGATCATGATTCAAAGCATCCACAGTAGGAAATGTCCTGAGACTCTTCTTCTCTCCAATTAACTACTGAAGATATGGCTCAAGTGGTACAGCATTAGCTTTGGGCACAAAGCTCAGGAACAGTGCCCAAAGCTCCAGAAAATAAAAATCAAACAAACAAAAAAAACCCCACAACTGATCAAGATGTACAGAACTCATAATGTGACCTGTAGAATTGAAACACTTGTGCACCAGTATTTGTAAACAAATACACCATGTAGCTAGAAGGCTAGCTACATGGAGGCTGAGATCTGAGGATCACCATTAAAAGCCATCTCAGGCAGTAAAGTCTGTGAGGTTTTTTTTTTAATCTCAATTAACTACTATAAGCTAGAAATGGAGTTGTTTTTCAAAGTAGTAAAACACTAGCCTTGAGCACAAAAGCTCAGGGACAGTGCCAAGGCCCTGAGTTCAAGCCCTAGGACAAACACAAAAATAAATAACATAACATAGCATAATACAAATAAACAAAAATGATATTTTAAAACCACCCAACTGAATCTTCATTTATATCATTTCCTCCTTTGTTTCAATTCTCTAAATTTCTAGAGAAAACTTCTTAATATCAGCATTTTTTTCTGATACAATCCTTAAGGTGCTAA
The DNA here is from genome assembly GCF_024711535.1 of Dipodomys merriami. Classification (NCBI taxonomy): domain Eukaryota; kingdom Metazoa; phylum Chordata; class Mammalia; order Rodentia; family Heteromyidae; genus Dipodomys; species Dipodomys merriami. Next base: position 59,401,247 of record NW_027206179.1, read on the forward strand.
TTGTACTTTTGGTATTTTAAGTTGGAAAATGCTAATGGATTTACCAACAGCCCCTACTATCAAGAAGCTCAGAGATTTTTTGCTATTTAATAAAATATTATTTTATGTAAAGTTCGTAATTAGAAGTATTTTTTAAATATCTAACTTTGATATAGGTATTCAAAATATTAGAGACAGACTATTATCACATGAATACTTGTGAACAGAACAAGGTGACATGACACTATGGCATGTTTTCACAAAAAGTACAGCTAAATAACAAATTATAAACTCTGTAAAGCTGTTTGTACAATGTTTGTTCCTTTCTGAACAAAAACATTATGATACTACTTACATGTCACCCTACTCCTCTTTTTGCTGCCAAGAAGGTCCTGTCAATTTTGAACTATAATCACAATATTAGGTTTATAGTTTATATCTGTATTCCTTGATTTTTTATTTTTATTTTGTCATACTATTTAGTATTATTCTAATAATGTTTGAACAACATTAAATATTTTTATGGATAAACTGATGAAAAAGTAAGGAAGGCTGGCTCTACATTAATCTAAAACTATGAAGTTCAGGTAAGTTTCCATGCATTGTCAACACATGGAAGAACCAGGATTCAAAACAAACAAAAGAACCCATGTAGGAGAGAAATGGCTTTACTAACACTAATTCACTTCTGTGGCTAATGAAGCGAAAAAGACTAAATGGATACAAAAAGACAGCAAGTAAGTTCACTTTGACACAAAAATAGTAACAAGACTAGTAATACTATTTTTGATTATTAAAATCAGTGACTAGATCTTTTAGTAAATGTAATTTCAAGTTTCCATGTAAATGTAACATAAAACATTATAATAAGAATGATTGTGATAATACAAAGGAAAAAATAGTATTTTCATGGTTAGTTTTCTTTTTTATAGCACAGAACTTCCAATTAATTATTAAGCACCAAGTTATAAAATGTAACAGCACTTCAAGACGTTCATTCCCTAAAATTTACGAGTACTTAGATTAAAATGTATAATTCTCAGGCCTCAAAATTGTTTATAATTCACACTTATCAAAGTACTTTTAATAAAAATCCATACGTACTACCACAGCTGAGTGCACTACACATTACAAAATTTAATTCACAAATGTGAATGCCTTTTCCTGCCTAAAGACTTAAGAGATTTAAAAAAAAAAACAGGAAAAATATAAATCATCCTGAGTAAAATGAGTTTTATAAAATGAAGATACTTAATAGTCTACTCAGTTCTTTATTACTGCAAAAGAAAGGCAACAGTAATTGCTAAAATTGAGTATTTCATCACACATAACATTATACTATTTTTCTTTCTAAATCTTTAACTATTTTTGGCAAGTTATCTCTTATTTGACAGGTCATTTCATAATTTCAGGATATAGTTCATATATTCCATGATTTGAGATTTTAAATAGCATATTAAGTAATAAAGGTCTAGGGATATGTTTGTTTGTTCTAAAATAAGGTCTCTTGATGGACCCCAGTCTGGGTTCAACTAATAGCACTAGCTAACTATGAGCTCAACCTTCCCGCCTCACCTTGCTTCAGTGCTGGACTTAGAAGCTTTGTACAAATACACCAGAAACAATACAGTTTTAACAAAAATTTATTTTTCAGAATTGATAGCAAAAGTCAATTATGTTAGAAAACATTCTGAAGAATTAAATAGGTCATAAAAATAGTTTAAAAATACACTTTTAGAATGAGTTTCAAGAATAGAGAAGAGTTTTAAACCACAATAAAGATTTTTCACTAAATATTATAATATGCTAAACCACACTGACAAATAAAAATTTACACAGAATCTATAATAAGATAGTTATTCTTACCTTATAACCAGGTCCTAACTGATGAATTGCAAATATCTGTGCAGGGTTGAGTGCTTCACTGAATACATACACGGCACCCAGTTGCCCACAGAAAACCCTATTTGCATCAGCAGTTTCTGAAGATCCAAGAAAGCACTTGTCATAGCTCTATTTAAAAAAAAAAGTCACACAAAAATAAATTATTATTTTGTAGTGACAGAATACTTAAGGATACCTGTTCTCATCATTATAAGAAAACATAGAAATAAACATAGAAATAACAGAAGAAAACATCAATTAAGACATGGAATATGTAAATAATAAAAGTCAATAAAATATAAAATATTTGTAGAGAAAATAAAATCAGTTAAATGATTTACATTTAAAGTTGGGCAAACAAATAACCATCTATTTTTAGACATAACTACTTTCTAAACTTTCTAATTAAAGGCAATGGGCCTATAATTATTCTATGAAATCAAAACTTATTTTATGAAAGCATAACTAATGATTCATAATTGTTCACATTTAATACTTATTTAAATTAAAGAAATTCCATTCAACTATTAGCTATAAATAAAGAGCAAAATTTTTAAATTCTATGTCACTTTTCCATCATGGATACATTATACATGCTGTACGAAGGCATTATACAGCATTAAATAAACAAAGATCACTTAATCTGCTGCCTTACATAGACATTACAATTGTTTCCATCATGAGGATCAAACATCTAGGAAGCCACGCTTAGGAAAACTCTGTCTAAACCTTAAAACCCTACCCATCTTCAAAACAAAATCAGTCACTTCCTAGTTCTCTCCATAATCACAGGATATTGCACCTAAATTGTGATAAACACATATATCAAGCGACAGAAAGATATATATATATATATATATATGTGTGTGTGTATAAATATACACACACACACACATATATACATACATTCAGACAGACAGATACGAAATTTTAAAAAATAACAAAAACAGGGAGGCATGGAGTACAAAATAAGAATTCCTTATTAAATAATTATAATTTAACCTATAATTTAAAGTATGGAACCTAAAGATATTATGACATAAATTATGTGTTTTTGCCTAGACTTCTCCACTTTTTGAAGAATTATCATAAATACTTCACAAATCTAAGGTTTTTTTTGGGGGGTGGGCAGTAGGGTGCTGGTTCTGGGGCTTGAACTAATGGGCTACTGCTCCTAAGCTTATTTGCTCAAGATTAGTGTTCAACCACTTAAGTCAGAGCTCCATTTCTGGCTTTTTGGTGGTAATTGGAGATAAAATGTTTTAAGGACTTTCCTACTGGACTGGTTTTGAACCAATGATACACTGATCTCAGCTTCCTGAGTAGCTAGGAGTGAGGTGTGAAGTACCAATGTACAGTTGGTTACAGGTGTGAGTATCAGTGCCCAGCTAGTCATGTAATTATAACAGTTTTACTACTCTAGATTTAAGACTTAAACGTTTCACTTGTTAAATAAACTTTGAAAATAAAATATACATTTCTATCAGATTATTCATTTAATGCATGTGATAGAAATAAACCATATACTTAAATTCACTAGAACATAGATCTTTAAATTAAGAAACTTACATCATTTGTGTTAACATGCCAAGCCATATCACCATAGGATACCAGCTGTCCATTAACATAACACCTAATTTCACTGTTCCTCCATCGATTGTAAATGTGGACAATGCTAATCATATACCACTGAAATAAAAATAATTAAAATATTAGTATATAATGTTGAGCTATTATTGCCTAAGATGCAACCATAAACTTTATAAAACCCTATAAAAGAATGCTTGAAAAACGATTACTAATCATTTATTAGCATTTTCTGATGTTCCTTCTTCCATTTCTTTTTTTTAAGATAAAAGTATGGTAAATAATGAATAAATCAGAGCTACACCCCTTCCTCCCAAAACTAATAATCCTTTTCTACTATACCATAATGTGGCACAAACAATTACATTTGTGTTCTTCATTTAGTAACAAAACTGATAATCCTTTTCTACCATGCCATAATGTGGCAAGAACAACTACATTTGTGTCCTTCATTTAGTAACATTTGTGTGCCGGGCACTTCAGATGCCCAAGGCTGACCAGAGAGACCACAGGCCCATTTTTCCTGAAATGTATGATCTAGCCAAATGGACATGCATAAGCCAAACAGATAAAAGAATAACAAATCAACAAGATTGTAATTAAGAATAAAAGAACAGAATAAGCTGGGAAAGAATAAACTAGGCTTCCACTTTAACATTTATAACAGGATTTGTGTGCTTTCATTTCTATAACTAAATTTATTAAAATCCACTAATTTAGATATTTTAAGTTAATAATGAATGAATATTCATTAACAACCACTGAGTTCACTTTAAGTTGACATGTTATATTTAATACTGTCAACAAAAGCAATTTAAGTATTAATGTTGATATAAAATGATGCAAATTTTGTAATAATCTGCATATCCTTAAGTTTTCCACTATAAGAATCTAATAACATGGAAGTATGCTTTCTAAAGTACAAAACAATAAGGATAACTTACAATACTTGACTAAGCATGCCATTGGAAGTTAAATTAGACTAGCTCTACCCCACATACAATTAAAAGAAATACAAATATTATTCCACAGATTACACATGACACTTTTCTATATTTATTTGACTAATTAAAGCTATAATAGTAATTAAGGATTTCGAAAATATTGCTTATTTCATTAATTCCTATTTAGAAAATAGTTCACTGACACTCAACAAAAACATCTGTGTACTTAAAAGATCAGTTTAGCTATTTAGATACCAAAAACATGTATCCTCTTAAGTAATCTTTAAGTTATTGCAAACTGTGTCTTTCACTTGATCAGAAAATCACAGGTAAGTTGGCTGTAATTGAAATCTAAAGAGGAAACATGTAAAGGGGTCACTTAACAATTATGTTTCTAAATATTACCAAGTTGTCAAGAAGAAGCCATGAACACTGCACTTCAAATAAATTAAGAATATTTTTAGGTTAGCCCAGTGGTTCTGCCTGTGATTCTAAACTACTTGAAAAGCTGAGTTTTGGAGAACTGAAGTTTAATGCCAGGCTCAAACAAAAAGTATTCAAGACCCTATCTTAACCAATAAAAATCTAGGTGTAGTGGTGCACACTTGTCTTCCTAGCTGCATGGGAAGTAGAAATAGGGAGATTGTGGTCCAGGTCAGTCTGATCAAATATCAAGGTAGTATTGAAAAATTAAGAAAAAGTCACAATGCTTGATAGGAAATGGACTCATTACCTTGCTCATGTAACTTTAACTCCTCTGTACAATAAAAAACATATACTTAAAATTAAAAAAAAGAGAAAGTCAAAAAGACCAACTCACGTGATCAAGTACCTGACTGTCAAGTACAACTTCAAACCCGATTATCACAAAACAAGTGTTTATGCATTTAACAGAATCAAAATTGCATATATAATTTATGCTGCCTAGGTAACAAAGAACACACAATATTTAATATTTTCAAGAAATCTTTTAATTTCTAAATAGAATATATGAGTGCCCAGTTAAGCAAAAAATTTCTACATATACACAGATTTATGATAAATAGTAGATGTCTTGTATTTATTGATGTATTTATATAGAAAAGTACTTGCACATTATTCCTGTTGCTAAAAGGTAATCTCTTCTGAGAAAGACTGACAATTTCACTACCATATGCCCCAAAGTTAAACTTGAACCTGGATAGTGAGCTAGTCTTTAGACATATAGAAATGGGAACGCCTATATTCTTATCTCTGCTGAAAACCCCAGCTGATGAAAGTATTTTACATTATAAATCTAAACAATACAGTTGCATGTGTCTCTAATTTTTTTCATCTTTTAGCTTTATAATAGTTTTCAAAACATGCTTCAACCTGAACTCCATTAAGAGATATATTGAGTAATATTAAATGAAAATGATATTAAATGTCTTTAATTATTAAGCAAAGACATTATTTCTTGAGTCATATCAGTTACAGTGAATAACACTGAAGCTATGTTTATTTGAGTAAGTAAAAATTATCAAATCAAGGCAGGTGGTGGTGGCTCACACCTGTATTCTCAGGAAACTGAGATCTGAGGATCACAGTTCAAAATCAGCCCAGGCAGGAAAATCAAAAGTGGCACCTTGACTCAAAGTGTCAGAATGCTAGCCTTGAGCAAAAAGAGCTCAAGGACAGTGCTCAGGCCCTGAATTCAAGCCCTATGACCCACAAAAAATAATGTCAAAGCCTTCAATCTCAGGAAACAAAATTCAGAATTACTAGATTACAGGTTACAGGAATCTCTCCTAAGAAGTCTTTCTGCACTATTAAATCAGGGAGTTAAAAGGTTGCCATTTATTAAAGAGTTATTTATCTATATCATATACACTACACACTCATACAAGAATTCTACAACTCAAATCTAAAACTGGGTCTGATTAAACAAAAAAATGCTCAAGTTTAGAGGAAGAAAAAGAAAAGGGAAAAGAAAGGGAGGATTAGAAGAAAGATAATTAGGAAGAACAAAAAAGAGAAGGAAGAGGTAAATAAAGTAGTACAAAAATGGAAGAGGCAAAGAAATAAGGAAAGGAGAACATGAACAAATTATTATTACCATTTCTTCAAATGTCTATCTTATTATTCTTAAAATACAAGCAAAGAAAATTAGGCTTATATATGAACATATATCTTTGCAATATCTTCTTCTATAATGATTAAAATAGTTTATTACTTTAATAAATTAAAACATCGTGATTGTTATATATTCTATATATAATATATATCAAACTTACATATTACACATATGAAATATAACTACATTCAGAATAAATTATACTATGTATTAAAATGGATGATCCAAATGAAGATTTAAGAGATTCTATCAGCACTGGACATTCTAAGTAACTGAATTTCCCACAAAATTTGCAAAAAACACTTTTTCAAAAAAGCACAAAATCTTTTTCAATGTTCATGAATAATTCTCCAATTCTCTACTAAAACACCAAAAACTGGCTCACTTTTGAAAAATGTCTTATTGTGTCCAGAAAAAAATGGCTGGTAAACTTTAGTAACAACTCAAACCATTTGTACTTTATATATAGTCATGACTCCTTTTCAGCCTGTTCTCAAAGTTCTTGGCATACCTTGCCTATCAAAAAAGCACTTAAGCATACTAAGACCCATGCCTTTTTCTATCAATTAATTAACTAACACCTCACTTTTACTGGGAAATAACTCACTTTTACTCTCATTTTACTGGGAAATAACTGCTTCATATAAGTTATTTACAAAACATACCTTAGTCCTTCAGAAACAAAAGGAATTTTTGTTCCAAGATTCATATTTTATACCTTTGTATGTAAAATGTTTGAAATAAGAGACAAATCATCAAGATGAAAAAACAACAATGTGAAGAGTCAAGGCAGCAAAGATATTCTTAAAAAAGAGATATACTTCCTATGTGCAACTAAAAAATTGATCTAATATATTAATCAAACAAAGGTTAAGAGCAAAGCTGACCAAGTCTCAATTGTTACAAGATGGTAGAACTCTGAATCAGTGGATTTCAGAACACAAGTAGATATGAGACTATAGACAGTAAATTCAGTGTTACATAATCTGAAGTACACAGGCCAGAAAGACATCTTGATGGCAGCTACTCAAAAAAAAAGTAGAGCTCTGAAAATAAAAATATGATTAGAATACCATGAGATTAGATATAACTCCTGAGTAAGATATAAAGTAAGGATTTTTCTATTTGACTCAATCAATAAATATTCAATAAGCACTTACTGAAAAATGTCACAGAACAGGTCATAGTGAGAAAGAATTAAGAGTATGAGAGAGACAATACAGAGATCAAAACACAAATCTTACAGAAGACAAATCTTTCAGAAGATGAAAGAAATAGAAAAAAAAGTAAAGGCAGATAAGAGAACAAAAAAAGCATTAAAAGTCATAGAAAAAAGTGAGAGCTATTGTGATCCTCTTCTAGGACTATCCTAGACATATACTAATTATTACAAATGAGGGAAACAATGGAATCTATGCTACATATGACCATGTAAGATGATGCTAAGCAAAATGAACTCCAAGAGACGGAAACAAGAGGTTTTTCTTTGTTGTTATTGTGATTTCTTTGTTCTTTCATTTTTTTTCCTATGGTTTATCCGCTGTTGTTACTGTACTTGATTTTGGTTCTCTGGGTATTGTATGTACATTTAGCTGAATTAGGGATGGGGAGAGGAACAACAAAATGGTGAGACAAAGGACAAAGGGTGAACCAATGCAACAGCAATACTCACAAGAAAATATGTTGGAAATGAACTGTACAGCTTGGTAGAGGGTTTGGAGGAGAGGGAAACTGGGAAAATAGTGAGGGAAGGGGTAACAAGTTTGACAAGAAATGTACTCACTACCTTACGTATGTAACTGTAACCCCTCTGTACATCACTTTGACAATAAAACTAAATTAAAAAAAAAGAAAAGAAAGAGAATAAGACAGAAGCCATAATAAGACAAAGAAAATGGTGACTTCTATAATTCTTAACAGAAGTAATTCTCTCAACATACCTTTCGTGGCTGAAAATCATATTTCACACAGTGCTGAAAACCTTTTCCTTTGGACTTCAGTGAGGTGACTATTAAGCAGTTGCCAACAAAATGAGCAGAATAGCCAACACCTTTGCTGGTTCGAAAACTGTAATGAATACGAGAATAACACAACAATCTTTTATAAAAAGAAAACACTTACTACCAATTAAATAATATTTTATTCAAAAAGAAAACTAATTCTATGGAGTATACAACTTAATTTTCTATAGATTAATTTAAATACCTTAATTCTCTATAGACTAGTTTATGAAACTGAAAGGTAAGGAATTTAAATGAGTAAATAGAACACAGAAGTTTTTAATATTTTACATTAAATATCAGGAATATATGAAAATTAATGATCAATAAAAATCTATCAAGTAAACATACCCTGGGGACCATCTTTTTTTTAAGCAAGTTTTTTATTGTGAAAATACTTTACAGAGGAGTTACAGTTACATGAGCAAGGTAATGAGTACATTTCTTATCAAGCATTGTTTACCTCCTCCTTTGTTTTTTAATTAGTAAGTGCAAAAGTTACTTACATATAGTTAATATTTTCAATAACTACTTGATCTCTCATCCTGCTTGACCTTTTACAAATTTAAAAAGTTAGGGCATGTAGCGAATCAACTAAAAGAAAAACTAAACTAAAAAGCTAAAGCCTTTAATTTAGTTAAAAGAATGTATTTTAATCATAAATTTTAAATGACTATTAAATATCTCACTTAAGCCAGGCAACAGTAGCTCAAGTCTGTAATCCTAGATACTCAGGAGGCTGAGATCTGAGGATCATGGTTCAAAGCCAGCCCAGGCAAGAAAGTCAGTGAAACTCTTATCTCCAATAAAACACTAGAAAACCGGAAGTGGTGCTGTGGTCAAGCAGTGGAGCACTTGCCTTGACCTGAAGAGTGCAGGGATGGCACCAAGTCCAGAGTTCAAGCCCCACGACTGACAAAAACAAAAATACTCACTTGGTTATAGTTTTACACATAGCTATTATTTTTGCTTAAATATGTTAATAACTGAAAAGGCAAAATAGATGAACTCTAGAGGGAGATTTTTGTCTCTCCTACCTCAGGCATCCACAATATTAAGCATCCTACAAGTGGTACAGATTGAGGCAAACTAGAAAAGAAAAGCCTGTAACCCTCAGTCTTACACTATAATCGGGAGGAACAAAGTAAGAAAAATTACCTAATCACAATAGTAAAATGAGTAAGTAAATAAAATTTATAAACTTTCATAATATATATTCTAATATATAGTAGTCTTGAGACCATACTGTAGAGTAATAAAATAAAATAAAATTACTTAAAAGACAAAGTCCCAAAAGTAACCAGACTACTCACCAATAAAGATAAGGTTTATCCTTATCAACATTAATGTTATTTAATGGATCCATTCGGAACCAAGTATTCAGTGTAAAGCCATTCTGATAAGGCCATTTTGCGATAGGAGGCAATGCAATTGCCTACAAAGCAATGAAAAAAAAGTATCAGCTAAAGAAAATATGAAATCACTAAGTTCAAAGCTTGCATTCACAGATTAAGAAAATAGTCAGAAATTGATGAATAGAAAATAGAAACCATTAACTTATTTAAATATTCTATTACATACTGCTTGTTGACTAAATAAAGTTTACAATTACAGTTATCAAATTAAATTTCATTTCTAGATTACACAGTGGTTTGCAGACTGTTTTCCTAAGTCCCCTCCAATTTCATCAATACTCAATGTCTTATACATATGCCTCATATTTTTTAATTTTGTATGACTATTGCTACTTTTTAGAAATATTTCTCTTGCTTAAAGATTGTTAAATCTTTGTAGCCCTAAACTTTGGTAGAGAATATTAATCAAATCAGTGCTGAAATACAGTTGATAATATTTGTAACTCTCTTAACACTGAAATAAAAAAGAGGAAATCATAGTATTAGTTATTCAGAAACTTAACCACTGAAATTTAAGGCCCAAAATATTCAAATTCCTCTTATCAGTAGAAGAGCAATAATACAGAATTTAGCTGATAACAGTAAAGTGAGATCTGATTATTCCAAGGAGTAAGAATACACTTGATTATTTCACTTTCAAGAAACATCTGAGTGATTTATCTTTTTATAAAGATATCCAAATTTCTTTACAAAAATATACCTATTATTATGATTTTATAATTGATCTTTTCCATAAGCACATCCTTCATATAGTTAATAATGGCCTTTCTAAAATATTACAAAGCTTCCATACATTAAAATTTGTCTCAATATAGAATAAAATTTAAATTTACTCAGGTTGTATAATACTTCATACACACTATGACTCCGCCTATTTCAATTTTCTTCTCTTCTACTATCTTACCGTATACTCAAAGTATACCTAATATAACAATTGTCCCACCTATTAACTTAAAAGATTCCCATTTTGTAGATGACACTGTTTCTGTCCAAAACCTCTCCTTTCAAAAAAGACCCCATAATCCCTTAATTCCAGGCTAATATTCCTCTCATCTTTCAAGCTTCCCTGGAGTTCATCCTAGCTTGGTTTCTCTTTTCTTTCCACATTTACCAGTGGTACTTCTATAAGATTGTAATTAATACTAACCTCATTTGAGCATTAACGTGAATAGGAAAAATACTGAGGACATTAAGTAGCAAAATGAATGTATGGGATTATGTATGCCATCTAATGAATATGCTACCTTTTCCACACATGAGATACATTGGCATATGTTTAGATTTTTTTTCAGCCTTTTGTAAAGAACACTATCAACATCACATCAAAAAAAGTGGCTGCTTACAGCACTATTACTGGTGTACACCAAAACATCCTTTTCCTCCATTGCTGCACACTCATAACTCCCAATCAATTGCCTTGAAACTGTGTACATAAACAGTCTCAATATTCAGGACTACATAGCCCTAAATTAAAAATCAAATAGTGAGTTAAACAAAGAAGTAGAGAAAATAAGTTGAGATGATCTGCCCTTCAAGTTTTATATTGAAAACTAAAATACGCTGAAAAACCTAAAGAAAATTAAACTGTGTTCAAAAACTGGGAGATTCAATAATGTTAAGGTAATCTATGTTTTCCAAATTGTTCTAGCCTTAACACAATCAAAATCTCAGCCGGAATTTTTAACAAAATTGAATGAGTTCATCCAACAATGTATACAATGGCAACCATCCTACAATAACCAAAACTATTTTAAGTTAAAAGTAAAGTTTAAGTATTTATACTACCTAATTGCACAGCCACAATAAGAAATAAAATATGACTTTGGCATAAGGATAGATATACAGGGCAATGCAAAAAACTAGATCAATCTAAATTCAATTAATTTGAGGAAAGGTATCCAGTAACTTGAAGTGAAAAGAACTGTCTCTTCAATAGATAGGTATTGCAAAAACTGGATATGCATACAAATAAAATTTAACCTCCAACTTTGTCACACAAAATGTGAATATAAGTAACACACAGGAAACAGAACTAAATATAAGTGCTAAAACTAAGAACTGCTAATAAAAGCATTAAAAACACAAAGTTGTGACTTAGGTTTAATATTGATTTCTTAGAATATAAAAGCACATTCCATAAGAGAAAGAATTAATTTTACTTAGATTTTACCAGTTAAATCTGTTATAGTTGAAGCAATAATGTTAAAATAACAGATATATCATAGATAGGAAGAAATTATTTGACAAATGTGTTGAATAAACTCTTAAGGTACCTTAAAGACATAACCATTTTGTACTGGCCATGGCAGAAGATTGGAATACAAAAATTGCAAAAAAAAAAAAAAAAGAAAGAAAGAAAAAGAAAAAGACAATTACAATGAACAATAAACATATGAAAAATCCTTAACATCCTAAGTTATGACAAAACTATAAAACTACAATGAAGTACCACTACATAATCAGTAAAAAAAAAAAGACTGCCACTGTTCAGGATACAACTCAACTGAGACTCACATTGTTGATGGAAATGTAAAACCTGATAAAGAATAATTTGACAGTTTCTCATGAAAGTAAATATATTCTCAATAAAACTCAGCAATGTCATTCAGCTATCTAACCAAAAGATAAGAAAACTTATGTCCACAGGAAGAAATGTACATTAAATGTTCACTGCAGCTTTATTTACCATAGCTGAAACCTAAAATCCCAAATGTCTACTAACTAGCGGATGAATAATAAGATATAGCCATAAAATGCAATACTATTCAGAATAAAGTACTGATAAAAGCTATAACTCGGGACAATCTCAAAAGGGTTATCATAAGTGGAGGAAGAAAAGTATAGAAGACTGAGCTAGGAAGACAGCCTGAGTTACAAAGCAGACCTTGTCTCAAAAAGAGTAGCAATATACTATATAGCATATAATTTTACTTACATGATTATCTACAAAAACTATAGGAAAACAAAATAAATCAGAGGTGAAAAGGGATAGAAGCTGTCTGACATAAAGGTCAAAAGCAATTATAATATTAACACATGGAATTAAAACTTACCGCAGCACTGCAACCAGGGAAATTGAAAAAAGTATCAGGGCCATGTCTTTGTGGCATCTGATTAAGAACCGACAATAATTTAACTGCATGTCTTGGCTAAGAAAATAACGAAATAAAAAAATGTCATCATACAAATTTACAAATAATACTTAACATAACACTTTATAATCACTGGACTGTTTTCTAACTAGAAAAAAATTAATTATTTACTTAATGGTTTAAAAAGAAAATAAATTCCTCTACCAATTCAATATATAGCTCTCTAGAGACAAACTGCTGAAATTTTAAGAATGAATTCACTGATACTGATTCTTCTTCTGAACATAGCTTACCCATATTCCGCTCTCTCCTCGAAGCATGCTGAACAAAAGCTTCAACTCCTTAACAGTGATGCTGTAGCTGGCAAGAACCCCCAACATATCAACTAGAAGATCTTCAAAGGAAAATAAAGTTATTCTCTACTCTATTAAAGAATAGTATATGATGACAAGGTATAAACATTTTTAAGAAGCCAATATTATCAAGTGCCATATATATATGATATATATATATGTAGATATATATATAAAAATATATGTAGGTATATATATATATACTTTATATATATATATACCTACATATATATATCATATATATACCTACATATATCTCATATATATATACATAAAATCTAAATGTCCTTTTGAATTGCAATTCCAATTAACAGTTTCCAGATACATTATTTACTGTATGCAAAAAAGTTCAAACTAAAATATTGAAAGAGACAAAAAGATAATACTACAAATTGTTTTTTTCAAGTGAAAAGCTGAAACTTGAATTTTTTAATCATAATTATCTGGTCTTAATAGAATATGGTCTTAAAATATCTCTCAGCTCAGAAACTATTTTGAATACTCAAAATAGTACTAACATATTAGGCATTATTCTAAGTGATCAGTATGTGTCAAAGTCATAAATCCTCATAATAAACTTAAATACCATAAATATCCTCTTTTAAAAATGAGTAAATTGTGACACATATTTTAATCAAATTGTCCAAAAACAAAAACAGAGCAAGCAGTAAAGTCAATATTCAAACAGGCAATATGGCTCCAGAACTCCCATTATTACCCATTATTCTATAAGGAGAAGTATGATTTAATACATTACTAGAAATATCCATTATACAAATTTGAGTATTTTTTGTATATATACTGAAAACATCAGCTCACCAAATACTAAAAAAAACAAAAACATTTAATCTCTTGTCTCTAGTCACTTTCTCTATACACTGTGATTAATATCTTGTTCTATATTATTTATAAGAAATTAAACATGTCAATATTTATACTTCATTTCTCTACTTTCTTAAGCACTTGGAATTAAATATACTATACATGTTAATACAAACCAATGCACACATACGTAAAGTTAGATAGGGGTAACGTGAAATAGTAAGTTGTTGTTAGAAGATTTTTATTATCTACTGTCACAAGTTATTTTGAAAATTTTAGGTATTGTTTTTAAAACAATAAATAATTAATTGATCCTTAATACCAAAACAAGAAAATGATCTCTATGTTGTGTACAATTGGATATGACATATTTGAGAAAGATCTTTTAATGAAACAAAATATTTTATCACTTCAGTAATAAAACTGTCTGAAAATGTTAGTAAATGCAAATTTTGATATTATTTGTAAGAAAGAATTTTAGATAAAAATTAAGACTTTAAGCAATTAGTGAAATAGCAACCATCATCAAAAATTCCTTAAATGCTTATATGAGGATACTTTTTTTAAAGCCAAGTTTCTATATGTAACATGTAGAATATAAGTGACAAATTTGTAATTTCAAATTTTTAATTCCTTGTATTTTCATTGTACATGAAAACATATACAAGATTTTTTTTTTGAGGAGACAGGGTCAATCATAAGGCTAGAACTTGGGACCTGGGCTCTGTGCCTTAGTTTTTGTGCTCAGGGCTAGACCTCTATCACTCTGACCCACAGCTTCACTTCCGGTTTTCAGGTGGGTAATTGGAGATAAAAGTTTCACAGACTTTGCTGCCAGGGCTAGTTTTGAACTGCAACCTTAGATCTCAGCCTCCTGAGTGGCAAAGATTATAGGTATGATCCACCAGCAAACAGCTTGGACAAGATTTTTTTAATATAAACAAATATTGTAACTATGAAATCCTGATCAATTAAATATTTAACTGTCTTACAGTAATAAGTCTACGGCATTAAATTAAAAGTGCCTCTCTGAACTTAACATACTTTAGTAAAGAGATGAAAACTTAGTAGCGTCTTGGTATTCAAATTTTAGTATGACATGTAAATGTTGAGTTCTCTAAAATAAAATTAAGGTACAGATTGTTTTCTGATGCTCATCCTCTTTTTACAGATTCTTCTACCATCAGGCTCTTTGGGAAGGAAATGTTTAAATTAACAAAAAGAAAAAATTCTGTTACCACTACCAATACTACACAGAAAGAATAAAAGAAGTAGGGAGCTGCATAGTCTAAAAAATGTCAAAATATGAATTTTTGTTACTCTACTCACTGTCATTAAATCCCAATTCTCAGGAATTAATTCTAGTAATTAGAATAGGCATGTAATTCTGTATTCTTTTCTAAACTGTACCCTACTAGTGCAAAGTAATATCCATTTTATCTATGACAGGGGAGACTACAGTAGCTACAGAATTATCAAGAAGATACTTAAAAATTTAAGTCTGAGTCTCATTTTTCATCAAAATGTTATCTACTACTAACCATTATAAAGAATGCCAAAGCATGTTCAATAGAGCTATCTGCCACTGTGAAAGCAATTAGAAACAATCTTATAAAGAAAAAAATATGACTCATCAGAAAATAAGTTCATATATTAAAATGTTGACTTTTATAAACTGAGAATCTCAGCATAAGTAGCTTTTGATATAATTTTTTAATAATTTCAAGAGTTCATCTATTTCTTAAGTATCAGGTACAATTATTTATTTCTTGAGTTAACTGCTGCTCTAGGATCATCATTAAACATACTCCCACTGAACTGTATGTAACCACAGAAAGACATTGGTGTGAAAGGCAAAGAGTTGGTGATGACAAATCGCAGATCTCAAAGTTGTTATTGGAAATAAACTATTAACCAAGAAAACATAACATTTTATCTGAAATTTCGTGCAAAATTTATGTTCTATTCCATAATAGTGCTCATTTTAATATAGAAGCTTCTCCCAAACAATAATAAGCTAAAATAAAAACTTCCAAAGACACACCATGCTTTTAGAACCTTCTGGCATCTGTCATAATTCCATACATGGCACACTGAATATCATGAAAGTGGGATAATTTGGTAAAGGGCTCATCCATTACACAGAACTAAAACATGTGTTGTGACATTTTAACTAGTAAAGATTTAATTATATAGTACATAAAAATACTCCATATTTTTCTGATGGTCTTCACAGTGCTTACTGCACAGTAATGATTTTTTTTAAGATTTAGAGAGGCAAATATGGTTAAGTATGTTTGTCTAATATGATCATTACATTTCTCTTCTTTTATTCTCTGCAGGTGTTCCATTAATATAAAAGACAAATTTCCCACATATTTCTACATATTTTAAATTAAGATAAAATCAACAAATCTATATTACCTGTGAATACTATCAAGTTTTTTAATAGTTCAATGATACTTTCCTATCAGATAGTCACATACCTGCTATCATGTCATCTACAGCACTCATTTTCAGCAATACTTGTTCAATTAGCCCAACTTCTGTGCTAGTCTGTAAATTCCGAACACTTTTTCGTAGAATGGCTGTAAACATGCTCCATATTTCTGCCTGACATGTTACATCACAGTGTTCCAAAAGTTCTGTCATACATGTTATACTTTCAGCATCCTGAATAATAAAGTTCATCTCCAAATCAAATTCTCCACCAACCAGCTGAAAACAGAAAGAAACAAGAACTAGAAATAGTATGAATGGTTACTTATAACATAATAAACAATACCAAAAATACAACTAAGAAAAATACATAGCTACTATTAGAAATTTAACAAGAAATGTACCCATAACCTTACTTATGTAACTGTAACCCCTCTGTACATCACCTATACAATAAAATAAAATATGATTTTAAAATTCTAATCTTCAGGTATAATACTTTTTTGACCTAAAATTTTAGAGCTATACAATTTCAAAAATGACCAAAAAATCCAATTTTCATAAAGATGAAAAAGAGTGCTTTCAAATCTACAATAACAAACAACAGCATGTAAATACTAAATGGAATTCAGGACACACAACTAAAAAATGGAGAGAGGTGGTCAATACAGAACATCTGTAATATGTATAATTTACAGTATGCTCCGTTGAAATGATGGAAGGAATATTTTAAAAATATTAAACAGAGAAATATGTGAGATCTTAAAGTACTTTGTGAAGCAAAAATGTGAATTAAGAAAGTTGACTTAACAGCAAATATAACTTGTTGCATTATGTCTAATGAGCAAAGGTTATCACTGTCCTTAGCAAATGCCACTGTATGTAAGGGGATACAAAAGTACAAGGAAAACAACAGAATGATACTCTTATACTATGTATTGACCAAGTCACATATTTGGTTTTTGGGTTTTGGTTTTAGTTTTCTTTGTTCTGGATCAGGACTAAAACTCAGAATCTGAAGCTTTTGCTTACTTGTTTGACAATCTACAACCTGAGACATACCTCCAATCTTACAAATTATAGAAGTTGACATATTCTTAAGTATTATTTTTGACAAATTGGACATCCATTCCGTCTAATGAATGAAATATTTAGGAATAAAATAACCATTTATTTAAAACTTGACATATTTGAACATATTCATTCATTGCTTCATTCAACAAGAATTTTATTGATTAGTATATAGAATTTACTCTCTAAGCTAATACTAGGATGAGACAGTGGGAACGAAAAAGGCCATGTCTTGATAGTGCTACAGATAGGGCTAGATTCGAGGAAGGAAGATATACATTCAAGAATGAGTATTCAAATTGAGCTGGATTACAAAATATATTAAGAATAAAAAAGGACAGATAATCTAGAGTAACTGGAAAAGGAATAAGCAAAAGAAAAATTAGATGATGTCAGTATAACATGTGGAGGAGTTGGGGACAAACAAGTCGTTTAAGGATTCAGGTGGACCTGTTGCAACAAGGAGAATTACAAAATGTCATGTCAAAGCAAGCTTTACAATGTCGGTGTGGGGGGAGAGGGGGGTATGATTGGGTGGGGGGGAGGGGGGAGGCTGGGAAGGGAGGTGAAGGGTAAACAAAGGAGGAGGCTGCAATGCTTGGTAAGAAATGTATGCATTATCCTGCCAATGTAATTGTAACCCCTCTGTACAGTATGTTCTCAAATAAAATAAAATTAAATTAAAAAAAAAGAAAAATTAGATTAGGAACAGATAGGAGGTAAAAGAATTACATTTCCCATTATTGAAAGAGACTTATAAATATGGACAAATTATTACAAATGTTATATAATAAGATAAAGAATGATAAAAGTAATGATATCTACTAAATAGTATTTCTATTATAAATATTTTATATCTATTGAAAAACTAGTATTAACCTTATCTAACAAGTTAAATACCCAGAAAAACAGTCATAAAGGAAGTATGTGATCCAGTACAAACAGTCAACAAATTCATCTTCATGGAAGCTCATACAAGCAATACAACCTCATTTAGAACTACTTTACGTCTTCTAAAATTAATCATCTTAAACTCTGAAATATGAATATAATTTTCTCTGTAACTACACAAAATAAAACTGTATAGTGGGCTGGGAAGTTGGCTCAGTGGTAGAGTGCTTGCCTCCCATGCATGAGGCCCTGGGTTCAATTTCTCAGTATCATATAAGCAGAAAAAAGCCAGAAGTGGTGTTATGGATCAAGTGGTAGGGTGCCAGCCTTGAGCTGAAGAACTGAGGGAAAGCGCCCAGGTCCAGAGTTCAGCCCCCACAACCAACAAAAACAAAAACAAAACAAAACTCTATAGTAACTAACCCCTCCACTAAATTCTGACTCTTTGACCTATTCCCTCTAATTAAAATTTAATTTCACTTTTGTATCAACCCACCTCAACTTCTACTATTTCTAGTTCATTGATGAAAAAAGGCACAAAAGTTCTAAGAGACTGTCTGTGAGTAATAACTGAAACTCGTGATGTTTAAAGTTATATAAAAGTTTAATTACATGCTACATAAAAGCTAGTTTATTTTTGAAAGATTTCATAATACTTCCTAGATTCAGACTCTACTATACCACTCACATAACAATGTCACCTTAGTAAAGCTATTTCTCTAACCCTCTCTTATACCATCTACAAAACAGTAATCAAAATTCCTGTGTAAGTGGACTATTGTGAAAACTAAATGAGATTAAATGGCTTAGAAGTACTTGGGCACAAGGGCAGATAAAATTAGCATTCAATTCAGATGTGTTAGTATCAGTTCTCCAACAATTTCAATTTCTAGCTAAAATATGTAGTTATATGATCCAATAAACCTACAGTACCATAAAACTGATCTGACTTCAATCTAAAGCTTCTAGAAAATATGAATTTATTATGGGTTATACATTCTACTTACTACTTAAAGAACTATTAAATAAATTCAAATTATCATTTGCATCATGCCATACAACTAAAGATTATCACATGTGTAATTGTCTTGAGTCAGCACTACAATGAAGCTTGTAAGCTAGTGATGAGAAATTCAGAAAAGAAATAAAAAGGTATTAAAATCAATGATGGCAGGCACTTAATGACTGAACAACAAAGAAGCAGATACTAAAGTTCTTACCTATGAGCCTCTGAATAAATCTGTTGCTGTGTACACTAAAGTGAAAGCGTTAAAGAAATTTTACTAATTACTGAAATATGTTTTAAATACATTGACAGAGTCTGCAATAACCAAATACCACTATGAAATATGTAAATAACAAAGAGAGGAATGAAATAAAAAGTCTACTTTAAAGGAATTTACTGTATCTCCAATTCTCTCAACTAAATTGTTATGAGAAACCCAAGACTTTTGCAGTTAAAAACAAAATTCCTTTTTTCAACTACAAAAAATTTATAGCTAGCAATGCAGGGAAGCTCACAACCTATAATCCTGGCTTCTCAGAAGGCTGAGATTGAATGGGGACAGAAAAAGAAACATTGAGGGTAAAATATTTCAAAATATATTACAACTATGCATGAAGATGGCAAAAAATTATACTAGCTATCAGTTATTCTAATCAATATATAGTATATACATGTCTGAAATAAGTAATATACAATTAATACAATTAATACACATTAAAAATCAGATAGGACAATAAAACAGGAGGAGAAGGTTATGGCGAGGCTAAATGAAGATGAATGTGGTCAAAGTATTTTATTTCCATGTATGAAAACAGAGCAATGATACCTGTTGTAGAAGAAAAGAAGAAGGTAAAAGTGAGAGATAAAGGGGATGAGTTTGTTCAGTTTACACTGTATTTTTGTATGGAAATTTCAAAATGAGGCCCCCTTGTACAATTCCTGTATGTTAATATATGTTAAAAAATTAAAAAGCATAGCTCAACAATTTAACCATAATCATTTTATTTGCATAAAAGAAACACAAAGTTTGTGGAATGAAGTCTAGACTCTAGAATGTGACTTGGAAATAACTGTTAAGAGTACTGAGATTTATAATTACTACTAATTTAAGTATCAGTATTTCTTTAAAAACAGAACAAGAGTATCAAAATCTCAGATGGGATGGTATGAAATATTTCAATGTTTGTTAATTAAAGTAGATGAAATTATCAACCAGTTGGATTTCTTATAGTTTCAATAAAGTCTAAAGTTTGACATTGTTCAAGTCCCTATTAATTTCTTGCCTTGGCTTCCTGTTTCCCTTTCCTAGCTGCTTCTAAGGAAAGGTTCTACAATGCCATGTAACACTTCATCTAAAACTTATCTTATTGCTACCTTCCTATATATATTGTGTTCTCTCTCAATCTTTACATTTGTTGGCTCCTATTAATTCTTTAAATATCAGTTAAGATATTATTTAATTCCAAAAGCCTTTTCCAGAAGGATGGCTTTTCTCCAAACCCCATTACAGTCCTTCACCACCATATCAATCATTACATAACATCACAAACCAAATTATTGTACCTCCTAAAATTCTTATGTTGAAATCCAAGTTGGGAATTGGCAAGATAATTAGGTTTGAATATAATATTAAGTCACCCTCTTGCAGTGGCATTAATTTCCTTAAAAAAAAAAAAAAGAGTTGTTTCTCTCTACCATTAAGAATACAGTGAGAAGACAGCTATCTTTACACCAGAAAAAAGATCCTTATTTAGAAGCAAATCTACTGGAACCTAGATCATAGGACCTCCTACTCTCTAGAAATAAAAGAAAATAAATAAAAAGTCTATGTTTTAAGACTCTCAGCCCATGTATTTTGTGTTTTACTAGACTGCTATAAGAGTTGTTTACAGGCTTCTTCCTATCCTTCTGAAATAGCTTTTTAATAAGCAAGGAGCATTATGCTTTACTACACACTATATCTTACATCACTAGCATACTGCCAAGTACGTGTAAGTTATTCACTAACACCCAAAAAAAAAAAAGAAAACTGCATAATGGAAGGACATTAGACTGCATTAAGGTAAAGCTGGTTAGGAAGCAGGATTCACTTCTACCATCACAACCCAAGTTATTAGCCAGGCTTTCAGTATATGCTTACATTTTCTTTTGACAAAAATTACTCTAATGGCCATAAAACTTTTTAAATGTTTCAGAGGTAATCAAAGAGCCAAAAGTACTTCCTTAGCCTTGTTTATATTCCTTGTTTGTTTTATTTTTCCATTATTTCTTGGAAACTAGGTAAGTTTTCACATAAGTGAACACAAAAACCCATGCACTTGAATTAGTAAGACATGATTTCTCTAATTTATGAAGTACACGAAAAACACTACTTACAATTTTGAGTTGGTAAGATCAAGTTTAACAAGAAAAGAAGGTGCCAGAAAGTGGGTGCTATTGCTGCTTTTATAGAAGGAAAAACCTAATCAAAAGGATCAATTCCTTATGGATATTCAGCTCAAAATTTTAAGAATTCTTAGCTGATACTATGAACTTCAATACTAAGAACCACAATTTGTCCACATAACAATTTTGGGAAAGGTGTGCTGATACTAAGACTTGAACACTCAAGGTCTCATACTCCCACTTAGGTTTTATTTCTTTTCTTTCTTAAATGTTTTTGTTTTGTTTTTTGTTGTTGTTTTGTTATGTTTTCTCTCAATGGTGGTACTCTACAACTTGAGCCACACACAAGATACACTGTTTCAGAATCTGGTTTCAGTGCTAACTGTCCCTACTGAACCACCTTCCCTAGTTCAGCCTTAAATTAATTTTTGTTTGAGGTATAAATGTGTAGAGGATCATATTATTTGGCTGTTGATAGCCAGTTGATGAAAAGAATATCCTTCCTTCATTGAATTACTTTTGAACTTCTGTTGAAACCAGTACACCATAATTTTTTAGAATATTTCTGGTTTTTATTTTCTCTTTTGTGACATCTGTTCTATGAAACTACAAGTATCACACAACTTTGAATTTTGTAACTACTGGAATGTTTTACGCATGTGAGTTTTGAAACAATACAATGATTCATCCCATGTCTTTTATCCTTATTCAAAAACTCTAAGTTTCATGTAAATTTTTATAATTCTTTTCATGTATAAAATTGCTGGTTTTTAAAGGAGTTGTATTAAGCTGATTTGTTCATTTATTAGATATTTGATAGGTAAACTACTTTGAATCCTCTAACCCATGAACATGTGTATCTTCCTATGTTAATTTATATCTTTTATGCTTTTTACTCAATGGTTTATTATATTTACAATGCAAATCTTTCACCATTTTTTTAAATTACAAAAACAATTCACTTTTAAATTTTGGTTCTAGTTTGCATATGTTCACTTCTAAAATACAGGAACAGAGTTTTGACTATTCTGTGTTGTGTGTTCCTAAAGTTTTGCTACACTAACCTAACAGTTTCAAATATGTGGTTTGAAGATATTTGCATTTTATTTTCCTTTTCTTCTCTTTTCATTTTTCTTTTCTTTTTTCCTATCTTCTTTACTCTTTTATCTTTCCCATACCCTTATTTTACTTGCTAATATATAACCTTCAATAAATTTTAACTTTCTACTTTATCATATAGGTATATCTTCTTCATTTTCTTTACTTATAAGGGGGTATACTAGTTATTTCCAATTGATTTTTTTACTACCTCAGGTACCTGTTGGGTTTTTAGTTGTTTTTATTACTACAACCTGCTTTCTCCCCAATAGAGCCCTCAAAAGAAGGCTGAACCCTAAAGAGACACCTATATAAATCTAGTCAAGAGGTATTTATCCCCAAAAGATGCATACACCAAAACAGAGAAATGCAAGAAATGATGCTTCCTCCCAAAAGTTCATAGCTTGGCAAAAGTGAATCCAATTATATTAAGATGGATGCTTTGCCAGAAGAAGAATTCAAACATCTAATTTTAAAAATGATCAATGACCTCAAAGGGGATTCAAGTGGATGGATTAATGAAGTAAGACAGTTATTTTGAGATTTGGACAAAATGTCAGCAAGGTGGACGAGAAATTCAGCAACTCAGATGAGAAACTCACTAAAGATTGAGACTTTGAAATAAAAAAAAAATTCAAGAAATGAGAAGCTCAATAGATCATATTTAAAACACTGAAAGATTACCAAGAACAAAAACAAGATTGAGGAAATGACTTTCAGACAGAAAAAAATAAAATAAAATAGGCAATCATGACCAAAACTTCAAGGATTGTAAGCCAACAATCAAAAAGAAACAATTATCTATATATACAACAAACTGGACAGATGATGAAGAAATTAGGTTTACTGAGCAAAATTCATCTTAGAAGGTCACATACTTTATGCTCTAATTTTTACAAAATAAATAAAATTTCAACGTAAGAAATAAACATATTAGTGGTTGTCAAGTGCTAGGGGTGATGAGAATAAAAGACTGTGTCAATATTGTAGTCATAGAACCCTTTATTTTGGCTCTTAAAGTTACTCCATCAGCTGGAGTTATCTACTGGTAGAAGACTGAAACTATACCTCTCTCACTCTATTTAAAAAATATCAACTACAAATGGATCAAAGATCTTAATGTAAGACCTCAAATTCTGGAACCAATACAGGAAAAGATGAAGAAAATTCTTGACAATAGGCATAGCTAATTTTTTTCTGAATAGGACTCTAATGTCCCAGGAAATAAAAGGAATTGGCAAATGGGATTACATCAAACTAAACAGTTTCTATACAACAAAAGAAACAATTACCAGAATCAACAGAGAATCCAAACTATAATATCCAGCATACACAAAGATACCAAAAAATTAAGCAGAAAAAGAACTAATAGCCCAAGGAATAAGTGGGTAATGACCTGAGAAGACGGTTTCAGAAGGAAGGAGAATGCACGGACTAGGAATGTGGCTTAGTGGTAAAGTGCTTGCCTAGCATACTTGAAGCCCTGACTTTGATTCAATTCCTCAGTACCACATAAACAGAAAAGGCCAGAAGTGGCACTGTGGCTCAAGAGGTAGAGTGTTAGCTTTGAGCAAAAGAAGCTCAAAAAGAGTGTTCAGTTCCTGAGTCCTGAGCTCAAGCCCCAGGATTGGCAAAAATAAATAAATAAATAAAAATTAAAAAGAAGAAGAAGATAGAAATACAAATGACTAATACATACATGATATTCGACATCATTAGCATCAAAGATATGCAAGTCAAAACTATACAAAGAGCCAGGCACTGGTGGCTCACACCTGTAATCCTAGCTACTCAGGAGACTGAGATCTGAGGATCACAGTTCAATGCCATCCCAGGCAGGAAAATCTGTCTCACAAAAACAACAACAACAAAAAACTTCACAAAAAAAAAAACTACACAAAGATTCCATCTCATCCTGGACAGAATGATAATCACCAAAAAAATTAGGAGGCAACAATGCTTGATAAGAAATGTACTCGTTATCTTCCCCATGTAATTGTAACTCCTCTGTACGGTATTTTCACTTTACAAAATTATTCTAAAATAAATTAGGAAAAATAGGGAGACCATGTCTTTTTTGTAGGTACTTCTTTTTTTTTAAGTTTGTGTGTGTGTGTGTGTGTGTGTGTGTGTGTGTGTGTGTGAAAATATTGTACAGAGTGGTTAGAGTTACATGAGCAAGGTAATGAGTACATTTCTTATCCAGCATTGTTACCTCCTCCTTTGTTTTTACCCTACTATCCCTTCCCTCCCACCTCCTCTACTACGTCCCAACCCCACCCCCACTTCCCTGGCCAAAATTGTAAAGTTCGTTTTTCGACATAGTGTCTTAGACATTTCATTGTTGCAATGGGTCCACCTGCATCCCTATTTAAACAATTTGTATTAGAGCTTTATTTGCAAGTTGTTGTGAAGTTGCATGACTGGCTACTATTTATAGATATATTTCCCTCTGCTGTCTTTATCCATTATTTTAAGAAGAAAGTCACAGTTTGTGGTTTTGCAAAGGGAAACATAAATAAATTTGAAAATCAAAAAATGTGGGGAAAAATGAATTCTCATACACTGTTGATCAGAGTGTAAAATGATAGTCATAAGGAAATCAGTACAGAGATTTATTGAAAAACTACAAATATACCTTGTTTATGACTTTGCCACTCTAGATCCTATATTCAAAGGATAATAAAGCAATATACAAAGAAAGATACCTGCATGTTTACTGCAGCTTTGAAGCTATGTTCACAATAACCAAATACTGGTATTAGTTAATGTGTTGAATAATAAATGAATGAGTAAAGAAATATGATGTGAGAGGTGAGGGGTTTACACTTTCACAATGAAAATCCCTCATACATTAAATGTATGCTAATTAAAAATAAAGTTTTAAAAGATTGCACTTTATGTTGAAGGTCAATGATCTACGGATTTGTTGTGAGAATGTGCACTGTTTAATGTGACACATAATTGTATTATAGCAGAAAAAAGCCAAAGAGCATGCAAGAAAAAACTACAACAATGAGTCCATTATACTGAGCTAGATGAGAAGGACCCATACTTCTATTTATTAAAGTGTTCACAAACAGACTTTTAACAAAGTTGTATTTGATATTGACAAATGATAAGAACCATCCTAACAACTGGGTTCCAACAATGAACAATTGAAAGAAATTATATTTTAGTTTAGAGATACATGGAATAAACAAATTAGTAAATAGAAACCAGAAAACACATAATCCCATGTAAAAACAGGCAAAAGTAGACAGCAAATAGGATATAAATGTTGCTACATCACATTAGAAAATAAAGAAAAACAGTAAGTCAGTAGTAATGCTTAGATAGACTAAAGTCCAAAATATTGACATGGACAAATGTTGGGCAAGGATAGGGAATAACAGCAACTCTCATTCACGGCTAGTGGGAATACAAAATATTAGTCACTTTAAGACACAATTTGGTAGTTTATTTTAAAATGAAACAAACTCTTTCCAAATAATCCAACCATCCTTGATCTTTAACTAAAGAAGTCAAAAACTCTTGTCTAAAATAAACTTCCATTAAACTGTTTGTGGCGGCTTTGTTTATAATTGCTAAAACTTAAAGCAATCAAGATGTCACTTTGATAGGTAAATGGATAAATAAATTGTGCCACAACAACTGCCTTGGTCCATTTCCTTTGCTATAACAAAATGTCTGAAACTGGGTAATTTTTATAGAAAAGAGGTTTATGCAGCTCCTAGTTCTGGAGACAGGGAAGGACAAGATTGGGTGGATATATCTGGTGAGAGCATCATGTTATGTCATAACATAGCAGATAACAACACATCGTGAGAATGTGGGAAAGTTGCAAAAAGGTACATATGGAAGAGGGAGGAGAAAAAAGAAGCCAACTCACATAGCAACACACATTCATAAAATTGATCTGTTCCCTAATTCAGTCTTGGATAAATGACATTAATCCCTCCTAAACACTCTACTTCCCAATACCACTCATACTTCCTAGTAACCAATTTGAAATATGAGTTTTGGCAGGCACAAACCACATTCAAATAATAGCATTGTATGGTAGAATATTTTTCGAGGGAGTAGGGAGGAGGAGGAGGAGGAGGAAGAGGAGGAGGAGGAAATCAACCAACAACATGGAAAAAACCTTTCCTGCATATTTTTAAGTAAAAGAGACCACTCAAAAAGGAATCCGTACTTATGATTCCAATTATATTACATTCTGGAAAACTGAAAATCATAGAAAAAGTGAAAGGCTCAGTGAGTGAGAAGGGAAAGGTGGAGCACTGTAAAATTTAGGTCAATGAAATCATTTTGTGTGAAACTATGCTGGGGAGTACATGGCATTCATGCTTGTTAAAAATTAATGGATTAGTGCAGTCACACTGGGGAAGCTGAGCTCATGAGGATCAGGGTTCAAAGTCATCCCACGCAGGAAAATCCATAAGACTCTTAACTCTAATAAACAATCAAAAAAGCAAGAGGTTGGGCTATGGCTCAGGTGGTTGAGTGCTAGCCTTGAACAAAAGCTCATGGCGGTGTCTAGGCCCATAGTTCAAGCCTCACGACTGGCATCATCATCATAATAGTACTAATAATAATAACAAAATGGTTATATATAATGAAGAATAAAAGAACAGAATCTATGTATTCATGGGAAAAGTACTATGGTCCAAAACTAATAGAAACACTAAGTTTAATTAAAAAATTTATTGAAGCTAAGTTCACCCTTTCATTTTACTATGTTATGTGGTTACTAAAAAAGTATTTAATTAGCCATTCACTGGTGTCTCATATCTACAACCCTAGCTGTATAGAAAGCTGAGACTTGGAAGATCAGAATTCAAAGTCAACCCAGACAGAAAAATCTGTGAGCTGATATACAATTAGCCAACAAACTGAGAGAGTGGACGAGTGGCTCAAGTGGTAGAACACTAACCTTCAGCAAGAACGCTGAGAGCATGAGATCTAACTTCATCCAATCTTCCAAAGCCCATTGTCCATTATGAACCTCTCTGTGTGACCACCATATATCACTCATATTTCTCTACTTATATTCGCCCTTTTCCTTTTGTGTTGGCAAATGCATTTAAAACACACACTCTCACTCTCAAAACCTTAACTTAAATTCTACTTCCTCATGAAAGCCTTCTGAAATAATTCTTTGGAAATTTTTAAAGTAAATCATCTTATAAATATGTTACCACCGTGGTAATAACCCCTGCTTTCACTGTATTTGATGTTGGTATAATTTGTGGAGGGGAAGGGAAAAAACAAATCGTTTAAATAGGGATACAGGTGGACCCATTGCAACAATGAGATGTACAAGTCGTTATGTCGAAAAACTTTACAACTTTGGTGGGGGGGGGGGGTTGGATGATGGGAAGGGATGGGAAGGGGAAACAAAGGAGGAGGTTACAATGCTTGATAAGAAATGTACTCATTATCTTGCCCATGTAATTGTAACCCCTCTGTATGAGGTTACAATTATAAATAAATAAATAATATATAAATAAATAAATAATATATTCTACATAAAAAAGAAATTTTTAAAGTAACTCCGCTCTTGATCTCACAACAGTTTTGTGTGAACTACAATAATTGTATTATATATTATAATAATGACATTGTACAGAAGTATGACATAAAAGAGACATAAAGCCCTTTAAAATACAAACAATAGAGCCAGACACTGGTGGTTCATTCCTGTAATTCTAGCTATTCAGAAGGCTAAGATCTGAGGAGGGAGGTTCAAAGCCAGCCCAGGCAGGAAATTCTATGGGACTCTTATCTCCAGTTAACAACCAGGAAACCAGAAGTGGAGCTGTGGCTCGAATTGGTAGAGTGTAGCCTTGAGCGAAAGAGCTCAGGGACTGTGCCCAGACCCTGAATTCAAGCTCCAGGAAAAACAATATAACAATATAGTAAAGGATAACAATATCATTTCTCACCTCCTTTGATATCTAAATTAGAAGCGACTTACATAATCTATTATATTGACAGTGTCCCTTTACGAAAAAATACATTTGCCTTATAAAATTTGGGAAGAAGCTTGGAACGATGGCTCCTACAATCCTAGCTACTCAGGAGACTGGTATCTGAGGAGGGCTGTTTGAAGCCAGCTTGCGCAAGAAAGTCTGTGTGACTCTTAACTTCAGGTAACTACCAAAAAGCCAGAAGAGCACAAAAGCTCAGAGAAAGTGCCCTTATTTTAAGCCCCAGGAGCAGCATATACACACATGTGCATGTGCCCACACACAACAGACACAGAGAAAGTGAAAAAATGCTATGCATACAGACAAACTAGTGTATTTGCTTTCACTAAACAGAATAATGTAAACCGTCATTATTATCCTTTTTGCCTTGGCTGCCAGGAAACTAAATTTAATTATTAATACTTTAACTACATTTTTTATTCTCCATTTCATTCTATGTTCCTAAACACTTTGGCCTCTTTTGGGCTCTTACAGATAATTTGTGTCACAGCAACTTTTGGAAGCAGTATAATATAAATTACAAAACTCTTCTATTATTAATTTGTAATAAAGGTATCTTCTTAAAAAATAAGGCTGTATCTACATACAATTTTACCAAAGAAACAAAGATGTAAGTAATTTTATATTGCGCTGAGTAATTTCTATATATAACCTCCTTTATTCCTCATGACTTAAGTGATATCGCATATGAGAAAACTGAACTTACTAAAAATTAAATAACCTGCCCAACGTATCAAAGTTAATATCCACATCAGAATTTAAAACATTAATTACCAGAAAAACCATACCCCAAACTAATATATGTACCTCTACAATCATCTAACTGCTTAATCATTTGCTTGCAAGATCTGTTTAACCATTAGAATACATCATAAATGATGTAATGAAAAGAAGATGCTTTGTAATGTAGGAATGGACATAAGTTAGTGACCCTCAAAAACAAAGGCAAACAAAATAAAAATTATTTGTTTATTTCCTATTTAAATTAGTCCTCTCTACAAGTAATTCCTATTGGCAATTTTTCTGAGGTAAAGAAACAACTATACCCAAGTGTATAACAAATGCTGCTACAAATACAGTCCCTAAAAACTCTAGGGAGGGGAGGAGAAAACAAAGGGAACAATAAGCTCCTATTTCAAAGCATATCTTTAAAATACATCTTAAAACAAAACTCAGTTTATCAAAAGGCAGTATAACCATTTTTGATATAACAACAAATATACTGACTGACTACAATATAGATAAATTAACAGACCATACTTACTCTATTAGCTGATATAGTAAGTACCTGGTTACTTGAAGCCACTTAACACATAAAATAAAGTAAAATTTTAAAATATCAATTTAGTTCTAACTAATTGTGCATATCCCAATCCCTTTCATAAATAAAAGCAAAACAAAGAGGCTTACAGATAAAAACAGAGTATATATAAAATTGATGAAAATTTGAATACATACACAAATTTAATGATGCCAGAACTAGTAAGGATGTTATTAATTACAAAAGGCTTTTTTCAAAGATTTTTAAATCTCTTTAAAATGTAACTTAGCATCTACAGCCAAAAAATAACAACGTATTTGCCCCATTCTATTGGGGCTATATGTTTTCCAAATGTAAATGATTATGTGGAGAACAGGTCTCTCCACAGCCTAAAGATTTTCCATAATTTTGCAATGCCCTTATAACTAAATCCATGCTTTTTCCAACCAGTTACAAATTTGAGTGAATGTTACTAATGTCTACTTCACCAATCTCATTTCACATTGCTCTCCTCTTTGCTCAATAAACTCAGGTTTAAAGTCAGTCTCCAAAAAGACCTACATTCCCTAAATTTTCATGCTTTTTCTCTTTGTTCTGTGTGTCTGCCATCTGCTTTCACTGTCTTTTAGCATGAGTGACTTCTATTCTCAATCTGACTTGCTATCTACTCAATAAAACTCAATGACTACCCAAAGTATGCCTTCATTATCTTATAGCCTGCACTTGATTTATGTATTATCCACTTCCAATATAATGAACATAAATTCCAAGAGTTCTAGTCTTACTCTTTACTGTAGTGTCCAGACAGATCTGATACTAGGGTTTAGATCTGACTCCATTCATATTTCATAAGGTTGCAAAAATCATGTGATTTTTTAAAAAAGCACAGGAAACAACAACAAAAAAACCCACAAAACCCAACCTTTCTGGTGCTGGGAGTGTAACTTAGCATGACCCCTTAATTACCCCAGACTTCAATCTCTAGCACTGGAGGAGGAAAGAACTAATGCAATGAAGAAAAGAAAATGAAATGACTCTTATAAGATGCAAATCAACTAGCAGAGGTCTGAATATTTCAAATAGCAAAGGAATGAACTACTTAAAAGTGTATTGCCCAGTCATATGTCATGTGGACTCTTATGCAAAGGAAGAAACCACTTATCATTTATTCATGATAAAACTTAAAAATCCCTTATGAATCATCTTCATTATGTTTTAGTATAT
The DNA here is from genome assembly GCF_024711535.1 of Dipodomys merriami. Taxonomy (NCBI): domain Eukaryota; kingdom Metazoa; phylum Chordata; class Mammalia; order Rodentia; family Heteromyidae; genus Dipodomys; species Dipodomys merriami. The sequence continues at coordinate 59,432,789 of NW_027206179.1, forward strand.
ACACACTTTAGTACCTATCAAAAATTATACAGTCAATTGTATCAAATATCACAAACGTTATATAAGAATTAGAATACGGGCTGAGAAGGTGGCTCAGTGGTAGAGTGATTGCCTTGCATGTATGAGGCCCTGAGTTTGATTCCTCAGCACCACATAAACAGAAAAAGCTGGAAGTGGTGCTGTGGCTCAAGTGGTAGAGCATTAGCTTTGAGCTGAAGAGCTGAGGAATAGCACCCAGGCCCAGAGTTCAAGCCCCAACCAACCAAAACAAAACAAAAAGGATTAGAATACCCAATAAATGATTTCATTTCAGAGCTTTAATCATCATTGAAATATGTTATTGGAAGGTATTAGAAACTTAAGGATGTAGGACCCTAGTTAGAGGAAATTAATCACTGTTGGTATTCCACACAACTGTATCTTGCCAGGAGCCTTCCAGCTGTGCCTCCTCCCAACTTCCCATTACAGCTCTTCTATGCCAAACCCTCCTCACTATGACGTCCTGGCACAGACTGTGCCAGTGACCATGGGTTTAAATCTAGAAACTGTGAACCAAAATAAATCTTTCCTCCTTTTCAATTTTTCCCCCAGGTATTTTGTCACAGTGCTAACATACCTCTTAACATATCTGCTCCTCTCCAGGGTTCTTCCTCTCTCCAGAAGCTGTTCCTTCTCTGATAATATATGGGCCATCTCCCTCCTTTCTTCAGCAAGTTCCTGACTGATCAAATTGCTTTGTTCCTCCATAAATTTTTCTTCATTGTACCTCTCAATCTGGAGTATTTCAAACAAAAATGTTGCTATTTTTTTCCTCTATCACTCTCACTACTCTAGTTCTGTGTTTGTGTGTCTGTGTGTGTGTGTGTGTGTGTGTGTGTGTGTGTGTGTATACATGCACATGCATACATACACTGCTACTAGGGTTTGAATCAGAGCCTCTGCACTCTACCACTTGAGCCAGCCTCCAGTAATGGCTTTTTGCTGGCTAATTAGATACATCTCTCAGATTTGTCTGTACAGGTTGCCTCTTACACAGTTAGGATTACAGGTGAAAACAGGATTAATTTTAAAATATTTAAGTATTGTACCACTAAGGCAGCCATCTAGCCAAGTATCTCTGAAGAGAGTTTCAATTTTTAATTCACATTTTTCAGTAAAAAAAAAAGATACAAAAATACCAGATTTAATCACTATTGAAACTTTGGGGTGTTATGGTTTAGATATGAACTGTTTAGATATGAACTACCAAAGGCACACATATTAAAGTCTTTGTCATGAACATAATGTTCAGAGATAGGTATGAAAAAAGTGATTGGCTCATGAAGGCATTGACCTACTGACCTAATCAATGGATTCATCCACTGACAGAGTCATAATTGGATTCTTGGGTGGTGGTAAAAACTGAAAGGTAAGGCCTGAGTAGGAAAAGTACATCCCTAGAAGTGAACCTCTAAAAGGCAACCTGTCCCAGCTATTTGCACTATCTCTTTGTTTGGGGGCTTTGAGGTGCTTTCTTTGCCTGCCATTCTGTTGTTTCTGCCTTACCACAGGCCTAAAAACAATGAACCAGATAAAGAGGCACTCAGACCTCCAAAATAGTAAACCAAAATCTTTCCTCTCTTAAAATGTCTTATTACAGGCATTCTTTCAAGGGATGAAAGGCAAACTAACACAGGGCATATTTGCTTAGATTTTTAACAAATAGTAACAGATTGCCTAAGAAATATGAAAGTAATTTTTTTTCTTTAAAAGCATCTATTAAGTTAAATCTAAAATTCCCTCGTGAATTTCACAGTTTCCAATCTCAATTCTTTCTCTTTTCCTGAGAGTGACACCTAAAATAAAGGCTTGGTAGGTATCCTTACATATACTGGCTACTTTTAAAATATATATGTACATATATGTGTGTATAGCAGTGTGTACGTACTTTACAATCAAAATAAATTGTTTATACTGTGTCTGGACATAAATAGTGTTTAATAAAAGAAAATAATGTTACTACCACTTTTATTAGTAGTAGCTAGATATAAAATTTATTTTTTTCCTAGACAACTCTAATTTTAGCAAATACATCAAGCTTCCTTCAAAAAGACTGGAATCTCAACTTATGTTTTACTGTCCTTTACACTTCCTCGAAACTCTCATGTATAATAGTTCAATTTTATTTGAGCTTACTTAACATGTTTTTCTGCTTTCTTTACATCCTGCATCATTACATCCTGAAGTCCATTATTTTATTTTGGTTCATTACTCCTCTTACTAGAATACATCCATTAGTAATTCGTTCTGCAATGATCTAATGCACAGGATACCTTCCATGGATACTATAAGGATGAAATTTTCCTTATTCTTATCTAATTCTAAAATGTTAATTTTAGTAGATTATCAAACTTGAAGTTATTTTCTCTCAATCTTTTAAAGATATATAATCTTTATATAAAATACTAGTGTTTTAACCTGCTAGTATTTTATATAATCTGCTAGTATTTTAAATGTGTATAGACAGAAGGTAGTTAGAGATATCCATGATGACAGATATCACAGTTTAATTTGTATTGTCCTAATTAAAATAAATGTGAGTACTATTTGATGCTTAAGAGTCTAGATTTTGAGATAGATTGCCTGAGTCAAAATCTAGACACATAATCAAATGTATAACCTTAAAAATTAAACTTAAACATAGCATTGGTGTTCATCTTTCACATATGTGAAGTATGGATAAAAATTATCTCAGAGGGCTGTTTTCAAGCTTAAGGCACACATTCAAATAAATGAATTCAAATTCTAACTTTTAAGTTAAAATAAAACAATCAGAAAAATCCACTTTTTTGTTAATTGGCATACCAACAGCTGGCTTAACTCTTAATGTTATTAATTTTAAGAGTTTCCAAAACTTTAATGAGCTGCAGTATAAACTCTGAAATATAAAATATTCAAGTGAAATTGGGAAAAGGCTAAAAACCAAGACCTGTTTTTTTTTTTCTTTTTAAGATACATCCAAATATGTCACACCAAAAGAAGTTCAAAAGCTTTGGTTTAGTCAATGTTGGAGTTAGCGACCCTCCTTTGTATTTTTTTAATTTTTTACAGTAAATTAATACCTACATATGTTTTGAAAAACATTAAAAATGAAGACACTAAGAATCCACACAATATTGGACAACAAAGGTTTCTAAAAAGGATAGCAACTTGTCTTCAATGGCTTTCCTGATTAGTTTATTGGAGATAATCTCACAGACTTCTCTGCCCAGGCTGGCTTCGATCTGTGATCCTCAGATTTCAGCCTCTTAAGTAGCTAGGATTATAGGCATGAGCCACCTATGCCCCTCTTATTTCTTCTTATGTAAAAGATAAAAGAGTTTTCTCTAAATTTAGGAGAGGAGTAAACACTAAGAATACAACTGCAATTAATTGTAGCCAAAGAAAAACCATTAAAAATAGATATATAAATCAAAATAAAATAATATCAATAAGACTGAAGACTTGGCTGCAAGTCAAGAATATAAAAAAGAATTCCTTTAGTAGTTATGCAATCCATTGGTAAAGCAAATTTTAATATAATCCATATTAAATATAAAATATTCTTTTATTTAATCCATAATCCTCACTTTATACTGAGCTTGTAACTTCTTTTCCTAATAAAGGAAACATTTCTCTGAAGCAAACAGCAATTAGAAAACTTCAAAGAAATGCAAATATCCAAAAATAGAAAATTATATAATTTCATATATTGTTACATACATGGTTATATAGGATGATATATATGATAAATTAGACAAATTTCATAATAATACATAAGGTTTGATACTAGATTAGCTAAAAAGATTTAAATTCATATATAATCACACACATATACAAATAAACAAATTCTTTCATTACTGAAAACCTAAAAACACAAACACATTTGTGATTTTAATGTTTCAGTGACAGAATGATGGGTAATCTTGTTTTCTTTTCCTTCTAAATTTTTTACATAGTTATATTAATTTTAAAATACAGTGTCTAATGGCATAACAAAAATAATAAATTTCATGGGACTATTCAGTGCTAAGAATCTATCCAATTTTATGTTGTACAGTGTTGATTCTAAAACATGAATTTTCCTTATCAAAGCACTCCTATGTAGGTACAGTGGTGTATATCCCAGTCGTCAGAAGGCCATGGGAGGAGAATCCTAAGTTTAAACCAAAAACAACAAATTCTTATTTGCATCCTATAAACATGACATATCTCATAGAATTTACTATTAGGGAAATATAGAAAATATAAATCAGATACTATAGGTATTTGAATACACTCAGCATATGCACAAAACAAATACAAGAAAACTTTAAAAGCCCTGACTTAAATAATCACAAAATTATATATTAGTTTACTACAGCTGCCACAAGGAAGTAATACAAACCTAACTAAACAACTACTCAAGAGGAGGAGAGAGAAGAATGGAAAAAGAAAGAGGGTGAATAACAGTGTAATACACTGTAAGTATACATGAGATCAGCATAAAGAAACTCAATGAAAGCTGATTAATAGGGGATGAGAGTAAGGAGAAACAGATTCTGTCTGTGGGTAGGGACTAGCAGAAAGTAGGTGCCAGCAAGGAGGATAAAGAAGGCTGAATACTGTCAAAATAAGTTATAAGTTAACTTTTAGAAGTTAAAAGTCTGAAACCAAGGTATAAACAAGGTCCACTTCTTCTGAGGACTATGCGCAAAGAATCTGTTCCCGATCACCTAGCTTGTGAATGACTATCTTCTCTACAAGTTTTTATATTCCCTTCCCTTTAGGCATGTAAAATTTTCCTTTTTTATGTAAACAAAAATCTCAGTGGATGAAGGTCTACTCTACCTAATTTTAATATAATGATCTCTGTGAAGATCCTATTTTCAAATAAGGCCACAGTCTGAGATACTTCACATATTACCCTTTTATTGGGGATGGCTGGTAGGCAATTCAGTATGATTGTTTCAATATCCAGTCATTGTGGCAGCCTCAATAAATGCTGAAGGGAATGTGAAAAGAGAATGCCTCACAGACTATCGGTGGAAATATACACTAGTACAGTATGGAGGTTCCTCAAATACCTAAAAATACATCTTCCATATGACCCTGCCATCAGAGTACTGGACCTATACCTGAAGGAGAGTAAATTAATACACCAGAAATTACCTGCAGATCCATGTTTTTAGCAGCACTGTTCACAACAGCCAAATGATAGAATCAACTGATGTCCAATCACAGTTGAATGGAAAAAGAAGATATGATATATATACAAAAGGAAAATGAAAAATAATTTGCAAGAAAATGAATGCAACTAGAGGATATCACTTGTGATTCATTTATATGTGGAAACTAGATATAAAAGGCATTCATGTTCAGGGATATGTACTAAGTATAAATATCTATATGCATAATTACTGAAATGGTTTAACATATAACATGGATCAAGCTAAGAGACTACTCAAGAAGAGAGAGAACAATGGAAAAAGAAAGAGAGTGAATAACAGTGTAACACATTGTAAGTATACATGAGATCAGCATAAAGAAACTCAATGAAAGATGATTAATAGGGGATGAGAGTGAGGAGAAATAGATTCTGTCTGTGGGTAGGGACTAGCAGAAATAGATTCTGTCTGTGGGTAGGGACTAGCAGGAAGTAGGTGCCAGCAAGGAGAATAAAGAAGGCTGAACACTGTCAAAATAAGTTATTTAAAATTATGAATGCTCATTTTTAGTGGAAGTGTGATAGAGGAGGTAGATTGCAATAATATAAATATGTAGAGATGTAGCAATACCCCTCCCATATAACTGTATAATTGTTATGAGCCAATAAAAATTAGACATTGTAATTTTATGGAGAGGGGATGTACCCAAATACTGAAGTAAAGCTATCAGATATATATATATATATATATATATATATATCTACATAAATATATGGTTGCTAATATATTTGTGTGTGTAGGATTAAATTAGTCTATTAAACTGTTCCCCAAAGTTACTTTCATAAATTAGCATTATTTACATTATGACTGCTCAAGGGCTAAAAGACTGGTTGAAAAGCAACTTTAAATGAAAAGTATAATCTATCCTTTCTGACTCTTTAGCAATGTGATTGAATGCCTATATTTGTGCCAGGCAAAAAAAAAATTTTGAAACAAACATTGAAAACCTTGGGGAAATGACACCAAATGTCAAGACAATTAGATGTCTTTTAAGTACTTATTAATACTGCCATTTATTCTGTTATAGCTAATGAACAATCCACATCCATTTGTATTTTTATTCATGTACACAGCACAGATATGCAATCTAATAGAGAAGGTCTCTAAATACAAAACATTATTTAATTACACAGCCCTATAACTCTGAACATTTTTCTTACAGAAGAAAAGCAATGTGAAATGGTTTCAGAAGAAAAGTAGAGCTTTCACTAAGATAACTTTTCATGTTATCCTAATGTTCAATGACCTCCATGCTCAAGCCTGGGGTTCATCTTCCACATCTCTTCCCTATGAAGCTTTCCTTAAATTTCTACTCCTCAAAGATGTTATCTACCCATCTGCACAAAGTCCATCTTTCTTTGTATTTATCTTCTAAAACTTACATTTTGTCTTTTAGAAAGAAAACCAGTAAAAAGTTTTGCACCTGAGGGTGTCATTTCTATCTGCTTTACCTAGACAAGTAACTTAATATTGTTTCCTCATATGTAAATCATGTATATCTGAACCTTATATCTGTATCTATTGTGAAGATTATATATAGTCTCATATATGAACTACAGGGTAAATTTATGACGGTTCTGTTTATTTCTCCTAATGGGCCTATGTCAGTACATCATGAAGGTTTAATGTGTGTGTGTGTGTGTGTGTGTGTGTGTGTGTGTGTGTGTGTGAGAATTGAAAAAGTGAGTGAAAAAGATATTAAAGTGTTGTTGACTGTCAGAACATTACTATGGTCCATACACATAAACATATTCAAATAGATATCCATTATATTTAAGTGTTTGGTCTTTATTTTTTTCTTTTTTAAAGTAAGTTTTTTATTGTGAAAATACTGTACAGAGGGGTTACAGTTACATGAGCAAGGTAATGAGTACATTTCTTATCAAGCATTGTTGCCTCCTCCTTTTTTTTTCCTACCATGTCTTCCCTCCCACCTCCAAAACTATACTGCCCCCTACCCCCAGCCTAAATTGTAAAGTTCGTTTTTTAACATAATATCATGTTAAACATTTGGTTTTTCCCTTCCCCACCCCAAATTATAATGACATCAAATACAGTGAAAACAAGGGTTATACCATGGGAGAGGAACATACAATAAAAAAAAATCACATGGTACCTTATAAATATGTTAGAAACAATAACAAGAAAGAAAAAAACACTTGTGTCCTTATCTTGGGGTTCATTTCACTGAACTTCACCTTATCTGGTCATACATAGCTTTTGACCTCTACTACTTGTCCCAAACATGTACTAGTTATTGTAAATAAGGGAAACCATGGGAACTATGTTTCTTTGGGCCTGGTTTACTTCACTTAACGTAATTTTTCCAAATCTTTCCATTTCCTAACACAAATGGTGCGATGTCATTCTTTCTGATGGAGGCATAGAATTCCATTTTGTGTGTGTGTGTGTGTGTGTGTGTGTGTGTGTGTGTGTGTGTGTGTGTGTGTGTGTGTGTGTGTGTGTGTGTGTGTGTGTGTGTGTGTGTGTGTGTGTGTGTGTGTGTGTATCACATTTTCTTGTTCCATTCATCTACTGAGGAGCATCTGGGTTGGTTCCATATCTTAGCTATGGTAAATAATGCTTATAAGCACAGTTGTGCTGGTAGCTTTGGGCATTTACCCAAATGATCACAAACATAATTTTTATTTTTAAAGTTAAAACTTCTGTAATCACTGAACGGTCTTCATTTAATTCCTCTGAATATTCCTTTTACTTTTCTCCCTAGAACATTAGATTACTTTTCATTACCCTCATTTCATCATAATTTTTACATTATTCATAAGAGCAACTCACTTCACCCCTAATCTTCTGCCTACTGTTCCATCATCAAAGCACATTCCTATTAACATAGTTAGTTATAGTCCACTGCTTAGAGGCTTAGAGGGCCTCAATGTTCATATTTGTGACCATTGAAATGTTGTCCCATGTACTAAGACATAAAATTAACAAGAGAAGTTCAAAAAGTGATAGCAGCATGACTGTTCATTCTATGGTGACACCACTAAACAAGAATAAAAAATCATTTCAAACAGAAGTGTCAAAAAAGGAGAATGAAGGGAAGGGCTAAAAGGGAAAGATTTTACGTGTTCATGTTCTGACCTCCATTACCCAGTATAAAAGGGACAATTTCTAATTCCTCATTGGATAATTATCAGAACTTAGAACCTGCTTCATTATAGGCCCACTTGAGTCAGAAACATAAAACTCCAACCCAAAGATATAATCCTTTTTCTGAAAACAAAAACCGTAGGGTTCAAAGTAAAAATGAGCAAAAGTAACCAGCATTTTAATGGAAATATATTCAACAAAAATCACTAATCAAAGTGATTTTAAAAAATGATCATTCATCAATAGAGTCCCTATCAGTTGTGATTCACCAGGTAATTTTCAAACCTGAATCAGAGCCACAAAGAGGAATTAATATCTAAGAACTGGGATCTTTCTCAGTTGATACTTAAAAAAAAACCCTATGAGTAGTACTACTGAACTAAAACAAATGACATCAATGAGATTATAATGTATCATTTTAAACTTGCATAAAACACTATTACATTCAATAAGAAGTTAAGCACAGATGGAAAAAAAACTTCAAATGTCACCTTTTTGAAAATCATTTCTGAGCTTCCCACTTCTACTGAGCAAGAATCTTCAAACTTTACAATGGAATTCTATGCCTCCATCAGAAAGAATGACATCACCCCATTTGTTAGGAAATAGAAATACTTGGAAAAAATTATATTAAGTGAAGTAAGCCATGCCCAAAGAAACATAGGTCCCATGGTTTCCCTTATTTGTAATAACTAGTATATGTCTAGGACAAGCAGGAAAGATCAAAAAGTATGTATATATGACCATATAAGATGATGTTAAGTGAAATGAACCCTGATAGGGATAAGTATTTTTTATCTTTCTTGTTATTGTTTTTAATGCATTTACAATGTACTACATGATTTTTTTGTTTCTTTGGTATGTTCTTCCCCATGGTATAACCCCTATTTTCAATGTATTAGATTCGGTGCCCTGCATCTTGTGTATACATTTTTATAATTTGGGGAAGGGAAGGAAAATAACAAAATGTTGAAATAAGGATACAGGTTGACCCATTGTAACAATGAGCTGTACAAGATACTATGCTGAAAATGAATTTTATAACTTGGGGAGGGGGAGGAGGAGGAATTGGGGGAATAGGGATGGAAGGGATGGTAGGGAATAAACAAAGGAGAGGGTAACAATGCTTGATAAGAAATATACTCATTACCTTACTCATGTAACTGGAACCCCTCTGTACAGTATTTTTACAATAAAAACATATATATGTATATATATACATATATATATAAAGAATCTTCAAAGCACTGCTGATCAATTCTACTTTGATACCTCATTGTTAATAAAGTTGTATTGGAACATGGACCATTCCATTCATTTATGATAATTTAATAGTAATTATTTATAATAAATATAATATTTATTTGTATAATAATTCCATTTGTGGTAATAGCCACATATGGTATAATTTTTAAAAAGTGTTTGGCCCAATGCAGCAGAAGTACTCACTAGATGCTATGTTGAAAATGAGCTATAGAATTGTGAGTGGGGACAGGAGGGAAAAATTGGGAGAGAGCAAGGGGTGATATTGTTCAAAAAGAAATGTGCTCATTATCTGACTAATGTAACTGTAACCCCTCTGTAATAGCATTAAAAAATAACTAGAAAAATTAAGTGTCTGGCCCAGGTTCTTGGCACAGAACTTCAAAATTCTTTGCCATGTGAAAGGGATAAAAACACTACATTGAAAACGAACTTTACAACTTTGGCTGGTGGTGGGGGTAGTTGTGAAGGGATGGTAGGGGGAAAACAAAGGAGGAGGCAACAATGCTCAATAGGAAATGTACTCATTACCTTGCTCACGTAACTGAAACCTCTATGTACAACATTTTTACAATTAAAAAAACGTATAAAAAAGTGTTTTTGGCTCTTCATAACAAGATCCTCCTGACCACACCTTATCTATAATAACAGGTGACACAAGGTCAATCTTAAGATAGATCAAGAGAGGGGCTGAGCCTATCAAAAGATCAAGCAAAGAGGACTAAGCAGAGACATGGACCTTGAGTTCAACTGTGTTGCTCCTAAATGTTACCTACATAATGAAGCCTGGCTCACTCTTGTTATCCCAGCAACTTGGAAGGCAAACAGGAGCACTGAGATTCAGAGCTGTCCTGAAGAAAGAAAGAAAGAATGGAAGGAAGGAAGGAAGGAAGGAAGGAAGGAAGGAAGGAAGGAAGGAAGGAAGGAAGGAAGGAAGGAAGGGATGGAGGGAGGGAGGGAGGGAAAGAAAGAGAGAAAAAGAGAAGGAAGGAAGGAAGAGAGGGAGGGAGGGAGGAAGGGAGAAAGAGAAAGAAAGAGAAAGAGAAAGAGAAAGAAAGAGAAAGAGAAGGAAAGATGAAGGAAGGAAGCAAGGAAGGAAGGAAGGAAGGAAGGAAGGGAGGGAGGGAGGGAGGGAGGGAGGGAAGGGAAGGAGGGAGGGAGGGAGGAAGAAAAGAGAGAGAAAGGAAAGAAGGAGAGAGAAAAGGGAGGGAAAAGAGAAAGAAAAAGGAAGGGAGGGGAAGGGAGGGGAGGGAAAAAGAGAGGAGGGGAGGGGAGAGAAGGAAAGAAGGAAGGGAAGGGGAGGGAAGGGGAGGGAAGGGAAGGGAAGAAGGAAGGAACCCTCTCTGAAAAATAAAACAAAAAAAGTTGGTGACCTGCTCATGTGATAAATGACTTGCCTAGAAAGAATGAAGCTTTGTGCTCAAAACCCAGTACCACCAAAAGAAAATAATTCTTGAACACACTGGTGGTGTCCTGAGAAGACAATATGATCAGAGCATACGTGTAAATTCTGAGCCTACTCCTCTTCCATGTGGCAGTTGCTGAGTTGTAGTCTCTGTAATAAAACTGTAATTCTAAGTACACTACTCTCTGAGTTCTGAGTCATTCCTAGCAATTATCAAGCCTGAGAGAGGTTTAGGGAACCCTTAAGTTTGTAGTCAGTAAAACAGAAATACAACCCTACTTGAGGCTGGCATCTGAAGTGGAGGCAATCTTGAGGTACACGTCCTTTAACAATGGGTTTGAACCCTTAGATATGTATTTTAATGTTTTTTTCTTTCATGCATTAGTTTCTAACGCATTTATAAGACTATCTCTTTGTTGCTTTGTATGTCCCTCCCCCACAGTATAACCCCTGCCTTCACTATATTTGATGTCAGTATAACTTGTGGAGGAGATGGGGAAAAACAAGTCGTTTAAGGATACAGGTAGACCTGTTGCAACAATAAGAAGTACAAGTTGTCATGTCAAAAAGGAGCTTTACAACGTTGGTGCGGGGGAGGGGGGGGATTGGGTAAGGGGGGTGGAGAGGGAGGCTGGGAAGGGATGTGAAGGGTAAACAAAGGAGGAGGCTGCAATGCTTGATAAGAAATGTACACATTATCCTGTCCATGTAATTGTAACCCCTCTGTACAGTATGTTCACAAAATTAAATTAAATTAAATTTTAAAAAAACAACAAAAACAACAATGGGTTTGAACTAACTGCAGCTAGTGTCAAAATTGAACTTGACTCCTAATTGGTGCCAAAAATCCTGTACTAGAAAATGATGTATTTTCATTTATGTATGACAGCAGATGTGAGTAACTGCAATAAATAAACCATATGGCTCATAAACACCTACATTTTTACTGTAAAAAATTGCTTACCTTTTTTCTATAGTATAACTTTGTTGGGTCTTTAGTACATCAACTATTTATTTACACATTTGTATTCATTCACATACATTTACTTGTCTATCTCTACTCCCTCCCCATGAAATTCCTATGGTTTCAAAGTTCCTTTGTGAGAAATTTAATTTCTAAATTCAGCAATAGTGAACAGAAAAGGCATCCTGGGAGGTGTTTGGCATAAAAGAAGCACCCTCATGAATGGATCAATGCATGTCTCTCCTCAAATAAGTTTAGTTCTCACAGATCTGGTCACAGAAAAACTTTGTACAGTAACTCTAGCCTGCAGTTTTGTCTCTGATAGAAACCTACCTGCATAATTTGCAGGATGAATTGAAGCAGGCCAAAATCCCACCAGATGCTGTCAAATCTTAAACATTCTAGCCTCCCAAAGCATGAGTCAAAATAAACCTCTACTTTTTATAAATCATTCATTCTCAAGTATTGTTAGAGTAAAAGAAAACTGACTAAATGACTATTTGAGGGCAAAAACTATCTAATCATAGCCTTAGCAACAACATTCTTGTCATATGGCTGACAAGGCTCTTAAAGTATTTATTCAGGAACAACAACAACAACAACAACAACAACAAGGTTTCTGTCAAGTATGCTTCTATATTTGCACTATTCTATTTTAAAATGGAATTCTATTTTATTCTAAACGTTACTCCTACATCCATACAACTCAAATGGTCCAACCAATGCAATCAAAGTAAAATATGAGTCAGCATTGAGCTTCCTTCATCAAGAAAACCTTGCTAGGAGAAGGAATAAACTTATTTGAAACAATATGTCACATAGTGGATTTATATTCTTGCACAAACTCCTTATTTCCCCTTAGACCAGCAAGCATTTCACAAATGCACAATCTGGGGCCCATACTTTGTTGAGCACTGTGCTAAACATTCTATATAGAAGTAGAAATTGCTATTAACTGTTAACAATTGTTAATAATATAATAATCTGTCACAGGTTTTTGTTGTTTTGTTTTGTTGGTTGTGGGCCTCTTGCTCAAAGCTAGTGCTCTATCACTTTGAGCCACAGCTCTACTTCTGGTTTTTGAGTGGTTAACTGGAGATAAGTCTTACAGATACTCTTCTGCCAAGGTTGGTTCCAACAGCAATCTTCAGATCTCAGCCTCCTGTGTAGCTAGTGTGACAGGGGTGAGCCACTTCCAGACTGTATCTTTCTTATATACATAGTTTACTCTTGAGAGCACAATAAAAGGAAAAGTCACATTTTTTTCTTTTTCACATATGTGAAGGTATATTTATATTCATACATATATAAAATAGATCAAGATATAGAAAGAGAATGAGAGAAAGGCTCAGAATGGTCTAATACTTGGCTCAAGATAAGGCAAAGAAAAGAAAAAAACATGGGGCTGGGAAGGTGGCTCAATAGTAGAGTGTTTGCCTTGCATACATGAGGCCCTGGGTTCCATTCCTCAGCACCACATAAGCAGAAAAAGCCAGAAGTGGGGCTGAAGTAGAGCGCTAGAGCTGAGGGAAAGTGCCAAGGCCCACATTTCAGGCCCCAAGACCGACAAAAAAAGAAAAGAAAAGAAAAGAAAAGAACATAATTCAAATTTAGATTAGTCATATTACAAAGGCCAAGCTATTTACAGAAAATCAGGATAAAAAAAACTGAGTTGACTCAAAACAGTATTTATACACTAATTTACAAATCTTAAATAGAAAGAGTAAGGTACATCAGTTCATGATATTAAAAGGCCTGACAGAAGCAAGTGTAAGATAAAACCAGAAGAGGCATCCTAATAATTATATGACTTTCACTGGACAAGTTATCCTCTCTCCAGCTCAAATGCCAGACAGCCTACTTATCAAGCAGAAGACCTTAAGTTCAAACCTCAGTACAGGAAAGAAAGGAAAACAAAAAAAAGCTGTTCTCTCAAAGCAGTCATATTCCAGAAGAGAAACCCAAAAAGATAAAAGGACACTAAATCAATCCAATCATATCACCTTTCATGTAATGAACCAACTGCTTTACTTATATCACTCTAACAAAATTATCTTGTACTGTATTAGCCAAACCCTTTAAATTAATTTCTTATATGAAAAATAGGAATAGAAATGCCCATGTCAGGTAGTCACGTTATTAGGAATAACATAACCCTTGTTCTAAGAAATATTTTTTTCACATTAAACAGTTTAGAAATTAAGATATAACACACAGTTGAAGTATAAATTTAGTATAACAGTGTTTCTTCTTTTCCTACCAAGTTATTAAATCAAATAGGCAACAGCCTAACATCATACTGACAAAGTGTCCTAACTTCATATAACTGTAACCCCTCTGTACAGTATCTTTAAAATATTTTTTAAAGGTTGTAACCATATCAGAGACTGTAATTATATTTGCAGCAAACAATCAACAGGAGATGACTCTGATTTTTAAGCACATACTTTCCAGAATTTTTATTTACATGTTTCTATATAAATATATCTATCCTTTTAAACTAGACACTGATCTTGAAAACCGCACTTTTGCCAATCATGTTTCACTTCAGGCCTGTAACTCCTGAGATGGTAAAGAGATTGATATATTTATAATAAGGAGATAATAGAAAACAAAAATGGAAATAATACTGCAAATCTCAGTTAGAGAATGATCTGCAGTAGAGATAAAAAGCTTAAGCTCAGTCCTAAAGGATAAATTGGAATTAGCTGAGAGAGATTTGAAATACTTGGAACAAGAAGTAGTTCAGAAATTGGAGATTCTTTAATTTTGAAATATTGACCTAAGTTTTACTGGTTGAAAATCCCTAGTCAAAAAATCAGGTGTAAACAATGAGATATTTAAGACACTATGTTGAAAATGAACTTTACAACTTGGGGCAGGGGAGAAGTTGGGGATGTGGGGAGGGAAGGGATGGTAGGGGAAAAACAAAGGAGGAGGTAACAATGCTCAGTAGGAAATGTACTTATTACCTTACTCATGTAATTGTGACGCTCTGTACACTAATTTTACAATAAAAAACATTTAAAAAATCAGGTTGGGTCAAAAAGTTTTGAAGTACTCAATTTTCAAATTTTCAGATTAGGTATATTCAACTACTTTGGAATCACAAATATCCTTATCTAGAATGTCCTTACTCTATCCCGTGTATTCAGCAAGCTTCAAGTAATCTTCCCAAAAAAAAAATGGAAGAAAAATCTTTTAAAAGTTTTTCCGGGTTTCTCCTAATAATCTAATCATTTTCTCCTCTGCAATGGTGTGATAGCTAATATATACTTGCACTTAAGGTCACAAAAAAATTTTTTTAAAGCCACATCCAGGAAATTAAATTCAAATTGAAATCACATTATTTACTATATTTAAATTTATTTATTTCAACTTTATATCCCCAAAGATAAGACTCAAAGGAAAATGAGAATAATATAATCAAGAAGGCAAATCTGATTCTCTTAGTAGATGAATTTGTGAAATAACATGGTGAAACTTCTTTGAACAATCAACATACACCTAAAAAAGATAGACAGAATAGCAGGAATGTTAAAAACAGGTTCTGTGGGGCTGGGATGCTACTGGGAGAAATAGGGCAAATGAAGAGGATAAATGATGGCAAACATAGCCCAAGTTCTTACATGTATGAAACCAAAAACCTGTCAAAATTGTTTTAAGAATGGGGTGAGAGAGAGAAGAAAAAGTGATGGAAGGAGTTAATATGATCAGGGTATATTGTTAGCAAATATGAACATGTCAAAATACACAATGGAATTCTATGCCTCCATCAGAAAGAATGACATCGCCCCATTTGTTAGGAAATGGAAAGACTTGGAAAAAATTATATTAAGTGAAGTAAGCCAGGCCCAAAGAAACATAGGTCCCATGGTTTCCCTTATTTGCAATAACTAGTATATGTCTGAGACAAGCAGAAAAGGACAGATAAGTTGATGTTAGGTGAAATTAACCCCAAAATAAAGACTCAAATGTTTTTTCTTTCATGTGATTGTTTCTAACATATTTATAAGTTGATTTCTTTGTTGCTTTGTATGTCCCTCCCTCATGGTATCATCCCTGATTTCACTGTATTTGATGTTGATATAATTTGTGGAGGGGAAGGGAAAAAAGAAATCGTTTAAATAGGGATAGAGGTGGACCCACTGCAACAATGAGATGTTCCAGTCGTTATGTCAAAAACGAACTTTATAACTTTGGTGGGGGGGGAGGATTGGGTGAGGGGAGATGGGGGAAGTATGGGAAGGGGAAACAAAGAGGAGGCAACAATGCTTGATAAGAAATGTACTGGTTATCTTGTCCATGTAATTGTAACTCCTCTGTACGGTATTCTCACAATTAAAAAAAAATGCAACCTCTAAGAAAAAGTTAACAAAAAAAGCATATTTATTGTTCCATCTCCATTTGTTTCTGCATTTTCTGTGTTTTCTCTTATTGATTTCTAGTTTATTCTATTAGGATCTGATGAGATATAATTATTTCAACAGTTCTATTTTAAAAAATGAAAAAGACAAGAATCCAACCCAGCTCTGTCCTCAGGTTTAAATGTATTTATCCCTAAGTCCCACCAACTACTAGAAATAAAATCTATTCAAATTAATCTGCTTCTCCAGTTCACCAAGACATTAAAGATCTTTATGGTTTAAACCATCTAAGAATGGGATTGATATATACACTATACTGTTAATGGGAGAACACAATATGAACTATCAACACCAAAAGTTAAAAAAAAATTATTAAAATTTAGAGTGACAAGATTTCCTAGGCTACAATGGTACAAGTCCTCTATTTTGCCCTGCTGTGGAGAACCTGCAATAGTCCTTTCAACAGTCTACTATTGCTATCCATTAAGGCCTAGTTTGGTTCCAGTATTATCTTGATCCAGCTGGGACTGTGTTCACCTACTTACCAGTGGATGTAGGAGCTTAAATAATACACTTCCTCTGTTATTCAAAACCTCCTGCCTCCCCTCACTTAATAGGCAATTGGCTAAATACAAATACATATTTGAAATTTTACTTAGGGCAGCTCACAGTTTCTTCTTTGAAAGGTGTTGGGCTCCAATTCCACCCTCAATAGTGCACAGACAAAAAAAAAAACCATACTTGGACAGTACCTACACACAATCAACAAAAGTATTCCCAGAGTGGAACTAAAAGATATGAACAGTCCAAAGGAAATATGAAAATCCATTAAACTCCACAAAATATGAGTACTAACTAGTTTATTAGTAGAGCCTATGAGAAATAATTTTCCCTTGAAGCAGCAGGGCCAAGCACTAGTAGCTCAGCTTGTAATCCTAGCTACTCAGAAGGCTGAGATATGAGGACTGAGGTTTGAAGCCAGCGTAGGCATGAAAATCTGCAAAACTCTTATCTTCAATTGACCAGGAAGATAGTGGAAATGGAAATATGGCACAAGTGGGAGCACTTCAACCCCAAGGGTAAAAAAGGCCAAGTGAGTGTGAGACCTTGAGTCAAACAAAAGTATTAGCAAAAAGGAGGTGGGGGGAGGGGAGGCAGGAGACATGATAATATGCTGAGTATGTCATGCTATTGATCTTGATACTTACACACTCAGAGAAAAGAAGACTACATGAATGAGTTGTGGCCTAAACATCTTCTATTTATTTAAACTTCTAACACTAAATGTACTAAATGCTTGCCATAGTAAACACCAAAGTTACCACAAAAGTTCTCGAGGGCATGGCAATATTTTCACACTTTAATTTTACAGTGACCCAAGCTGAGATTTCAGACAGTACAAAATCAAATTCTCAGGAGTTCTAAGGGAGTGGGGGTAGCAGTAAGCACAGAAAGCAGCAGTAAACATACTGCCTCTGTGTGAAGCCTAACAAGAGCTATCTTGCAATCTTGGAAAAGTAACTTCATCCCATTTTAGACTAAGTTTCCCCACCTAAACACAGTACCAACCTTGGAGATGTTATCATATTTAATATTTATAAAGCACTTAGCACAATGACTGTTAAAGATATGTGCTTAACAGAAGTGCATTATTATTGGTATTATTACTGCTACAGAAAAAAAAAACGAGTGAAGATCTCCACTTTCTACAGGCATTGTAGCAGATATTAAAAAGCTGTCATACGGAAGTGGCACTGTGGCTCAAGTGGTAGAGCACTAGCCTTGGGCTGAAGAGCAGAGAGACAGCGCCCAGGCCCAGAGTTCAAGCCTCACAACAGACCAAAAAAAAAAAGTTGTAATTAAAGAACAGAACCCATACCAGGCTTAAAAAATATTTGGATGCACAGATACAGGCATGTAAATATGACAAAGGGAAAAAGTATAAGCTTAAAAAATATAAAATAGTTGCAAGTAAGATAGTAAAAGGTCATCTATCATTTTAAGGATATTTAAGTAGATATTAATAAAACATATTTTTATAATTTTCACTCTTTTTTCACTTTGGTTAAAACTACTTGTTATGTATGGGTTAAACTGTATTGCCCAAAAATTCTTATTTTGAAGTCCTAACTATCCAAACCTAAGAATGTGACTGAATTTTGACATAGAACTTTTAAATAAGATAAAATGATCAAGTCATATGTATAGGTACTAGGCCAGTATATGTGGTTTCTCAATAAGAAGAGATTAGGACAATGATACATGAAAGAAAGACCTCATGAAGACCAAGGGAGGATATAGCCCCACCTGTAAGCAAAGCAGAACTGTTCAGAAGAAACCCTGCAGATACCTCAGTTTTGGAACTCTGGCCAATAGAAGAGGGAGAAAATTATTTTTTTTTGTTTTTTAAGCCACCGTGTCTATGGTATTGTTATGGCAAACCTAGCAACTAGTACACCAGCTAAACCCAAAAAATTCAGGTTAATATAATAGAAGTACATGCTAGACTAGAAATTCAAGAGAGTCTAAATGATGTATGATAATTTACAAACTGAACAGTCCAGATTAGATCAGTAATACCTCTGTGATCTCTGAAATATTATCAAGCACTAGCAAATCACTATCCAGTTCAAAGGCTTATTTAATATGTGATGACTCTAATAAGTAATACTCAAGATAGCAATCAAAGTATGATAATCTAATACAAAGTAAAAGATTCATTTAAATTTTCACAAAAATATATATTCTGTTTTCCAGGTAACAGTAGGGTTCTTCTAAATTCTGGTTTTGGTAAACACAAAATACAGATTTCTGTGAAAGTATACACTCTGTAGTAGCTCATACAAAGTTGTCGTTTATTTAATTAGGAGACAGAATCTAGCAAGTAATATAAACAAAACATGTTGAAATAATAGTATTTTCATCCAACTGTAAAACAAACTCCTACATTTTATTCTAATAATCATTTTCTTCAACTCTGTAGCAATGTTTGCAATGTGCCCTCTAAAGTACTTGCTGACAATAAAATATATTTTAATTTGTTGCTATATTGATTCCATGAATTATTTAGACGTTTTTTTACCAGAGCAGGAGAACAAGTTTTTCCCCAATGACATGTGGTTTTTAAATTGTGTTATTAAGTCAATGCCATTAGTTAGGATGAGGTTTACTGACATATAATAGGAAAACCCAAAGCACGAATGACTTGAGTAATATAAGGACAATATGTGTATACATACATACACACATATATACTGTAGGCACACATAAAAAGAGGAAGAAAAGAAGAGAAACACAGCATGATAAAATGTCTATGGAGTTGTTTTTTTTTAATACAACTGAAGGTTCACTTATTTTAGAAGTCTTGCTTTCAGAAATGTCCCTCCTCATTAATAGAAGGTAACCAAAATATGAAAACATAAAATAGCCAGACATGGGTGGCTCGTGTTTGTAACACTAGTTATTCAGGAGGCTGTGATCAGGAGAATTACAGTTCAAAGCCAGACAAGCAACAAGTTCACAAGACCCTTTTTCTAGCAATAGCTGAGTTTGGTGACAAGCATCTAACACTTTAGTTATGTGGGAAGTTAAGATGGGATCATGGTTTCAAGTGAGCCCAACCCTAAAATAAAACCTTGTGGGACTTCATCTCAATGGTAAAAGCTCTGTGTGGTGGCATATAATTCTCATCCCAGCAGAATACATAAAACTGAAGATCATGGCCCAAGTAAAAAGAAAGACCCTATTTCAAAAACAGTGTTAGAACCTTCGTCTCTAGGCCTTATTTCACTTAAATGTAATTTTTTACAGGTCTTTCCATTTCTTTGCAAATAGTACCATATCATTCTTTCTAATGGAAAAGTAAAATTACATTGCACATATACACCATATTTTCTTGATCCATTTGTCCACTGAGAGGCATCTGGGCTGATTCCCTATCTTTGCTCTAGTGAGCAGTGTTGCAATCAACATGGTTGTGCTGGTTGTTTTACTGTATCCTGGTTTGTAAACTTTTGGGTTAATATCCCAGAGTAGACCTGGATTATGTTTAATTTTCTTTTGTTGGTGGTGGTGTTGGTTATGGGGCTTGAACTCAGGGCCTGAGCACTGTTCCTGAGCTTTATGCTCAACCACTTTGAGCCACAGATGCACATCCAGGCACAGCTCCACTTCCAGTTTTCTAGTGCTTAATTGGAGATAAGAGTCTCACAGCTTTTCCTGCCCAGGCTGGCTTCAAACTGTGATCCTCAGATCTGAGCCTCCTGAGTAGCTAGGATTACAGGAATGAGCCACTAGCACCCAGGTTATGTTTAAGTTTTCCACACTGCTTTTCAGAGTGACTGAACAAGTTTACATTCCCACCAACAGTGTATCAGGGTTCTCTTTGGCCGCATCCTCTCCAGCATCTGTTATCCTTAGTTTTCTCGATAATAGTCATTCCAACTGGGGTGAGGTGGAATCTTAATGTTGTTTTGATTTGCATTTCCTTTATGGCCAAAAATGTATGAAAGCTAGATTTAGCTTATAAACTTATAAGTAAACACATTGGGTAGTACGCAAATGTATACAAACATATTAAATGAAATATGGTAGATCCAAGGGAGAACTCAAAATAGTGTAATTTCTTAGAAAGGCAAAGCCAAAGTTCATCAAAATAAAAAACCAGGAAGCAAGTATTCAAAAGGAGTGGAGTGGGGTCAAGGGATAAGGGGTGGACAAATGAAGAGGATTGCAAGAAAATGCAGTCAAGAATTCAATGTATATCCTACAAAATTAAAAAGAGTAAGGGAAGAAGTAGGTAAGGAGGAATAGGTAAGACTGAAAGGGGTAACACTGATCAAGATTTACTATGTTCATAACTGTTTTCTTAAATGGCAACAACTCCTTGTGTAACGACGTAAAAATAATACAAAATACTTTAAAAAATTACCTTGATTCAGAGCACTTGTCTAAGCAAGCACAAAGCCCAGAATTCAAGCCCCAGAATGACCAAAATGTAATAATAATAAAATAATACAACAATTCATGGATCAAACTCACATATCTTGTTTCAAATTTTCTATTTACTATATTAAAAAATTGTGAAAAGAAACTGATGAAGTTAACTCATTTTATTTAAACCAGCAAATCCAAATATCCAAAGCATAATTTTAACACATAATCAATATTTTTAAAAATATTGAAATATCTTACATTTTACCAAATGTACATTTTTATACTTAAAGGACACATTAAGTGCTCACTGCCTACATGTGTTTAGGAATTACCATATTGTAATAAACAGCTCTAGACAGATATAACCATCTTCAAAATTTAATTCAAGTATCAATACCTTCAAGAAGCCTTTCCTACTGGAACCATGGGGGAAAAAACAAAGTGCTCAAGGCCCTGAGTTCAAGTCCCATGATCAAAAAGAAGAAGTAGGAGGAGGAGGAGGAGGAGGAGGAAGAGGAGGAGGAAGAGGAGGAAGAGGAAGAAAAAGGAGGAAGAAGTACAGAAGGAAGCCTTCCCTTAATTGGTCTTGCATACTTCTTTCTTCATTATAGCCCATTGTACTCGAATTGATTTGTCATAGAATTTGCATGCTTCATTCTCTACATTTCATTAGTTACTATATCACTAGTAACTCCAGGGCAGAAATCTTGTATTATAGTCTCAGTGTCTAGCACTACATATATTAAGTATTCAATACATATTTGAATAATTGTGATATGTACATATTTAAAACTAAAGAGATATTTAAATGGCATAGGGTTGAGGTACACAAAAAATGTCCAGCAAGAAAACAAATAGATAATATTTAAATATATCCTAGAATTGAAATTTGAAAAAGTATACAACTCATTAATTTACCAGTATTTGTTAAACAGTATTATCTGACCATGTACTGTACAGAAAAATTTTTAGAAGATTTCTAACTTTTCTTTAAAAACTAAACTACATTCAGTAGGGTACCCCTGGCTCACACTATAATCCTAGCTATTCAAAAGGCTGAGCCAAAAAGTCTAAGAGACTCCATCTCCAAAGTAACCAGCAAAAAGCCAATCTAAAGTTTGGTTCAAGTGGCAGAGGGCCAGACAAGCAAACACAAGGCCCTGAGTTCAAACCTCAGTACTACCTAAATAAATTAAATAAGTAAAACCAAATTTAACGATTCCTTCTTTAACAACTAAGAATATAAGCCACAAACAGATGCATCCAATCATTAAAATTTTATTTTCATAATCTATTAATAAAATTTTTAATTGCAAAATCTATTTTATTATTACTTTCATTAGTATTTTATTTTGAAATTAAAAGATAAAAACTGTATAAATCCCATTAATATAAGTTACATCCTTTCATATATACAGATACTAAACTAATACTCAAAATATAAAATCATATTGTACTATCATCACATTGGTACAAAACTCCAGTTTTTCACAAGAATTTAAAATTCTATGGTATTTCCTAGGCAGACCAGCTCAAATTTGTTTCAGAAATGGACAGCATAATTTTTCAATGTAATTGGGTTCAGCTGTCATTCTGAATAACGGTTTGTCATGCAGTAACTAAAATATATATATTCATCTTTCAGAGTATAAATAAGTAATCAAGTTAAACATTATTTCCACAATGTATTTTTGTTTTTTTAATGAAAAAATTAAGCAAACTTAACTAAAATCTATTTGCTTAACATATTCCCTACACATGTATGAATGAGTATTTTCACTGAGTAAAATGCTTACACAGCTACTCAATCAGACCTTTAAAAAGTACATCTGTCACTCTAAAAATGAAAGCTTTTGATATTAAGGCCTGGATAGGAGAATAAAAAATACAACTCCAAGCAATTCAGACCATTCAGAGAATCTTGTTGAACTGTGTCCATTTGATTTAGTCAGTACCTGTGAAGAACCACTGGAATCAAGGAAATGGGTTATATTCCCACTTTAATCTGAATTGAGAATAGTCAAAGTTTAAAAGACTGTACCTACAATCCCACCCAATTAGAGCCTGTTGCCTGCCAGGTAGATGAATTAATAACAGTAATGAAGCAAACACTGAAAAAAATTAACATATAAGAAAAAAAACACAAAATTCTCATCTTGGAATATTTTCTTCACAGAACAGAAATTCCAAAGCAATTAACAACTGTGAAAATGATACACTGGTAAAAATAAATCATTAAATCTCAACTCTAAAAATCAGGTCAAGACCTGGATTGGGGTAGCTCACATCTGTAATCCTAACTAGTCAGGAGGCTGAGATGAGGACAGATGTTGAAAGTTCACCCAGGGAAATAAGGCTGTGTAATTATTATCTTCAATTAACCAGCAAAAAGCTGAAAGTAGAGCTGTGGTTCAAGTAGTAAAACAAAAAATTGACCTGTCTTCTAACATATTTTTCTGTAATGTACTTTCAATTTTCTGAACTAAATGAAAATTTCCAATAAGAAATGGTGAGGGGCAGGATTTCCTTACAGAAGAATGATAAGTAGTTGAAAAAGAGGGGAAAAAACAAATTGTTTAAATAGGAATACAGGTGGACCCATTGCAACAATGAGATGTACAAGTCATTATGTCGAAAACAAACTTTACAACTTTGGTGCGGGGGGGTGTAGGGGGAGGGGGAGGATTGGGTGGGTGGGGGGAGAGGATGGGAAGGGATGGGAAGGAGAAACAAAGGAGGAGGCTACAATGCTTGATAAGAAATGTACTCATTATCTTGCCCATATAATTGTAACCCCTCTGTACAGTATTTTCACAATAAAAAGAAATGTACTCACTACCTTGCTCACGTAATTGTAACCCCTCTGTACGGTATTTTCATAATAAGAAAATAAAAATAAAAAATAAAATAAAATGTAATTATAAAAAAAAAGAGTAGTCTTACCAAACCAGCTGAGGGAAAATTTTTATTCATAGTGATCTTAACAGAGTATTTAAATGTATCACAGACCAGTTTGGATTTTCTTCTAAGTCTTAGCAAACTAGTACTTTGATAAGCTGTTATATTCTCTGGAATTCTGACTTTATGAGAGGAAATTATAGAGATGTTTTCCAACATCATTCAGTTCACTTTCCAACTCTTTTCATTCAGTCAAAACCACATTTAATGAATCTATGTAAAAGGAAAGCTTATTTCAATAATTCACAATAAAAAGAAAATTGTTTTGCATATGTGTGTGTGTGTGTGTGTGTGTATGTTCGAAAAGACCGAATAGATGCTCAACCTTAACTATTTAATTTATCCATGCTTAGTTTTACTAACTTTTCTTATTATATTTAAGTAGCTGTGCAAAGGCATTGCCATTTAACAAAGCAGTTTCTGAATATAATATTTCTTGTTCAATGGCACTCCTTTCAACAGTCTCACCAATTTCTTCCCTACCCAACCCTTACCACACTCTATTTAATTTTGTAGAATATACATTGGATTCTTGCCTGCATGTTCCCCCTCTTCTCAGGTTCATTCCTCTACCTCTTTTCCCTTGATGCCACCTACCCCTTTTAAGTACTAACTTCCTGGTGTGTTTAATTAGTACTTACTAAGTGTTCACTATGTGCCAGGCCCATCAGCAAGTACATAGCTGATCAGGCATCAGGGCTCACTTCCCCCTGTCATAACTTAAAATTCTGATCTTATCCCCTTCCTATTGATAAGCACCTTCTAATTTCATTGTAACAGAAAATCTTTATTTGTTTCTCCAAAGAAAGATTAAATAACTATATGACAGTTTATAAAAATCATACAAAAAATAAATTTGTTTCCCAAAGCCCCCAAACATTACTTTATAACTAAACTAGCTAAAGTATCAAAAAGAAATATAAGATGAGGCACAAACATTTTTTAAGTCTGCAGTAATTATATTAAAAGAGGAAACCATTAAAATAACATACATGATTTGTAAAAAAATTAATCCGAGAAGTGATATATCCAACATATTATCATTTCAATAGAAAACCAATAGTTTTTAATGATATTTTTCACATTTTTCAAAACCTGTCTTCGAAATATAGTGCATTTTGTACATACATTAATTTCGACTTTTAATTTTAACACATATCAATAGTCAGCAGACAATGTGGAGTATCCACACTAGATAGCACAGCTTCAGCTATAGACAAACATAAAGACAAGGTATTTTAAACAAACAGCAAACAAAAAACTTACAATAAACCTACGAGCAGACAAATACATGAGTAGACTCAAAAGATAGATATAGCCTTAACCAGTAAGTACAATAATTTAAGATAAGCTAGAACTACTCTATAATAGTATAAACAGCGGTGATAAATAGTATGCTATTTTCTAAATACAAAACTAATGTGTGAAAATTAAATTGGTTACCTTCAGAAGTTATGTGTTAAATAAGTGTGAATAGATACTAACTGTATGCTCTGTAGAAGCTTGTAACTTGATGGGTATGATGAAAAATATATTAAATAACAAAATAAATTAATAAATCTGTACAGTGATAGTGGACATAAAAGGCAGTTATTCTGAGGATTAAACAGTGCAATATCACAAATGTGATACAAGTACTAACAGATAATAAAATATAGACTAAAATTTCTAAAACAGTTATCATGAGATAACTGTTTAATTCTCCAACTTTCCCTCTGGGGAATTCTTTTTGTCAAAGATCGCCATTCGTGTCCTACTACATCTTCATATGAGATTCAAACATATGAGTGAAGGAAGCAGTATAGTTTGTTTAGACTATTACATTCCATTCACCTCACTCAACATAGGGTATAAGGAAAAACCTACCACCTACAGTAGGACAGGTTTACCAGGCTCAGATATTCTAAACTCAAATAGGATATCTGTTTTAGTAAGATTATTTTTTCTATGATCAGATGACTCTTAAGACTAATATAAGTGCAAAAATAACAATAGTAAGTAGTAAATAAACTTAATTATGTCCTAAGCACTTTATACATATTGACTTACTTTGCAAAAAAAACAAACCCTTATGTGGTAGATATCTCATTTTATGCATAAGAAAACTGAAACACAGACACCTTCACTGGCAGTGAATATGCAAAATATGGATATAAAATAGTGTATTTAACTTGTTCCTACTGTTTAATATTTAAGTTATCATAAATCGTTAAAAACTACAATTTACTCTGTCCACTGGTAATTTTTTTCCTGAGTCTGAATTAAGAACTACAGATCAATGACAGATAAAGCCACTTAAAAGTTCTTGATACATACTGCTAAAAAATCATTCAGAACAACTCTGACATTTTAAGTGTCTAACATCAACATTTATGATTACTTAAATCCTTGTTTTTAGGTGAACAACTTGGGTGTCCTAGGGTCTTGTGCCTAGAAGAGCACCTACTTGGCTTATGAATCTGCTGTCATCACTTTGAAGTTTGGAATACATTTTAAGTGCAGAGGCCTGCATTTTCATTTTGCTTTGGGCACACAATTTTAAAGATTATTCTGCTTATTAGATGTCATTAGTTCCTACTTTACTAAAATCACATAAGGACAAAATTAACAGAAATCCTACTGAACAGATTTTCCTATGTCTCCTATCCTTTGTGACTATATGGTCCTCCTTGACTGCCTTCTTTGTACTTAAAAAATATTTGTAGTAAGCTGAAAATAATTAAGTATTCCCTAGAAAACAGTAATCATTTATTTTTAATCACTTCCTTTTTATTCTATTACAACTTACCTTCTTATTCAGAAGTAAATTATTAATCTTAACTAACCATGGATATTTCTCCTTTCTTGAAATGCATCAAATTTCTTTGACAAGTTAATATTTGTACGTTTGTTCTATATTATTTAATACCCAAGGGTATTTTTATTTAAATTTGAAAAATTAGTCATCTTTGACAGGCATACATAGAAACAAGACTCAAACTGGATTAAACAAGATAGGAAATGTATTTGCTTAATCCATTGAAGATAGAATTGAATAAAGAGTTCAAAGATGCCATCCACAATTTATCTTATCCTTCTAGATACCTCTGTGGTACTGCATCTCAAGCAGATGTTTCCTTCATGTAGAAAGATTGCCAGTCAACTCTAGATTTACATTCTAACATATATAACAACCCAGTAAAGACTCTCTTTTCTCTCTCCAGCAGAATAAAAGAAGTAATCAAGCTGTCTGGAAAGTACAGTAACCAGACTCTACTATTGATGAGTCATGTATCCATTTCCATGTCTGTCCAAGAAAGCAGTGGAGGACAAGGAAGCCCCAAACTATAAAAATGAAAGGATGGCTCCCCAAGTAAGATTAGAAATCTACAACTGTTAAGGGCACAAAGAATGCACAAACAAAAAGAAAACTACACTATCACTCCCTTGGCTGCCATCATCTCAAATACTCAATCCCTTGCATATATACAATATCTTTAATAACTCTAGTTAACATTATTACTATCTTAGCCACAACAGAAATTATTCACCACCTCACCAGTGGGTAGATTTTCTGAATGTGTGTGTGTGTGTGTGTGTGTGTGTGTGTGTGTGTGTGTGTGTGCGCACGTGCACGCACATACGTATGTGCATGCATGCATACATGCACATGCCAGTATGGGAGCTTTAACTTAGGGCCTCAGGCTCTTTTTCTGTCAAAACTGGTGCTCCACCACTTATGCCACAGCTCTACTTCTGGCTTTTCATTGGTTAATTGGAGACAAGAATCTCATAGACTTTCTGCCTTGACTGGCTTAGAACCATGATCGTCAAACTCATGTACCCTGAGTAGGCATGATTCACCATTATCAGGCTGAATAAATAAAATTTTTAAAGAATTCAAGTTATTGTATATAGGTACAAGTCCACAATTTTTGCATTACAAAAAGTACTAGAAGTCAGGTCCAAATGTACATTCTTCTTAGTACTACCTCATAATCTAATAACATATAGCTAACCTAATAAATTGATCTATCCCTCACAATTAGTGTGCAATACATAAGAGATAAATAATAATAATTAATCCCTCTGAGAAGAGCAGAGAATGTTAAGCAAATCATGGTCACTAATAGGAAGCAAAGTCAGTGGTCAAATTAACAAAATTTCCCTTTCTGATAAATGTAATTCTTCAGTCAGCAAATTTTGAAAGCATTTATTCCTATAGCCTCAGAGGGTTTCACTTTTCCATTATCTTCCATGGCCATAAAAGATTTCCTGTCTAGGAACTATACTCTTTAGCAGCCCACTCCCTCTGGGCAAAACCTCAGGAGCTTAGAACTCAAAGAACATGGGCTTTTGTTTACCAGGCTTAAGGGTTTCTCTTGAAGTACAACTTCCTAAACCCTTAGTAAGCTTTTTGGCCAATTTATTTCACTTAAGTGATTAAATTAGCACTCAAAACAATACATCTTGCCAAAATAAATTATAGCAACCTGGGTTTCAGAGCTTAAAGTTTTAGTCAAGGCAATAGAACTTCCTAGTACTATTATCCCCCTAACCCAAAGCTTAATGATTCTCCATGAAGCATTAAAACAATAATCTGGAAAAGAAGGCACGTGTTCCCTGGCTGCATCTTAGTTTAAAACCGTTCAGAACTGGATTAAATGTTGCTTTGGTCTATAGGATAGAAGTATACAGCATGAGATGCTTGGAAGAAACATAAAATAGAATTTTTTCCAATTCAAACTGCTGAATTTTCCTCTTACCAACTTTAGCATATGGCAGAAACAGGTTTCCCAACTTTCCCAAATTACAAAGCTTTTCTTTCTTATTTTTTTCTCCCAATATTGGGGATGGAATTCAAGGACTCACAGGTTGGTAAACACTATGCTAATGTGAAAAACAACTTTTTTACTTTTTAACTGTTTTTCATAGGGTCTCCCACTTTTGCCCCAGCTAGCCCCAACTGGACTACAATCTATGAGATTCCTGTGTCTGCCCCCAGAGCAGCTGAAATTTTAAGCACGCATCATCAAAAGCTCTTGATATTACCATTTGTTTCCATCTTAGATGGCAGACAGAGGCACAAAGAGCCTCTTTTTATATGGAAAAACTACATTTTTCTTTCTTTCTTTTTCCTTTCATGCCAACTTGAGCCACAGCTTCTCTCTCTCTCTCCTTCCCACCCTCCCTCCCCTCTCTCTCTCCCTTCCTCTCTCTTAATCTATCTCTGTCTCTTTCTCTCTTTTTTTATGCTGGACCTGGGCCTTGAACTCAGGACTTGGGCACTGTCTCTCAGTTTTTGTGCTTAAGACTCTTTGGTAGGTTAGTTGAAGATGCAAGTCTTATGGGCCTTCCTGCCAGGGCTGGCTTCAAACCATGAACCTCAGCTCTCAGCCTCCTGAGTGGCTAGGATTGTACTTGTGAGCCATTGGTGCCCAGCTTAATTGCTCTCTTTTATATAAGTCATTACCAGAGGCCTCAGGAATGATCAAAAGAGTCCTGCCTCAAATATAACACAAGTGACGGTATAAACAGATATTTTTTATTTTTTATTTTATTATTATAATTAAATAGTTGTACAAAAGGACATGCCATTTGACAAAACAGTTTATGAATATAATACATCTTGATCAATGTCACCTCTTTCTATAATTCTTAAAAAAGAATTACCAGGGGCTGGGAAGGTGGCTCAGTGGTAGAGCGCTTGCCTTGCATGCCTGAGGCCCTGGGTTCGATTCCTCAGCACCACATAAGCAAAAAGAAAAAAGCCGGAAGTGGCGCTGTGGCTCAAGTGGTAGAGCGCTAGCCTTGAGCTGAAGAGCTGAGGGTCAGCGCCCAGGCCCAGAGTTCAGGCCCCACGACTGGACCCAAAAAAAAAAAAAAATTACCAGCAGAACAGCAAAAGCCTCACTTCCTTTCATCTCAATATTTAAGGTCTAGATCTTAATGTCTCTTTTTCCCTTACTAATTCTGTGTTGGTGGGAATACTTTCCATTTACAATGACAAAAATGCAACTTCAACTGATTAAAACAATCACAACAGCAATAATAAGTTTTTTAAAGACAGCATCTAATAGAAGACAATCACCAAGGCACTGACTCAAGGTGTTCCAATAGAAAAAGAAGCCACTTCTCTTTTGGCTTCACAATTGGTCAAATCTAAGACACTCAGTCACAAACTAAGAGTCTATCTATTCAGCATCCGCAAAAGAAGCCCAAGCCCAAGTGCTAGAATGACTCTGTGATTCTTGTCTTAAAGTTCCTGAACCAATTACTGATTCTGGCTACCTGGAGAATATTAAAACTTTCAGTATTTATGTATTTAATTTTCCATAGTCAATAGCAAGAATAAATATATGAGTTAATATAAAAGGCCTCATCTGTCAACATAAATTAAAGTATACAAAATAATTTTAATATGAATAAATGTCATTTCATTAATGTTAAATACTTCCATTAATCTACCTAAGATGCAACTGTATGTTTTTTCAATAAATAGCAATCAAAGGCCTTTTGTGTATGAAAATCTAAATACCATTAAAATAAAAATTATTTACCCAGCTACAACTGATTCCAATTACCAAGTTACAAGTGAGAAACTCTAGAGAAGCACTACTATCAATTCAAGTGCAAACAGTAACTTAGGACTTCCCTTTTGATTAAAATACCATGATCTACAGTAGCCCACAAAATCCCCCTAAATATAGTAAAGAATATGCCCCCTTAGTATGTAAAAATATTAAAGAAACAAAACTAGAGGAACTGCCATTCTCTACAACTAAAAACATGATATGTATAATGTAAAAATCTACAAATCCATAAAAATAATAAATTCAGTAATTTATGAAAAATAATCTACAAGTCAATAAAATTGTGTATTATAGTTGAAGAATTATACTACACAACACAGCTATTGAAAACAGCCTGTTGTGAATATTTTAAGTTGTATCTTATTTTTTCACGTTTTACCTTTTCTAAAAATT
The DNA here is from genome assembly GCF_024711535.1 of Dipodomys merriami. Classification (NCBI taxonomy): domain Eukaryota; kingdom Metazoa; phylum Chordata; class Mammalia; order Rodentia; family Heteromyidae; genus Dipodomys; species Dipodomys merriami. Next base: position 59,463,982 of record NW_027206179.1, read on the forward strand.
ATGTTCATATCAAAATCTGATAAAGCTCCGTTATAAACCTTTATTTGCACATGATATTTACACATGATATCCTTCCAGAATGGAGAGACCCATGTAAACATGTGTCAACTGTGTCACAAAGAAGCAACACATTCAGGAACATGCTTGCTTTACAACAGAAAGCCAACAAACTAAATTTCTTTAGTATACCTAAACATTCATAATGAAATATTAAATAATTTCTCCTAAAACCAAAGCTTGTTGATAGGTTTCTATCAATTCACTTGATAGAGACACAATGAAAAAATCTTTGACAACACATTCTCTTTGCAACTTTATTTACAAACTAATTTACCAATTGTGAATATCTTCATCTCATATATGAATGTTTTAAGTCGACTATAACATCATTGTGCATAATACATGCATTCACAATGAAACCATTTTATTTCTCATTGGTATTTCTTCTCCAAACTTCCACAATGAGAAACAGAAACAGCCCTCTCTACCTTAGCAAAAAGTAGAAAAATTACAGCCATACCAATGTAGAACAAGTCATTTACTGGATACTTAAAACTTCTCTGCAGAACTTTCAATGTGGAGTATAAGACAAATATAAAATAGCATCTAAAAACTAAATACTAATTTTCTCATATAGGCAAAAAAACAGGAAAAATCATATTTTGATAAGGATATTACTCTAGGACAAGGGTACTGTTTTAAGTAGAAACTGTTTTGAAGTTTTATTAGTTCCCAACCTTCCTATTATGTCATACAGGGCAGTGTAATAAGCTTATTTTACTATTGCCACCTTAGATTTTTTTCTTCCAATATTTTTAACTGCAACTGAAATTGGAGGAAACTAATCTCAGAAATAAAATTAAAGGCATCCCATCTCTAATATGTTACTCTGTATCGTAAATCAATGTTATTTTGTTACTTATTAAACAAAATTAAATCCTGATAATTATTTTTAATGTCTATAGTTTCCAAATACAGTTTTGAGAATTAGCTTAAATTTTCACCTGACCGTTTCTTTGTGAATGTTTTGAAGCAATAAAGCAATAAAACCCTTCAAATGATTCTTTACATTCTGCAATTAATATAATAATGCTTTTCATCACATATTCTTTGCTCCAAAATTTTCATTAAAATCTGTTGTAAAAATCTTTAAATATGTCCCCCCCCAATTTTTAAACCTAATTCTTTTATTCCAAAAAAAATCAAGATAGGAACAAGTTCTTCAATGAATTGAGGGATGTACCAATTGGTATCAATCACTTTATTTCTAAAGATTGCAAACTTAACAGCAAAGCTCATCTCTAAAATAATGTTTGGATATTTCTTGGTAGATTTTCATCACACTAAAGAGTAAAGTGTCTTTTACTTCTAGATAAATACTCCACTTCCTTTCTTACTCTGTGTATATCTAAAGAATCCCATCTGTTAAGAACTGATCCTGCATACATATCTACTGCTGCAGAGTCGAAACTGGTTACATATTGAAATCAGTTTCCAGATTGTGAAAGCTCAATTGTCTCTTAGGTTATATGAACTAAGAAAGCACAAAATACTATTATCATATTATCTAAAGTAAAAATGATTAGAAAAAGGTATATACTAATACAGTAATTCAGATCCAGCTAAAATATTAACATATTTTTAAATTTCATTTTTATCTTAAAAAGAAGAAAAGACAAGTATTGACTTCCTATTTGCACCTAGTTAAAATTAAAACGCTAAGAAAATTATATTGCTATGAGTGTTCTGAAAAAGAACAGGTTATATCAACGTGGTGACATTCTTCCAAACTTAACACTGACTTTCTGTAGATATTTATTTGAAGGGTACACAAAAGCAGAAAGGGGCATTATGCATTCAAGCAGGAATAAATAGAGCAAAGTAAAGGCAGATCATAGCCTATCTTTAACTCAACAAACTAGGAAAATGGGGGAGGGGGCGTTAAACTTTCCTGTAAATGAAAGAGTTTCATAAGCCATAGACATGATCTAATCCATGTTTCAGGCACTACCACTGCGTAGCTGCAGCTTTCTTTCCATTTTCCCATAGATCAAATAAAAGTAATTGCTTAGGCGAAAAAGCAGACTGTATGGTTGGGTGTTATAAAAAAAAAATCCCCTGGCAAGCATATTTTTATCATTTCTGTGACTCCACACTAAGTACAATAATCAAGTGACTGCTTCTGATTTACACCTTGCCCTCCCAGACCCAACCTTACATTATGTCAAAGGCTAGCTATTGCAGAGGAAACTGGGGTTTTTTTAATGCTTTGCTGCAGCAAGAACTGCCTTTACAAAGCACTAAAAATGAACTGCTCTTAATTATGCTCTGTTTATGATTCTCCTCTCCCCATCCCTTCCCCTTTCTTCTGCTGTCATCTTGAACACTCCTTAGCCTCTCGGTAGGTAGCACAAAACATGAAGTCATACACAGTTCTGCAGTAACTCTTTCTTATCATGAAAGAAGCCAAAACCTAGGCTGCATTTTAAAAATCTTTGCTTTAGTCTAGAGCCTCAAGCCACGCCGCTGAAGGCAACCATAGAAACCAACCTGTATGATTTCGTACCTTCTTCCCCTTTTAACACCTTGTGTGCACACAATTTAAAAGCAAAACGAAAAGACCGAGAGATCAACCCATTCCGAGCAATATTCACAGAGCAGGGATTGCTGTTTAAGAGGTGTGGGGGGGGGGAGGAAAGGGGGGGAATACTGGCACTACACTCTCCCATCACAGCCTCAGAATACATTCAAAGACAGATGCAAAACTGCATCCTTCTCCTCCTGCCTCGGAAACACCGCACACCCCAGCTGCTCAAGTTGGAGCTTATTGCGCTTCTCACATTTCAGTAGCACGGGGGGGGGGGGGGGGGGGGAATTTCGGCTCCAGGGGCAAAGCTGTCATCCTCAGAGAGCGACACCACGGACAATTGGACAATTAACAGAGGGTTGGAGAAGGAAGCCAACCCTCCCCCTACCCCACCCCACCCCCGGGAACCGGAGGCCCCCTCATCCCCCGAACTAAACTCTAAAGTCCACCTAACACCTTTCTTTTTCTTCTTCCCCGACTCCCCCCCCCCCCCACACCCTTTCCCCAGCCAGGACCGATTTAGTAGCCATCAGAAGTGGGGAGAAACGGTGTGAAGTTGGGGCACCGCGCTCAGGTGGGCAGGAGAGGAGACCACCCCCCCCACACCCCACCCCAACCCCCCGGAGGAGAGGACGGAGAAGGCTGGCGCGGCTTTAAGGGCAGCGTGCGGGCGGCCGGGCGGCCGGGCACGTCACCTGCCGGGCGACCCCGGCCTCGCCGAGCGCTCGCCCCGAGCCCAGCTCGGGGACCCTGACGGGGGGGGGGGGGGAGAGAGAGGAGGGGAGAGAGGAGGAGGGAGGGGTGGCGGGAGGAAGCGGAGCCACCGGGGACCGAAAATGGAAGGGAGACCGGGAATATGGGGGTGGGGGGGGTGGAGGAAGGGAAAGCACACACGCCTTTCTCCCTTACCAGGTTGAGCACGGTCTCCACGATGTCCCGGTTGCTGACCTCTCCGACCTGTATGAGTCCGATCAACACGGCGAATTTCATCCGGATGTTGCGGATCGGCACCGAAGGGTTAATCATCCCCGCGGGGAGCACCACCGAGCCGGAGCCGGACGCCCCCCTCAGTTCCCCCATCCCGCTGCCGCCGCCGCCGCCGCCGCCGCCTCCGCCGCCGCTGCCACCACCGCCGCCGCTGCCGCCGCCGCCGCCGCCTCCGCCACAGCCGCCGCTGCCGCTGGCCCCGACGGCGATGAGCCCCACGGGCTGAGGAGGTTCGAGCCCTGGGCCCGGGCCCGGCTTCTCGCTGGCCATGGGCGCCCTTCGTGAGGAGAAGGCGAGAGCAGCGGCGCCGCCTCCGCCGGAACCGTTATCCCCGCCTCGGCCCCCGCCCCCCGGCCGTCGCCTCGGAGCCCCAGCATCCACCAGCGCCGCGGCGCCGGGCCCGCTCCCCGCCTGCGCCTCAGCCCGGCCCGCGCGGGCGCCCGGCCCGGGTGGAAGCGGCCGCAGATCCTCACAGCCCTATTCCCGGCGGAGGCGGCGCCGCGAAGCGCAGCCCGGAGAGCGAGCGGCAGCGCCCGCCCAGCAGCTGTGCCCGTGCCGCTGCCGCCGCCGCCGCCGCCGCCGCCGCCGGTTCCCCCCCCTCCTCCCGGTCCGACCGGCCCGGCCCGCCCCCCGCCCCCCGCGGAGATGCTGCCGCCGCTCCCCCCCCAAAAAGCCCGAGGCGACAGCCGCTGGGCCACGGCGCTAGCTGGTGCTGAAGCTCAGGCTGTGGCCGCAGCGATACGGACGCTGTTGGCCGCCGCTGGTACCGGCGCCACTGTTGTTGTGAAGCCCCGACGCCGCCGCTCACTCCGCCATGTTGCCGCCCCCTGCCTGCGGTAGCGGCCACTGCGCCTGCGCAGAGGCTACGGGGGCGGAGCCCTCGCTGCACCCCCTCTTTTTTTATATACCCTGCCCTCCTTCGCTTCCACCTACCCACCCCGACACCCTTCTTCCCTCCTCCCTGACCCCCTCCCCCCGCACACACAGTCACCCTGAATGGATAGACAGGTGAGCAGGTGCGTGGGGACGGGCTTGCCAGACCCCGGGACTGAGCTGGCATAGGCGGGGCGGGTGGCGGCTTCCTTGTGGTTGTTCCCTGGAGGGTGGATTCTCCCCGCGGGGAAGGACACAGTGTGCGTGTCTTTGCCTAAACTGCTACCGCCTCCGCCTCTCGGCCCTACGTGCGCTCGCTGGGCGCTCGCTCGTTCGTGGTCTTCGCGGTCGCCTCCAGCCAAGGCCACGTGTCTGGTGAGGGAGGGGAGTGACAGACCGTCTCCCTCGGTCCCTCGTCGCCCTTGCTCGCATTCCGTCCGCCTGCTCTCCCTGAAATTTCCCAAAGGGAAAGTGGCTGGCAAAGCAGAAACAAACACACGCGGAGGGAAGGCGACGACGAGCCCGCATCGCCTGGGGGGAAGGATGCAGATGGAGTGCAATGGGTCTCTCTCTCTCTCTTTCTCTCTCTCTCTCTCTCTCTTTCTCTCTCTCTCTCTCTCTCTCTCTCTCTCTCTCTCTCTCTCTCTCTCTCTCTCTCTCTCTCTCTCTCTCTCTCTCTCTCTCCCTCTCCCTCTCTCTCTCTTTCTCCCTACAGCCAAGAGAGAGGCTGACACCTGCACACACAGGCGCGACTTAAAATAGAACTTGTCAAACAGTGATCCTCTCAGGAACGGGCTGAGAACAACAAATAGCTCTTGAACTCGCCTCCCAGCCTAAAAAGGCAAGCCTGGGTGACCCCGGGCAATAGTTGAGTGATTTGCAACAAATCTCACACTTAAAAAAAAATCCCTAAAGATCACCAGGTATGATGCCTCCCCTTAGGAGTTTTATTTTTGACATGATCTAAATGCAGGGGAGATTCTCATTCTCACTGTCAGCCTTAGACTAGGAGAAAAGTAGATTTGGATATCTCAACAGATAATAGATCCCCCCCAAAAAAATTTAGTTTGAATGTTAAGAAGTTAACTTGTGCCTGGCGCTGGTGGCTCACGCCTGTAATCCTAGCTACTCAGGAGGCTGAGATCTGAGGATCGCGGTTCAAAGCCAGCCCGGGCAGGAGAGACTGTGAGACTCCTATCTCCAATAAACCACCAGAAGACCGGAAGTGGCGCTGTAGCTCAAGTGGTAGAGCGCTCGCCTTGAGCTGAAGAGCTGAGGGACAGCGCTCAGGCCCAGAGTTCAAGCCCCACGACCGACAAAAAAAAAAAAAGAAGTTAACTTGTGCATGGTAATCTTACTGCTGGCATTGAATTGAAACTAAATAAACATGACTTCTGGTTGCTTCCTTCAAAGGACAGATGTAATTTTCGTGAATATTTCATGAAGCCTGCTCTGTGCAATAAAGATACATTTCACAGGAAATATTAAGTCCCTTAAGATATATTCAAATCCTTTTCATGTTCATCTCAAATGGAAAAATGTCAATATATAAATCCTTCATAATCCAGTTTGTTACTAATCACATCTAATTAGAACTACCGCTGGTGAACTTAACTCCCAGAATACAAGGGACATGGAAAAAGTCTGAAGTACACAGCTTATAATAAAATTCCTCAAAAACAAGAGATTAGGATTAGTACTTATGTTTGTTTACACTTCCACTGAAGTGATTGTATTATTGAAGTAGTTGAACAAAATTTTTTGGAAAAAATTGGTATGTTCGTTTCAATGAAATAGCAATGGAATTATATAATGCTAGCATGATTCTAACTGTATGAGGATTTACGAAACATGTAAGACTTAACCTGTACTAGTATGTCTTGAAATAGACTCTAACTGAAAATCCTGTAACATTTATATCTTATCTACAGCACATCCTTTTGGTGTCTGCTAGTATCAAGGCTAAGCTCTGGACCTTGAACTCACACTGGATTTTCCTGTGAATGGCTGGCACGCTACCACTTAATCATTTCACTGGTTAATTGGAGATTGACTCTCATAGACTTTTCTACCCAGACTTGTTTTGAATTATAATCCTTCAGATCTCAGCCTTTTGAGTAACTAGGATTGCAGGTGAAAGCTACCAGTGGTGTCCATCTACAACATTTTTGTCTGTGCCAGATATATGCTTCTATGAGAATGATGTCATTTGCAAATTTAAGTTGCTACATCATTTTTACATATATGAATCCAGACTTAAAAGTTATCACACTGGATTTTATAACCCCACAGATAGATAGATAGATAGATAGATAGATAGATAGATAGATAGATAGATAAATAGATAGATAGATAGATAGATCTATATCCATCTCTCTATATGTATGGCAGCAAGTTCTACCTCTTGTATTTCACACGTCTTGAATGAGTGCTTTGAGAGAAATGACAACCTGAACTTCCTAATTTCTTTCAAAATCAATAGTTTAACATCATCTTTAACATTTCTGTTTGAATTTTCCCTACAATTTTGCTTTGTTTTTCTTGTTCATATTTTAAGTAAAGATAGGAATGGCTAAAGAGAATAGCCCTATTTCAAAATGCGTGCTTAATTCAGTTTCAAAGATATTTAAAAGAACTTACCAATTAAACTATTCACTTGTGGACTGTCAGTCCCTTACAAGCAGTACAACACAGTGGAATGTGGGAGGGCTTTGAATCACCTCATAACTACCCATATAGTCTGCTCAGCTATTTGAAGTTCATTATACTCCTTCCTTAAACAGATATAACACCTGCCCCATAGGGAAGTGAGAAGTCAATGAAATAATTTCATCTCAGCAGCTAACATACAGTAATATGTCTTTGTATTGTTAGTATACAGGAACTGTGTTAAGTGGTCTGTAAACACATGAAACTCTAATAACCACATACAAACCTATAGCATTTCACACTTACATGTTTTCAAGGCATGAAGTTTTGGAAAGATGGCAATCAAGTCTGTTTTCTTCTAAACTACAAAGCCACATTGCAAGTGCACAAATACTTAGTATTTAGATTCACAATATTTTGAAATGAAAGATAGCTCCATAACACTAAAATAGTCTAAGATACTAACTTTTAAATCTATAGATTAAAAACATGTGCTGGCTCACCCATAGGTCTGGCTACTCAGGAGGCTGAGATCTGGGGTCTGAGGTTTAAAAGCAGGCCAAGCAGAAAAATCCAAAAGACTCTACCTTAAAATAACAAGAAAAAAGCTAGAGATGAAGGTATGTCTCAAGTTGTAGAGCTCTAGCTATGAACAAAAACTTCTGCAAGAGTAAGAAGCCCAGTACAAGGCGTAGGGACTATGTGTGTGTGCATATGTATACACACACATTCTATAAATATGTATACTAAACTGTAAAGTATATATAAATTATATAGTATATTCAGTACATATTAATTTATATACAATTTTGCATACCCATGATTCTGATTCCAAAGCACAACCTTTCAAAGCCCATGAATCTGAGTTCTGAGAGACAGCTTGTGATTTAGAATGCATGCTTCAGATTCAATAGACCTGAGTTTGGATTCCACTCTCACCATCTGCTTCCTAAGTGTGATCTTGACCAAATGGCTGAGCTTCCAAGCCGCAACTTAACCAAACAATGTAAACATTATAATACAATTTTTTAGAATTACAGCAGCTGACATATGAGGTACTTAATGTGGAACAACTGTCAATCAATGGTATTTCTGTCCATTGGCTATGATGAAAAACATAAGTATTTTAATGTATTTAGCATCTAACATAACTAACATCTAATTTAAATTTTTAAACAAATGAGTAAAAATAATTCAAACTAAATATTCCCTTTGCCTGTTCTTTTGAAACAGGTTTTTTGTTTCTTCTGAACAGAATGCTTCAGATTCTATATGGGATGGGACTAATAAAAAATAGAAACAGTTACCTTACATTTAGATATAAAACTCCCATTGATGCAACTCCAAATTAAGTTAGACTTACACGGAGTGTCCCTAATAATCTAGATAATGTAATAATGACCATGTAATATAGTAAAGATTCATGTTTGGTGCATAGTAGGTAATTTTATTTCCATTTCCTTCTCATTAAAAAGTTATTACCAACCAGAAAATTTAAGATTTCTTTGTTTTGTTGGATTTTAGTTTGTTTCTACACAGCAGCCTATCTCTAATATGTACACTACATTTACATATTGAGATAATACATACAGATTTTACATACTTATTTAAAATTTATTTTATTCAAAATTTCTACTCAAATTCCATATTCTAGAAATGTCTTAATCCTGAATTTATTTTGAAAATAATTCACTGTCTTGTTCTTCTTAATAGCTACAATTTTGAAAACAGCTCTTCTTCACAGTCATGCAAATAAGGGAACAGGATAAGAATGACTCAGTAGTTACTAGTAACATTATAAATAAAATCAACTCACCTTTTTCAAATTATGGATCTCAACTTATCAGTAATGGAATTTAATGGATGGCAATAGGTAGATCCTCTTTCTATGGAATAAAACAAAATCACAGAATAAAAATATAAAAATTTATTTTATAAGCAATAGGTAGTTCATGAATCTTGTTTTACAAATATATACGCACATGCATATGTATCATATAGCTACATGTATACATATACATACGTATACTAGATAACAATGTGAAATTTACTTCCCACTGCAAGTAATAGGAAAAAGTTTGGTTTGTTTAAACTCTTACTATTCATTAGCTGCCATACTACGTTAAGGACTTGCCCATATTTCTGTAATGGGCCCAAAAGATACGTTGGCTTCTGGCTAGATGAAGTCTGTATATAGTCTATCTCTATAGTGATAGAGATAGTCTATATACTGTAGTCTATCTCTAGATGAAAATATATAGATATTAACTACTATCAGCTTGAGTGATAATAGCAACTAGCTGTGAATTTTCAAGAATTTACCCCCTCTGCCTTTGGAATTTCAGTCCCCTGGCAGCTCTACTCCTCTGTTACTTCTCAAAGACCATTGAGTTCAGTGATCTAGCATCCAGTTTCATCCGGGATCAATAGATACACTCTGTACTGACTTGGAGTTGTGAGAAGTCATTTAGATTAAATAATTGCCAATTATCAAATTCTTCAAACTTCAGTTTCCTTCAAAAAACTATTAAGTGTATCTCTTTATTATTGTAAAGATGACATACTGAGGAGTTACAGTTATGTAAGTCAGGTAATGAGTATATTTCTTTTTGAACAGTATCACGTCCTCCCTCCTTTTCTCCCAGTTTCTCCTCCCACCGCTTTCCCCATGAGTTGTATAGTTCATTTTCAATAATGACTGTCACTGCTGTACTTGTTCACCCTTTGACCCACCATTTCTGTCCTTCTCTTTACCCTCCCCAAAATGTTTTCTTGCATACTAGAAAAAAGCTACAGAAATCAAAAACAGCAAAAAGGAGAGGAAAAAAAGGTGAAATAAAAATTCTCTTGTTTCCATTTATTGGAGTTCATTTTGATAATCAATTTATATGATCATGAGACTTTGTGATCCTATCTTCCTTTGGTCTCACTGTGTGAATGTTTAGAGTCCTGTTTAATTTCAGCCCAGATGCCCCTCAGTGGATGAATGGATCAAGAAACATGGTATGAAATTCTGTGCTTCCATCAGAAAGAATTCTATTGCACCATTTGTAAGGAAATGGAAGGACTTGGAAAATTTTGTTAAGGGAAGTAAGCCAGACCCATAGATTGAATGGTTTCCCTCATTTGTAGTAATTAAAATGGGCCTATAAATTTACAAGTAAACACAGTGCAATATCTTTTTTCCTCTAGTAATTTTTCTCCTAAATTGAGAACACACACATGATACAGGCATTCAATATTAGCCATGTAATTTGACCCATTCTTGAAAAAATTACAATGCGGATGCTTTCCAAATAACAGATATTTGAGTGCCTACTGTGTGTAAAAATAACATAGACTAGTTGAAAGGATTTTGAGATTTCCATTCAAAATAATTGTCCTCACATATAGAAAGTTAATCAGTAAGTCAATGCATAAAAAATGTCAAGAGAATGGTACAAAAATAATATGTACTCTGCAATTTCAGGAAAAGACATAGTACAAATACCCTGTTGCAGAGCACACATGTACCTTCAAGCATCATATAATTTGCACACAAAGGTACTACATGCCTTTCTATATTTGCCATTAAATTAGCAGTACCTCTGCCCACTCTTCCCCTTGCAATATGTCCAGAATGCATCCTATTCTTTCATTTGCACTATCGTAATTCAGTTGCTAGAATTATAGTGCCTGATCTGCTTCATTATCACATTGATAATCTTCCTAAAGTTCTATCTTCATGGAGAGATTATAATTTAGTCCACATTATTTATTAATCACTATATATTCTACATGCATGCATATCATCTGTTCAAAACCCTCTTTGGCTAACAAAACCTTGAGTCTTTATCTTAGTTTCAAAGACCCTGCATTCTTTGGCTTTCTGTCAAGTTTTACTTCATCCTTTTCCTGATAGGAACCTTTATCAATGACTCACAACCTTCCTAACTATGCAGAATTGAATTTATTAACAGTTTTTCTGCCTGGCTTAATGACTCATGCCTGTAATTTTAGCTACTTAGACAGCAGAAATGGGAAGCACTCAAGTTCCAGGCCTGCTTGGGTAAAATGTTAGCAAGGCCTCATCTCACCTAATAGCAGGATGTGGTAGCATGCTTATCATCCCAGTTATATGGGAAATGTAAAAAGGGGGATAATTATCCAGGCCAGTATGGGCATAAGTGCAAGATCATAGAAAAAAATAAAACCTCAAAAAATGGTTAAAGGAGTAGGCCAAGTGGCAGAGCATTCTTGTTTACCAAGCATGAGACCCTGAGTTCAAAACCCAGTCCCACCAAATCTATGTATACATGCACACGCGCACACACACACACACACACACACACACACACACACACACACACACACACACACACACACACACACTGCTAGAATCTAAGAAATGTGTTGTTTTTATTTTTGGTCGGTCGTGGGGCTTAAACTGGGCCTCGGCTCTGTCCCACAGCTTTTCAGCTCAAAGTGAACACACAACCACTTGAGCTACAGTGCCACTTTTGATTTTCTGGTGGTTAATTGGAGATAAGAGTCTCACAGACTTTCCTACCCCAGCTGGCTTTGAACTGTGATCCTCAGATCTCAGCTTCCTAAGTAGCTAGGATTACAGGCATGAGCCACCGGTGCACAGCTTGTGTGAATGTTTACTAGTTGAAAATATATATTGTGAAGAATTGGCACTTTCATGAAAATGATCACTAAAAACTAATTTTTAACTTCTTAAATATTTAAACAATTTTGTTTTTTAAAAATAATACAATTGCCTATATTTGAATTGTACATATATTGTTCTGAGATGAATTGTTGTGTTGCCCCAACATATTGCCAAATCCCAACCTCCAGAACCTGTCAATGTGATTTTATTTAAGAATAAGGTCTTCATAGATGAAATCAGTTAAGATTAGTAAAGTGAATCTTAAATGAATATGATTGGTGTTCTTATAAGATGAAAAGAGACAGAGACAAGATACATAGGGAAGATGATGTTAAGACAGACACAGGAAAGACAGTCATGTGAAAACAGTGGCAGACTCTGGAGTTTTACAGCTGCAAGCCAAGAAAATGAGAGGATCGCAGGCAATTTGTAAGCAAAAAGGAAACAAAATTTTCATTTTAGGGCCTTCAAAGGGAACTTGGCACTGTTGGTAGCCTGACTTTTTTTTTTCTTTTTGCTGGTCCTGAGGCTTGAACTCAAGGTCTGAGCACTGAGTGTCCTTGAACCTCTTTGTGCTCAAGGCAAGCACTCTACCACTTGAGCCATAGGGCCACTTCTGGTTTTTTCTGTTTATGTGTACTGAGGAATTGAAACCAGGGCTTCATGTATGTTAGGCAAGCACTCTACCACTAAGCCATATTCCCAGCTCCATTACCCTGACTTTTAATACATCATGTTGTATGCCTTCAAGATGTAAATAAAAATGGTTTGTTTAATTTCTTTTAGGAAAAACAAGTCTGCATTTCTGTTTAGCTGATCTTATCTTCTCAGAGGTAAATGAACTGTCATGTGTTGGCCAGTTTTATCAATCTTTTCTTTGTTTACATTAAAACAAGTTCCACCAGTTTCTTTTGTGGCAGCAAGAACACATAACAGCATGTTTCAGGCTATTTTGATTTGCTCAAGCATAATAAGATGGAGGCCACATAGTTTATTTTCATAACTTATTCCATAGGGTTTTTATTCATATATACAGTAGAGTTCACATGACAGCAATATAAATAAAACATTCTCATTGTTTCTCCTTTGGTATCACCCCCTCCCCAATCCTAATCTTAAACAATCCTTTGAAGTATGATATAATAGTTAGAAAAATGTGTTTGAAAAGAGATAGAGCTGGGCATCAGTGGCTCACTCCTGTAATCCTAGCTACTGAGGAGCCTGAGATCTGAGGATTGCAGTTCAAAGCCAGCACAAGCAGGAAAGAACGTCTGTGAGACTCTTATCTCCAATAAACCACTAGAAAACCAGAAGTGGTGCTGTGGCTTAAGCAGTAGAGTGCTCACCTTGAGCTGAAGAGCTGAGGGACAGCACCCAAGCCCAGAGTTCAAGCCCCACAACTGACAAAAAAAAATGAAAAAGATAGATTGGATTATCTTTGACCCTATATTAGTGCCCTTGTAAAATACAAGTACTTCGTATGTAAGGCTTGAAGTGGTTAAACAGATAAATCACACAAATCTTTTAGAACAGTACCTGTAATGAATGTTCAATAGATTATAAAGATTATGATTAAAGACTGACAAAAAAGGATTCATTGAGTTTTAAAAGTTATAATGATTTTGCTTACTTTCCCTTTATCCATTGACTTGGTTTTCTGTTCTCCAAAAAGCAAATAGAGCATCAGTGCTTTCTTCAGTTTTTTGTTTTTGTTTTGTTGCTCTTCTCTTTGTTGTTTGGTAAAAGCCTGTTCTGTTCTATTCCAACACTTGTTTATTTTATAATAATCTTAATGATTTCCATTTCTTTCTCAAATGGGGATGTTTTATCCTAGCTAAGTACATTAACTAAATTAGCAAAATAACTTTGCTTTGCTTTCTGCTAGCCATAGTGGGAGAAGGCATATTATGAACGTAAGTATTTTTTCCTGGTGTTTTATGAAAATAGAGAAGCCAAAAGATTATGCAAATAATAACACAATACTTCTTTGTCATGTACTAATCCACAGATGGAGGAGATTATTCAGCCTCTTTGAGTCCTAATTTTCTTACCAATAAAATGGAAATGAACAGCTCCTCTTATAGACTGAAGTTGTCATAAACATGAGAGAAAATGTGATCATGTTTTCAAAAGTGTAGAATAGCACAAAAAATTGAATGACATTAATTCTGCTAGAGATATGGAATGGGATAGTAATTCCGGTGATCTAAAAATGCTGTATGCTGCTAGTTAGATAGGCATAGCTGGAAAGGCAAAACATAAAACTGATCCTTTTTGTTGATCTTTGTTTGTTTTGTGACAGTACTAAGGCTTGAACTCTGAGCCTTCCTTGGATTTCTCACTCCAGGATGGTGCTCTACCACTCGAACCTCTCCTCCACTTCAGCTTTTTGCCAGTTTACTGGAGGTCAGAGACTCATGGGACTTGTCTGACTTCACACCTGGGTCCACAGTTTTGAGACTCCTGAGTAGAATTACTGGCAACTCTAGCAACAAAACTAGTTTTGACACAATGTGGGCCATAGTGGAGAAAAGTTACAAGGTGGATAGACAAAAACAATGTCCCGAGCTAGTGGTTAGAATCAAATGGTCTGAATTTAAACTGTTGAGAACAGCAATAATTGGAGCTCACCTGGAAAGGAGACTTGAGACAAACACAATTCCTCAAAAAACAGAGCTGGAAGGCAATCTAAAATGGGGCAAACAGGTTGAGTGTGCTATTGCAAATCTAAAATACCAGCTAATCAGGAGGCAGAAATCAGGAAGGTGGAATTTTAAGACAAGTCCAAACAAAAAGCTAGCCAGACCCCATCTCAGCCAACAATAATAATAATAATAATAATAATAATAAAAGACTGAATCAAATTGTGCACACTTGTAATCTCAGCTACAGAGGCAGTTTATGTAAGAGGATGGTGGTCTGAGGTCTATCTGGATAAAAATAAGTGAGAGACCCCATCTGAAAAATAACTACATCAAAAAGTGCTGAGGCTATGACTCAAGTGGTAGGAAAAGGGTCACGAAACTGGAAACACAATGAACGGAAAAGGGAAACAAGAGGCTAAATTGAAGATCCTCAAAAGACGTGGCAATTTTGCACCCCAGTTCTAGGATATTTACATTTCCTGGTGAAAAGCATCAATCCAAGAAGGATAGATAATCTGGAGCATGGATCTGAAGTAAGTGGATGCAAGTGGAACAAACCAGCTCCCTCCAAGAAGATACTCTGGCAATATCTTGATTAGTTTTTTTAAAAACTGTACAGTTTAGAAACAAAGCTCATTTAAATTTCTTTTTCTTTAAAAGGAGCAAGTTGTGAACAGGGGAGTTAAATGCTTTATAGACAAGAAAAGAAACTGCACTGGAACCAATTTATTCATCTTCCTCATTGTCCTCCTCTTCCTTTTTTTTGCTTGCTCTTTTCAGCCTTCACAACTCCCTTTGTTGCTGAATAAGGTTTTTCATCATCTCAGTAGGAAGCAATTTCCTTCTTGTATTTTTCCTTCAGCTTAGCAGCCCCTTCCTCCTCCTCCTCCTCCTTCCTGATCTTCCTCTTCTCCTCTTGCTCTTCCTCTTCTCCTTCCTCTTCTCTTTCCTCCTCATCCCTCCTCCTTCTCCTTCCCCCCCTCCTCCTCCTTCATTCTTGTATACTTAACATGCTACTGAATGTGCCTTTGGCTAGTCATATCCTGGTGTTATTTTCAGTAGATTCTAACCTTGGCCTAGTACAGAATGGGAGTTGTACACTGGTATGGAAATTCAAAGCAGGTTCTTGTTGGTACACAGCACAAATTACTTTTATATAGGGATGGTATTTCTTTCATCTTCAGTTGTCTGATACAGCTTATATGAAATAATTGTTCTGTTAAATAAGTACCACTATGTAATGGCAAAAAAAAATTGCAGCTGTTTCATTGACATTTTAAATATTTCTAATACAATTTTTATTTAAAAATAAAAATAAATATAAAGACTGTAGTAACCCATTTTCTGATTGGACTAAAAGTTATAGTTGTGTCAGATCTCCAGAAAAATTTCCCTTGTGATTTACATTTTGTGTTTGTGCTACCACAAAATATTTTGAAATGAACCCCAAGATAAGGACTCAAATGGTTTTTCTTTCTTGCAATTGTCTCTAACATATTTATAAGATGATTTCTTTGTTGCTTTGTATATCCCTCCCCCACGGTATAACCCATGTTTTCACTGTATTTGATGTTGGTATAATTTGTGGAGGGTAAGGGAAAAAAAAAACAAATTGTTTAAATAGGGATACAGATGGACCCATTGCAACAATGAGATGTACAAGATATTATGTTGAAAACGAACTTTACAACTTTGGCAGTGGGGGGGGGGTAATGGCAGTGGGGGGGGGGAGATGAGAAGGCATGGGAAGGAGAAACAAAGGAGGAGGCAGCAATGCTTGATAAGAAATGCACTCATTTACTTTGCCCATGTAATTGTAACCCCTCTGCATGGTATTTTCACAATAAATACATACATACATACATATATAAAATTTAAAAATATTTTGAAAGTAAAAAGCCTAAATCACCGATTTACTCTCATTATTAGATGTTCCATATGTATTATTTCAGCTGAAATTGCAAATATTTACATCACTCTTATTTAGTATGAACTAAGTTTACTAATTCATTACCTAAAGTCAATTGATAGAAAAATTGAACTGAGGTTGTGTTCAGTAAATGCTGGACAAAACCCTTCCTGTGGATAAGGACAGAGTAGTGTCCTTTGATAACTTTGCATTCTAGTTCTAAATTCAAAACTGACCATAAAGTGTCACTAGGTGGATGTTTTCAGTGATCACCAACGAAGCTCAGGCCAGCCTCTGGTCTGGAGGGAGAATGACATGCCCAAGATGTCAGACCTCAGCATCAAGTTACTGTTCTTTCTACACAGTGTATATCTCTTTTCTCAAGAACCTTGTTGCCCTCAGTTCGTGGCAACTATTATAAGTTGTTGGATTAATAGACCATTAAAAAATTAACCTGTATTTCTTCTGATTCGTGTGTGTATGTGTGTGTGTGTGTGTGTGTGTGTGTGTGTGTGTGTGTATGTGTGTGTGAGCACCAATCCTGGGACTTGAACTCAGGACCTGGGCACTATCCCTAGGTTCTTTTGCTTAAGGCTAGCCCTCTACTACTTGAGCCACATCTCCACTTATAGTTTTTAAAGTGGTTAATTGAAGATAAGAGTCTCTTGGACTTTTCCTACCTGGGTTGGCTTTGAACCATTATCCTCAGAGCTCAACCCCCTTAAGAGCTAGGATTATAGGCATGAGCCATCTATGCTCAACTTTCTGCTGATTTTGTACCATTCAAGTAACATTTCTGGTACTTGGGTTTGCAAGCCACAGGTTCAAACTTCAGTATCTCACTTAGAAATTTATTAAATATGGAGTTTAATAACCATGATTTATCAGCAAAAGATAGGATAGCTCCACCTATTAAAACGTTAGGAGAAAAACAAATCTTTTAAATAGGGATACGGGTGGATCCATTGCAACAATGAGATATACAAGTCGTTACGTCGAAAACGAACTTTACAACTTTGGTGGGGGTGGGGGGAGGATGGGAAGGGATGGGAAGGGGAAACAAAGGAGGAGGCTACAATGCTTGATAAGAAATGTACTCATTATCTTGCCCATGTAATTGTAACCCCTCTGTACAGTATTTTCACAATAAAAAAAATAAAACATTAGGTATTGATGGCTTCAATGTTTTGCATATTTTACTAGCATATAAATTATATTTGGTACTAGCAAATAAGTAAATAGCTGCAAAATTGTATAAAAATCAGATTATTTAATTTCTAATAAAGAATATATAATAATTTATATGTTAATGACATTTTAGAAGTTGCCAACAATTATACTTTACAAATTGAAACATAAGCAAATTCTGATTCATAGGTTTGTAGTCATTCTTAGGGTAAACAGTGATACTTTTTGGTAATTTCTCTAAGTTAATGCTTCTTTAATTCCTGAAGATTTTGGTGTTTTTCGGTGTCCTTTGTCCTTCAAAATTATACATAATATGTAATATATTACAATTTGACAACAAACAATTCCCTAATTTTTTATTCTTTAAAAGATTATAAAATATATAATTGAAAACTCATGAAAATATACAATACATAAGGATCCTATAACCATGTTTAAAGGTTATTTTTCTTGAAAAATATATTAAATATTATGCTTATAAGTAAGCATTAATGAAGTTTAATTGAAGAATTTAAGACCATGATTTTTTACCTTTTTGCAGTGCTTTGAATTGAACCCAAGGTCTCACACATGCTAGATAAGTGCTCTACTACTGATCATTTATCTAATATTAAAAATAATGGCCAATCGTTTTGTTATCTTCAAATTAATATGAACAAAGCAAGAAGTATTTAATTAGCATAATTGGCTTTCCACATATATTTGTAACTAAATATTTATATTTGAAACTAAGAAGAAATTTTAGTGTGTTTTTTATTACATCAACTTCAGTGTACTAATAACAGCCAGGACAGTGACAAAAATTATTTATTGAGTATTTCCCTTTGCTTGCACTGTCAACTGTCATATTATACTCATCCATAATAACCCAGCAATTAATCTGAAGTTAGACACATAGTGTTTACTCATCTACAGCATTGCATTTACAATTATTCCTGAAGATTACTGTCCCTGGTGCTGAAACTGGTCTGTGAAGTACTTGTAGTTGCAAAATGAAGCCATATCTCTAAGGCATACCATGTGATTGAAATGATGAACTGAGTCAACGTTAACTGTTCAAATGAAGTATTAAATTTCATATATGCTGATAATATAATATCAATATTAAATATACTTCTTATTCTTACTATATTTTATTGATAAAATATATTTTCAGGACATAATTGACAGTTCAAAAAAGTACATGAGAGATATTTACAAATGTTTTAAACATCTGAAAATGTATTACTACTAGCCAAGTAGTTAACACTATTTATGTTAAATAGTATTTATGTAGGTGTCAGAATTAAGGGATTTGTTTTAAAAATAAATACCTGCTGTATAATTCCCTAACTATATTAAAGCACACTTGATTACAAGTAATTAGCTTTTATTTGATGCCTATAATGACTTAGAAATTATGGTGAAATTCACTTTCCCTAGGAGGATTGCTTTGTTGATTCTGAGTTGAGGTCACATCCAGGGTATAGCAAGGCATTTATATATTCTGAAAAATCAAAGTGTAGATAGTGTTGATATAAGTTCTCCTTTGATAGGAAGTGCAGAATATATAATGGTCATTGGCACCTTATGACAAATATAATCAAGATGCATATTCATAGCAGGAATAGGACCTTGTAGATCTAGACAGAAATTTTGTTTTGTCATCTGGTTTTATGTACCCAGTTTCTGGACATTGGAAGCCATGGGATTTTATGCTGGATTGTGTGATATTTGCTTCTGCTTGATCTTTATGACCTGTATTCTTGACTAATCAAATCATAAATAAAATCCAGCCATTGTGCAGTTTCTCTGTTCATGATATGTTTGGCAGTACTGCAATTTGAACTCAAGGCCTCAAACTTGCAAACACTCTATAACCTGAACCACACCCCCACTCTTTTTTTATTTTGGGTTGTTTTCAGAGAGTCATATTTTTGCCTGAACCCTAGCCTCTACCATAATCCTTTTTACTTCTTCTTCCTTTATAGTTTGGCAAATATTTCACGGATTTATACATTATGTGAAAGTACTGTATGCGTGTGTGTGTGTGTAGATGTATATTATATAAAAGTTTCCTACAGAATTAGGAATGTGACTCAGTGATTAAACACTAGCCTAGCATGCTTTCAAAGATGTAGGTTTGACCTCTAACACTACATAACATGAAAAGGAAGGGTGTGTGTGTGTGTGTGTGTGTGTGTGTGTGTGTGTGTGTGTGTGTGTGCTGATGGTAGGGCTTGAACTTGGCCTAGGCACTTGCCCTGAGCTTTTACACTCAAAGTTGGCATTTTACCTCTTGAGCCATCCCTCCACTTTTCTAGCTTTTTTGGTGGTTAATTGGAGATATGATTTTCACAGACTTTCCTTTTGGGGCTGCTTTGAACCATGATCCTCAGATCTCAGCCTCCTGAATAGCTACAATTACAGAGAAATTTTTTTTTAAGTTTTCTGTAAATGAATGGCAATACACTATTCATTTAATCCAATAAATTTTTAATTTAAACATTTCCTCTATAATGAAATTATTGGTTAGCAAGAAAATTATTTCTAACTTTAAGCTTCAGGTAAGATTCTCTGGGTAACTCTTTCAAAGAGCATTGTGACTATATTCTTGGGTATGTTAAGTTCTTTTACGGTTTAGCAGGACCTGATTTCACTATTCAAACAACTTTTTCAAAGCCAACATGTCAACCTCTATTCCCTATATCTGGGATTGGGACTACTCTAGACTGTCTCTGCTTCCCATATTTTAATGAAGTCTTATTGATACTGCTTCCTAAGGTTGTTGTTGTTGCTGTTTGTTTTTAGCTCTATCTCACCTCTCCCTCACAGATGATTCTATTCAGTTCAGGTCCTTGTGGGGCTTCCTTAGATCAGAGCAATAATCAGAGTTGGTCTCTTGACTCAAGTCTCACTTCTCATCTTTCCTTTGCACTGACACGAGGAGTATATTTTTAGATCAAGAACTAATACTAATTATATAAGAAAAACATACATGACACTTCAAATTCTTCAAGGGCAATCCAATGCTATAGAATGGAAATGTTTGATGACCTGGTCTCAACCTGTGCTTTCAAATTTGTCCCTTGACGTTATCTCCTTTGAATACTGTACCCAGGCATTTCAGCATAATATGTAATATTCATGGAACTCTTCTTAGGTTCTTGCCTGTATAAAATACTTTACATAGATTATGTCATTTAATCCTCAAAACTTTATTAGTTAGCATTACCTTACATAGATAAGAAATTAAATTTAACAACTTTTCAAAGTCAAAGAACTAAAGGTAAGAAGTATAGAAGCTGAGCTTTGAATACAGGCAGCCTACCTCTAGAATCTACAGTGGTCTTCCTGTGCTAAGGCACTTCCAGTTTCCTAAACTTAAGTCTTGTATTTGTTCTATGAATAATCTAGAAAGCCATGCACAAACTAAGGTATCTATGGGACTACTGTTGCTCAATCTACAGGAATTGATTCCAGTTTTCCCTTCATGAACATTTCTCCAACTCCTTGGGTCTGGTTAATGTTTTTGGTGCCCATGGCATCTTACAAAACTCAGAGATGCCATGATGTGGATGTTGGGCCTGAGTTATTTTATGGCCATATTGCTTGTTAGTTTTCTAATAAGTAATAAGTTGTGGACACTTAATGTAAGTCTTTTGGGATTAACAGCCTCCTTCATGATATTGTTGTTAGGATGAAGTGAGTTAATTTTATGAGCCACACCTACCACAGTGACTGGAATGTAAGAATCAATTATTAGTTCTCTCGCTACCTCCTTTCCGTTGCACCTGTTAGCTGAGTGATAATTTTTCTTCTTACTAGCCTTTCATGCTAAGCTCCACAATGTTTAGTGGCTGCTAATACTGGAGAAATGTGAGCGATAAATGAACAACTAGATGTTTAATACTAATGGGCAACTGAAGAAACCTTTCTGTTCATTTTATAGCCAGGAAATGAAATTAAGAAATAATTGGAAAGCTAGGCTCTGTTGGTTCACACTTCTAATCCTAGCTACTCAGGAAGCTGTGATCCAGAAGATCACGATTTGAAACCAGACTGGGCAGAAAATTCCCAGAGATTCTGTCTTCAAAATAACAAGAAAACATGGGGCTGGAGCTGTAGCTAAAGTTGTAAAATGCTAGCTATACAAGCAAGCCCCGCAAGCACAAACTTTGAAATTTAAACTTTATTACTAGAAAGAGAGAGAGAGGAAAGGGGAGAGAAAGGAAGGAGGAAGAAAAATATGTCATCTTAAATATGTGAAAAGTTCATAGGGCTTCAGACAGACTTAACTGCTTTACAAATGAATAAAACCATGGATAATCCCATGACAGGTTGAAAATAAGTCATGATTTCCAAAAAATAATTTTATATAAGTTGTCTATGTAAATACACTAAAATCTGAACTATTTGAAATTGAATAGCAGGTCCTTATAATAGCCCTACATGTAGGTATATTGTAAAAACACAAATTCAGGAGCAAGATACTTTTGAAGTCACCTGTCTGGTTTTGTCAATAGACTTGCTCATTCCTTTTTGTGGAAATACCTATTTTATTCTCATTATGAACTTGGGATTAAGTTTAAAGTAATCCTATTTTTCTTCTTTCTTAGTATTTCCTGCTGTCTAGTCCTAGGAGATTAAAAATACTTTTAAAATTCCAACTTTGTTTCTCTAACATTGTGGTAGGGCCAAGACACAATGAGAAGTCTTGAATTTTAAAATTGACCTCCCTTCTACTGATAACAGAGATTCATTGTTCATTCTTAGATATAGGCATGTTCAAAATAGAACACAAGAAAATATATCTTGAAGTAACCTTGAAGTGCATAATTAAGTCATTAAGTTAAAAGAAGAATTGCAATTGTCTATTACAGCAAAGGTAGCAAAGGTATACAACCTCAGTCCTCAAAGAGTTTCTGTTCTAGTCATATGTCAGTCCCATATATATTTTGTTTTTCATGAATATGGATCATTATGTAATGACTTTAGGGATTCATTTTGATAGAAAATAGACATTAAATGGTATAGAGGAAATTTTTAAACTGTCTTTTCACGGAGGTCTTTCAATGGAAATTACCCATGATATCTTAAATTCAGGGTCGCCTAAATGCCTAGAGATAGTAGAATGAATTAAATAACATTGAAATTTTGTGCAACATCTGGGTTCAGTTATTAGGAAAGGATTTTGAAAGCAAAATCAATTCCAGTTCTTCATATGCTGCTGATTTTGCTGCTCCTATTTGTTAGGCTAAAAATCCATCAAAGGTTAGGGGCACATTAATGGAATGGAAAATGTTCTTAGGTTGTATTTGTTTATGTATTTTTCCAATTCACATAATTGTAAGTTTAAAGTGAAAATTAAAAACCACACATATGCAACTCAGAGTAGTGCCAAACTGGTTGTTTCTGTCACCCTATCTCTACTGATCCTTCATCTTTCTTCTGAATTTTGACAACCCAGAATGCACTTCTTCCCCAACTGCTCTTATAGCTTCTTCTATTATTATTTTTTTTTTTTTGTCAGTCGTGGGGTTTGAACTCTGGGCCTGAGCACTCTCCCTCAACTCTTCAGCTAGCGCTCTACCACTTGAGCCACAGCGCCACTTCAGGTTTTCCAGTGGTTTATTGGAGATACGAGTTTCACGGACTTTCCTGCCTGGGCTGGCTTTGAACAGTGATCCTCAGATCTCAGCCTCCCGAATAGCTAGGATTACAGGAGTGAGCCACCAGCTCCCGGCTTCATATAGTTTCTGAATAGCTATATGACCAACTTTGATGGCTGATTTCTTCTTCTAGTCGTAAATCAAAAGTGCCTAGAATAATATAACTAGCTACACCAGATTGAACATATTAAAAGGTTCTATGTTCTATCTAAGAGTCTACAAGGAGTGTGTGTGTGTGTGTGTGTGTGTGTGTGTGTGTGTGTGTGTGTGTGTGTGTGTGCTTACATGATATTAGAGATAGACTCATGGTCTTTGTTTGCTAAGCATGTATTCTTCAGTCCTATTGACTTTGGTTGTATTTTTGTTGTTTTTCTTGTCAGCTGGCTAACATACCCATTTGTTTATATAATGTGCCAGAGAAATACTTTTTTCCCCCTGTTCAAGCCACACTTATTTGAGCCTTTATCATAGCCACCAAAACTATATTCTAATACAAAATTTGATCCATAGAAGAGGAGAGCACTGCTAAGTCTGAAGTATATTGCATTAGATTAGAGTTTCCCAACAAAAGAGTTCTGCTAGGCCATGGAAAAATATTTGGAAAACCATTATCCATATCCATGATGCCATGAGAAGAGCATATGCCACATGCCAATAACTTCGATGGGAGGTTTAAAATTTCAGACTTATGGTCTCTTCTTGCTTTTATTAATAAGGTCTCAAAATTCAGACTGAAGCTAATCAACCTAGATCAGAGTAAAAAAGGATAGCAACTACACTAAGTTCTGTGTCACTGGCTTGAGATATGAATAGCCTGAAATTCTGTGAAGAGCTGCAAAATAACTTCTTTAATTACTTCTCTACACTGAAGCAACTGGAAGAGGTTGCTCTTAAGAGATACCTTTAGCAGGAGTTTAGGTTGTAGCCCCAAGCTTGGAAGTCAAACAATAAAATTCAACTTAGTGGCAAACCTTAGAATAATAGCATTGCCTTCCCACCAACACACTTAATCTCAAGGAGCTCCTACTAAGTTGGGAGGTGGTCTGTAACATCATCCAAAGGGTAGCAAAAATTCGGGAATCCACAGTCTTAATTTTATCAAAAGATGTTTGGTGGGGTCAACTTGCTTATTAAATTGATCAAAATCAAATCTGTTTCAAGTCAACTACAATTTTGAAAGTGTTACATTGTTAGTCTTCAATAGCTAGACTGAGCATCATATTCCTGAAACAAATAATATTTATCAAGGGGGAACTCCAGGAACTGGAAACAAGGAGATTTTCTTCATTATTGCTTTTGGTTTCTTTTTTTGTCTTGTTTGTTTGTTTATGTATCTTTGGGAGGGTAAAGAGGGTCACAGAAATGGATAAACAAATACACCAGTGGTATTCATTAGACATGCTGAAAATAAACTCTATAACTTGTGGTTGGGGACAGGAGGGAAAAACTGGAACAGAATGAGGGAAGGGGCAACATTGTTCAAAAAGAAATGAGTACCTGACCTACATAACTGTAACTCCTTTGTACATCGCTTTTATAATAACAATACAATTTTTTAAAATATCCTGGGTCCCAAACTTACACTATTAGCAGCAAGTGAAAAATTGTCATCTCTCCCCCATGTCAGCTTAGAAGAAGTCACTGATTCTCTACATTCAGTTCCACAAAGGCAAAGTGAATAATAAGGGGAGAACCTCCAGAAGTTGACCAGAGAAAACAATGGATGAATGTGTCCAAAGAATAGATTCAGAGAAGACGGGGGCTGGTGGCTCACGCCTGTAATCCTAGCTACTCAGGAGGCTGAGATCTGAGGATCAGCCTTGGAAAGGAAAGTCCGTGAGACTTTTTCTTCAATAAACTACTAGAAAACCGGAAGTGTCTCTGTGGCGCAAGTGGTAGAGCGCTTGCCTTGAGCTGAAGAGTGCAGGGACAAAGTCCAAGCCTAGAGTTCAAGCCCCAGGACCGGGGGGAAAAAAAAAAAAGCAGATCCAGAGGCTAAGCAAGTAACTCCTTCCATTTCCAGGACAGAAAGCTTGAGTGTTAGATTATTTCCAGGATGTTATAACTAAGAAAACTAGCAGTACTGGGATGTTTTCTAATGTTTCCTCCCCAAAAGAGTTTTTATTATTGATTCCATATTCCTATGGCATGATTCAATATGGGAAAAAGTTGCTAATTATCATTGAATTTATAGACCTATTTCTGGACTTCATAGAGAAACTACATACATTTACGAATGACATAAACATAGCTTACGTGTAGAGATTATAAATATAACTTATATGTAGAGAAAAGTATGGCTATGGATGTTTGGGTAGCCAAAGAGTTCATGTGAATGATTGCTAAGTATCTCTCAATATCTGTTCTCAGTCTTTCTTTTTTTCTTTTTTTTTATCAGTTCTGGGGCATGAACTCTGGGCCTGGGCACTGTCCCTCAGTTCTTCAGCTCAAGGCTTGCACTCTACCGCTTGAGCCACAGCGCCATTTCCAGCTTCTGCTTATGTGGTGCTGAGGAACCCAGGACCCCATGCATGCAAGGCAAGCACTCTAACACTGAGCCACCTTCCCAGCCCTGTTCTCAGTCTTTATAGTAATCCCCAGATTTTAAGTCAGCTCCTGGCTATTTAGAATAAAGATTATGTTGGTTAGCATCCTTAGAATTATTGTTGCCATGTATGGCCAATTAAGGCAAAGGTGATGTCTTCAACTTCTAAAGAATGAATCATTGCAAAACATCCTGCTACCCATTTAACTGGTTGTTGGGGATCTTAGTAAGCCACTTGGGATCATGCAGGTGAACATACTACCCTAGCCACTGGAGAAATAAGAAGCCTAGCCCTCTGATCACTGTATAGAATTGAACTATTATACTAGCTCAGGCTGTGCAGTGAGAAAGAAACAGACAGTCCATCTTGGGAACTTTCTGTTAATTTAGACATATAACACATTAGCCAAGGTTACATCTTAACTAATACAACTGGCTTAATTAAACATTGTGTTAAAAATGGTAAAAGTCTTTGGGAAAAGTACTACAAAGCAGAACATCCTAAAATCAAAATTCTAGTTATTTTTAGGAGGAGTAGGTTTGATTTTGAACATAGAATAAAACAGAAAATTTAGAATATACATTTGTTTTTTAGTTTAAAAGCTTACTTAAAAATATGACTTTTTTTCAAAAGACTACCTCTAAAGATACAAATATATATAGAGAGATAGATAAGCACATGTAGATTTATTGAACTTTATAAATTCTAATCTTAAGCTTGTATAAATCGAATGATGAAGAACTTAGAAATAATCCTTTTGTGTTATCTATTTTTGTATTGCTTTTCCTGAGTGTGACCCCAAGATTTATAGGCAAAGTGCTGCTAGCTATGAGTTACTATAAATAGAAATTGTAATGATCCAAATAATTTCTAGCATTTTCTAATTTCTTAATGTCATTCTATCTAAACACTTAATATATGTGTGTGTGTGTGTGTGTGTGAGTATATATATATATATATATATATATATATATATATATATATATATATATATATATATATAACCAGAATCTAAAAAATGATCATGATACTCCAAATTAATCCATTGGTATCAGGAAGCTAAACAAGATTTGTTTAATCTGTGTCATCCCTCCATCTCCAGCCCGAACTCTTCTACTTTTACCCTATAATAGAAAAAGTGGTCTGCTGAGAATAAAGAAACATGAAAAACAGGGTTTCCTAAGGTGGGTGCCAGTGGCTTATGCCTGTAATCCTACTACTCAGGAAGCTGAGAGCTGAAGATTGAGGATCAAAGACAGCTTAAAAAGTGGTCTTCATCTTGCCCATGTAATTGTAACCCCTCTGTACAATATTTTCACAATAAAAAAAGTGAAGTCTTGTTAAGACTCTTATCTCCAATTAACCATCAAATTTCCGAGAAAAAAACTAAAACAAAACTCAGCAACAGCATCCCAGAACCAGCACCAAACACACACACACACACACACACACACACACACACACACACACACACACACACACACACACACACACACACACACACACACACACACACACTGAAACATTTGGTAGTGGAAGTAGAATAGTAGCACATGGAAACATTGTTGTCATTTGGAAGTTTCTACAGAAATTATATATTGCTCAATTGTAGAAACACACCTTTTTGCCTTCTTTTGGGGGGTATACTCTGTTGTATTTATTGGCTTGGATACAGGAACAGAAAAGTTGAAATAGTTGAAATTGATCTACTATTAGAACTTTTCTGGGAACTTGCACCAAAACAATAAATGAAGCTAAGGATATTAGCTTGAGTATAGTTGTGTTATATTGCATGATACCATATATTATGTGATACCATCTGAAGAAGTAAGAAACTTAAGACAGGCACAACTAAAAAACTTGGAAAATAGATAGGAGGTCTGTCTAGATCACCTTGTCTACATTACTGAGATCACAGACCAAAGTAGAGGTAAAGAATGAGAAATTATTGAAAGAGTAACATAAGTATCTTTATGTTAATTAATATTATGTTATACAAATTGAAACATGATTTTTGGCATTGAATCTTTTGAAATCAAAAGAACATATCAGTGGAAGACTGAGTTCAAGACAAAGTGCAGGTCTCAAACTTGTGGAAGTCAGAAACTCATGAGGTTTGGATGTTAGAAACACCTACTACAAGGTATACAAGCAAAGCCAAGTGACAACAATAGGATTTGAATGAAGAGCGATTTCTGGAATAATTATGGTGATGGTTAGTAGAATGTAATAAGTTAATCGCAAAGATCCTGTTCAGCCAGAATTGTTTGACTTTAACTTAGGGTTAGAGACTGAGTATAAACAATAACACAACTGTCTGTAATGTTACAGTAGGGAATGGCACCATTTCATTTTGGTAGTAAAATACAATCTTTTCTTCAAAGAGAACTGACTTAGGTCAGAAATGTCTTTTCCAAAGCACTTAACTGTGCCTTTTTAGGTTAAAGTGCTGTCTTCGGGGAGCACACCTCTCAAGGGATCAATAAAAATCAATTTGAAATCCAATGTCTATTTGTCAGTAAAGACATGTAAAGTTTTATGAGTCTCTTGGGATTTGTGTACTTGTTAAATATTCTATAGAAAAATTAAGTAGCATATAGATGGCCAAATCTCAAGAGATCTTTGAAGAACACAGCTTGAAATATGGAGATAAATTCTGTTGGCATAGATCTTTTTAAAAATATTTTTTAAGTTGTTGTACAGAAGGGTTTTAGTTCAACAAGTCAGATTATGAGTACAATGAATCTTGATCAGTATCACCTTTTCCATTCTGGCTTAGATTTTAACTTGTGAGGGAAGATAGGAATGGTATATACAAAGAAAAACATCACAAAAATAATATTACTGCTGACTTGCAAAAGAAAACAAGAGAAAACATTGAAGAACTTCTAAAGATGCAAAAATTAATAAATGAATGTGCCTTTGAGGGGAAAATCCTTTTGTTAATTCTTAAATGTTGATCTTTAATATCTAATACTATGTTTTTCAACATTTTTGATGAATACTAAATTCCAGATTTATTAATATTAAAAAAGTAAGCATTTAGATTCTTATACAATAGGAGAAAATGTTCTCTTTTTTTCAATTTGAGTTTATTAAATATTCTAATTTACTTTTAAATATGTGTTCACAATGCAAATGAGCTTTTCCAGGTTCTATTTACAACCCCCAACACCTATAATGTACTGCAATGTACATGAACAGTTGGCTTATGTATGTGCAGATTGGCTTCTATATGCATCCATAGAGTCAACCAACCTTGAATAGTGAAAAAATATATACATGCATATATTACAATATACATACATGAACATGTATATATCAGTATATATTATATATAATTATATTCTATCTATATTAAATGTAATATTTAAATTAATTATTCATTAATATAATCAAATATATTATTAACTATATAGTATATATGATACATATATAATATATGCACATATTATACATGCACTTATATGTATAGTCTATATTGAACATGAACGGTCTTTTTCTTGTCAATATTTCCTATTTACATAGCATTTATATTACAGTAAGTATTATAAGTAATGATTAAGAGCATTTATATTACAGTAGGTATTATAAGTAATGATTAAGAGATTATTTCAATTGTATAGAGAATATGCACAGGTTACATGCAAATACTATGTCATTTTATCTAAGTGACTTGAATGTCATGATTTTATCTGCAGATTATCTGAAACCATTCCTCCCATATAAATCATAGTGTTTCCTCTCAGAATGCCATTAATTCACAGTCCTCTTTTTGTTCAGGTAATAAACTACAGCCCTCTTTTGTTAGACTCATTAGAGGAGAAATAGTACTTAAAGTAAAATACCAACTTAAAAGGTACTCCTTTTGTCACAGTAAATGGGCTCACCCTATCAAGTCTATAAAGTACTAAGAAGTTTAACACAGTTTAAAATTGGGTAGCACAGTTTGAGTCCAGACTTAACTAGGCAATTTACAAACTGTGCAGTGAGAATGTTACAGAGCCTTGGTCATATCTTTCTTGAGGCAGCAACAATTGTACCACATATGGTTTCTTCAGATGTTCTATCCGTTTCCCTGCTCTTGGAGAGGAAAGTTTTGAACTTGCAATCATAGTATACTTATTTTTTGTTCATATTCTTGGACAGGACCAAATAAGATTTTAAAAATCTCCAAGCAGCAGATGCTAGAAGGAATTCAGTCTATCATTGTGGAAGTTGTAATCACAGCATCTCCACTGTGAGAATACAGGACAGCAGGACTTTTGAGTGTACGCCCCAGGATTCGCTAAAGAGAGAAAACTGTGAGCACAGAGAAAACTCACAAGGATGTGGCAAAGCATCACATTTGTCTATGTTTCTCTGTGTACAAATCCAAATTAGAGTAAATACAGAGTTTTTCTTTTGCAAAGGTTCATAGTAACATTGCTTTCTCTTGGAGGTGATCAACTTCATTTATTTAGTCAACTGATATTTGTTGGTGCTTATAACTTGTTCTAGGCACTAGTGATCTAGCTTGGCCCAAGATAGGATTCTCTGCCTCCCAGGGCAGAAAGATAAGCAAATAATTAAATCAGGTAACACTAGAAGAAAAGAAAACACAATAAGAGTGACTCTCTAAAGAGGTTATATGAAAAAAAGGAATATTGAGAAAAATATGTAAAGCAATAACACCAGGCAGAGGCAACTGTTATTTCTGTGATTTAAAAATTAAAATCAGAGGCTGAGTGCAGTGGCTCACGCATGTAACCAGATACTTTGGGAGGCAGAGATTGTGGTTCTGGATAAGCATAGGCAAGAAGTTAGGGAGATGCCCTCCAACTCAATTAGTAAGCTCTATGTGAGATATGATGGCATGTGTCAATCATTCCTGCTGTACAGGAGGGATAGGTGGGATGCCAGCACCAGGCAAAAGCCTTGCTGAAAAATGAACTAAAAGTAAAATTGAGCTGGAAATGTCGGTCTAGTGGTAAAACATCTGAGTTTAAGAGAAAAAAAACATTAAGAGCCAGTTTGCTTGCTCCAGAAACATAAAGAGCTAGCACTGATAGCTTATGCCGATAATTCTAGCTACTATAGAGATACAGAAGGATCTTCGTTCAAAGCTAGTCTAGGCAGAAAATTTGAAGAGACTCTATCTCCAATTAACCAGTAAAATGCTGGATTGAAGGTGTGGTTCAAATAGTAGAATACCAGTCAAGAATAAAACTAAGCAAGAGCACAAGGCCATGAGTTTAAACCCTAGTACCAGCACAAGAAAAGAAATATGAAAAAAAATTATCTTACTAGTTACTTTAAATATCATACATATTACTAAATTTCCTAGAACATACTCCCAATCACTTAGGAAACATATTCATCACTTTTTTAACCAACATTTATGACCCAATCATTTTCCAAAAACTCCCTCTAAACATTATAATTGAATTAAGTTTCCACTCTGATAATATCTCCCAATGGGTGTTAAATTTCAACATACAAACCTTAGAAGAAACTTAAACCTAACCTAAACTATACCAACTTGTCTCAGGTTATAAACTGGATAAGACCAATTTGGGTGATCATTGTCAAATTTCTCTCTTTTTCCATTTTCTGTGTCTTTCAATTCTTAAGACTAATAAGAAGATTAATTTAATAAATTCAACTAAGATTTTCTCTAGCTATTAATACACTTCTGTCTTTTACTTTCTTCCTGACTCCAGCTGTGTGGAAAAATGGTATCTATGTTTATGAAAGTAATTGGGGATATATAGGAATTGAGAATATAGATGAGTTAAGAGAAGAAAATTCAGAATGGGCTACCTCATATCAACCTTGGTTTCAAATCCAAACTTTCTAAATGGGCTTGATGTATCAAGCACTTGTTCAGCCAATAATGAAGTGATATTTTTGCACTGCTTGCTTTTTTTCTGTATAGATAACCCTGTGAGATGTGAAATAGCAGGACAGGAAGAAGACAGGTTGTTGATGGACAGCCCATATGCAAAATACCTGTGAAGCCCTGGTGAGGGAAACAGCATTCAGAGTAGGCAAGATATTATTAACATGTAGATCTGGATTTAGACTTTTGCATTCCTGTTACTGTTTGAACATATACCCTAGAAGTTCATGTGTGAGAAAGTTAATTCCCAAACTCAAATGTTCTTATTTTGAGATAGGGCAGTTGAAAGCTGTTTAGGGTTCTATGAGTTCAAGAGGGTGGAGCTCCCTATGATAGCTTTAGCTTCATAAGAGAGACCTGAGCTACTATCTTTGCTTAGCTTGCCATGTGATATCTGAATCGTGTTGACATGGCAGCAAGGCTCTGGAAGATGCTGCATGCCCTGTCTTGGGAACTAGAAATAAATCTATGCTCTTAAGAAATTACCCAGACTCAACTATTCTGTTACTGGAGCAGAAAACAGACTAAGGCACTAGAACATGACAAAATCATGATAATATCAATGAGATCCTCCTCATGTTTAATTTAAAAACATAAATACACCAAGTATACTGTGAGGAAAAATAATCCTGCTGACTGTCTGTTTGGGGCTTATTTATTAAGCCTACAAATAAAGGCATCAAGAAATCTGTATTTCTCCATGAAGAGAACCATTTCTATTTGGAATTAGAGTTCTTTTGCTAGACTATGCTAAGAATTGTAAAGGTTTTTGAATTTGACTCCATGCCCCATCTTCTGCACCTGCACTAAACATTAGTGGCATTTCTGAAACATAGTGAACACAAACACTCCCATTACTCTCCACCTCTCACTGCCTTCTTTGGAATCATATGATTCCAGGGTTAAAAAGTAGTGAAAGGGGAAGTCCTGAATCTACTTGACGTTTGGGGGCTACTTTGGAAACAGGATATCAGGATATGAGGTGAACCAAATCATCAAGTAGAAAATGTCCTGGAGGTAGAGTCAAATTAACCTGGTTTAGGAAGTCCAGAAATCACTGAAGGAATTTAGAGAAGTTTCATAGGCTCAAACAGAGCACAGCAAATCACCTAAGACATAAGGAAGAATCTCAATATTTCTAGGTTGTTCCTCTTTACTCTGCCCCAGATTCACAGGCTAACCCAGTCTGCTTTAGCCTCTACCCCCATTCCCCCCACAGGGTCTCCACATAGATTTTGCAAGAATAATCTCTATCACTTAAGGACTTTTATCCTACATTTCCTGTATCTGAAGGATGTGGGTCAGAATAAAGCAATGTATCTATATCTGCAATTCATTGCTATAACAATGAATGTGAGCCTTATTTAAAAATTATATAAAAGAGGGATGAGAAAGTCATTAAGGTCTTTCAGAATCTCAAGACTCTCTTACATTAACTACTCTTCGGTGTCTATATCCTCCTGTAGCTTCCTGTCACTTTTGATTGTCTGCCTCAACTCATTCCCAACATTTAGCTTTGCTGCCCACTTTTTAAAAACCAGAGAGAGTTCTCTTTTTTCTTTCTTATGGATAGTGACACATTGTGCCTTATTTTATAGTTCTTATGTATAGGTCTTATTTCCTTCTTGATGGATTAGAGACACCTTGAAAGTAAGTAAGAAAGAAAATGATGTATATTTTCTTTATTTTATTTGCAACATAATATGGATCATTTGCCACAACCTGTTACCAACTTTCACAGACTTGCCCCTAACTTTCCTAAGAGGTGTAAAATTCATTCTACCATATAAGGAAGGATGCATATTTATTAATGTTAGCTGATGGGATAAAGTTGAGAGGACAGAACTATGAAGTACAGGGCAAGGCATAATTTACTGCAATAAAAGGCTTGGGCTTTTCAAGTTTATAACAAAAAAGCATCTTAATAATAACTCAAAGAAAGAAACTGAGAATTTAAGACAAAGAATGACTACAACTTTGTTTTTCATCTATAACAGCAGCAAAATTTGTGTCTGGAAGCATGCTATTTTATTTTCAAAAAGAATCTTGAGTGAGATAGAGAAAATAATCAGAGGTGGGTTGGTCTGTCAAATACTGATTGAAAATATTAAGGAGGTAGAGTGAGTTTTAGGTGGGGAACGTGGTCAAGAACTTGGAAAAGTGCAAGGCCGCAAAGAACTGAGAGAGGTAGGATAATGGTGAGATAAGAAAACAAAGTAGAAGGCTGGGAAGGTGGCTCAGTGGTAGAGCGCTTGCCTTGCATGCCTGAAGCCCTGGGTTCGATTCCTCAGCACCACATAAGCAAAAAGAAAAAGCCGGAAGTGGCGCTGTGGCTCAAGTGGTAGAGCGCTAGCCTTGAGCTGAAGAGCTGAGGGACAGCGCCCAGGCCCAGAGTTCAGGCCCCATGACCGGACCCCCCACCCCCCCCAAAAAAAGAGAGAGCTTTGATGGAAGTGGTTGATTAGTGTTTTGTGTGTACTTTTGATTTGGGAAAACGTAAACCAACTGAGTAATCAATACATATTTTTATGATCTAATGTTTATTATTCGATTTTTAAAATTAAAGCGATCTCATAGAACTTTCATCTGATTTTAAACTCATATATTTTCTTTTGTCTGTTGTGGGGCCTGAACTCTGGGCGTGGGCTCTGTCCCTCAGCTCTTCAGCTCAAGGCTAGTAGCTAGTGCTCTACCACTTGAGTGACAGCACCACTTCTGGCTATTTCTGCTTATGTGGTGCTGAGGAATCAAACCCAGGGCCTCATGCATGCATGGCAAGCACTCTACCACTGAGCCACCTTCCCAGCACCAAACTCATATCTTTTTGTGTGTGGGCTGGTACTGAGGCCTGAACTCAGGACCTCACATATTCTTGTTTAGCTTTTTCTCTCAAGGCTGGTGTCCTACCACATGAGCCACATTAATACTTATTTTTAAGATTTCCTTTCCTATGTTTTTATATCATCAAATAGATAATGCCTTCAAAAAAAAAGTTTAATGCAATCCCATTTATCCAGACTTTCTTTGATTTGTTGTTTCTGCATCATTATTTAGGAAGTTTTGACTTGTGACAAGGAGCCGTAGTGTATCCCCTATCCCTTCCTGCAATATTTTCAGGGTTTCTGCTCTTACCTTGAGGTCTAGGATCCGACTGGAGTTGATTATGATGCAGGGTAAAATATAAGGATCTAATTTCAGTTTTCTACATGTGTCTAGCCAATTCTTCCACCATCATTTGTTGAAGAGGTTGTCTTTCTTCCATCTGATGATTTGGGCTTCCTTATCAAAGATTAGGTGGCCATAAGTCTGTGGGATCATTTCTGAGTCTTCAATTCTATTCCATTTGTCCTTCCACCTGTTCCTGTACCAGTACCAAGCTGTTTTTATAATAATGGCTTTCTATTAGAGTTTGAAGCTTAGTATTAATATTCCTCCAGCACTGTTTTTTTCCTGCTAAGGATTGGTTTTGCTATTTGGGGTCTTCTATTATTCCATATGAATTTTCAGATTACTTCTATTTCATTAAAGAATGTTGTTGGGATATTGATGGCTACTGCATTGAATTTGTAGATAGCTTTTGTGAGTGTTGCCATTTTCATAGTGTTAATTCTCCCAACCCAGGAACATGGGAGGTTTTTCCACTTCTTTAAATCTGCTTTAATTTCCTCTTTCATGTTTTTAAAGTTTTCATCATAAAGGATCAATAGGAATATCAATAGAAAGCCCACAGATTGGAAGATCTTCACTAGCTACACAACAGACAAGGACCTTGTATCAAAAATATACCTAGAGCTCCAAAAATTATTCCTCCCCCATGACAAATCCTCAAAGAAACAACCACTTCATTAATAAGTAGACTGCAGAATTAAAAAGAGAATTCTCTGGAGAGGAAATAGGAATAGCCAATAGACACGTGAAGAAATGTTCAATATCTTTGGCCATAAAATAAATGCAAATAAAAACTATATTGAGATTCCATCTCACCTCAGTTAGAATGGCCATTATCAAGAAAACAAATAACAGATGCAGGTGGGAATATGGCCTAAAGGGAACACTACTACACTGTTGGTGGGAATGTAAAACTGGTTCAATCGTTCTGGAAAACTGTATGGCAGTTCCTCAAAAGACTAAACATAGAGTTCCCCTATGATGCAGCAATCCTCTGGGCATTTACCCAAATGATTACAAACAAGGCCACACTAAAGCTATCAGCACAACTTTGTTCATTGCATCATTATTTACCATAGCTATGATATGGAACCAACCCAGATACTCCTAAGTAAATGAATGGATTGAGAAAATGTGGTATATATACACAATGGAATTCTATGCCTCCATCAGAAAGAATGACATTGCTCCATTTGTAAGGAAATGGAAAGACTTGGAAAAAATTCTATTAAGTGAAGTTAGCCAGACCCAAAAGAAATATAGGCTCAATGGTTTCCCTCATATGTAATAATTAGTATATGTCTAGGATAGTCCTGTAAGAGGATCACAATAACTCAATAGCTAGTACATATGACCATATAAAATGATGCTAACAAGGGAAGGTGGTTCAGGGGTAGAGCGCTTGCCTTGCATGCATGAGGCCCTGTCGATTCCTCAGCACCACATAAGCAAAAAAGAAAAAAGCTGGAGGTGGCACTGTGGCTCAAGTGGCAGAGCGCTTGACCTGAAGAGCTGAGGGACAGCGCCCAGGCCCAGAGTTCAGGTCCCACGACCAGACCTCCCCCACCCCAAATGATGCTAACAAGATGAACTTTAAGGTATACAAATAAAACAGATTTTTGTTTTGTTCTTAATGTGCAGTGTGAAGTTATTTCTATTTCCTTTAGTTATTTCCCCCTTTAGTTTGTCCCCTATTGTCACTGTGATTTTGGTACACTGTGTCTTATATATATGTTTATCTGATTCAGGGAAGGAAAGGGAAATAACAAAATGGTGAGACAAAGGACAAAGGGTGAACCAATGCAACAGTGATACTCACAAGACACTATGGGGGAAATTAACTTCACAACTTGGTGGAGGGGAATCAGAGGGGGGAGGGAAAATGGGAGAAAACAAGAGAGGGGGTAACACTGTTTGACAAGAAATGTATTCATTACCTTACCTATGTAACTGTAATCCTCTGTTCATCACCTTTACAGTAAAAGAAAATAAAAGTTTATAAAAAGTTTCAGAAGGCTGGGCTAGTTACTCAAGAGGCTGAGATCTGAGAATTGCGGTTCAAAAACTAGCCTGGGCAGGAAAAGCTGTGAGACTCTTATCTCCAGTAAACCACTCAGAAAACCAGAAGTGGCACCGTGGCTCAGGTGGTAGAGTGCTCACCTTGAGCTAAAGAGCTGAGGGACAGCACCCAGGCCCAGAGTTCAAGTTCCACTACCAACAACAACAAAAGTTTCAGAAAAAAAGTTTACTACCAACAGCAGCTTTCTTATAGCAAGATTTGCAGAATAAAAAAAAAAAGCAGAGCTGATATTCCAAGTGGAAGAAAGTTTCTGGAAAAAGAGATAGAGGTGGTCAGACAACTAATACTGTTACTCTTCTGGTTATGGTGTCTGTTTGCTTTCAGCAACCTTCCAATCCTCCTTCACTCTCCACAGGAAAGGGAAAGGCTGTCAATGAAATGTCCTAGATTCCTTTGCCTGAGAGCTTATGATTAAGCTTTGTCCATGGCCCGTGAGGGTCACTGGGATAAGAGATTAGAGGAAAAGTAGAAGGAGAAAGTTGTTTTAAATTCTTGCTTGGGACAACACTTTGGACAATACAACAGTGATTTTAGGCTTCTGAATTCCTGTTCAGACAGTGGTTTCAGCAAGAAAATTAGGAGTAAAGCATTGTGGGCCTTGCTTCAGGACAGTGGTGATAGTAGATGTCTTCCAGGCTCTGTATTCCTGTGTGTCAGTGTGAACACAATTCATGGCTCTCTGTGGAACAGTAGCATCAACATGATTCTAACAGTAGCAGTGTCCATAGAGACACTCCCTCCCTGGGAAGTGTTATCACTTCCCATGTCACTTTGTTGTTGTTGTTTTTTTATAATTTAATTTAATTTTATTTGTGAACATACCATACAGAGGGGTTACAATTACATGGGCAGGATAATGCATATATTTCTTATCAAGCATTGCTGCCTCCTTGTTTGTTTACCCTTCACATCCCTTCCCAGCCTCCCCCCTCCCTATCCCAATCCCAATCCCAATCCCAATCCTTCCCCTTCCCCCCCTCCCACCCCCGCACTGACGTTGTAAAGCTCCTTTTGGACATGACAACTTGTACTTCTCATTGTTGCAACAGGTCCACCTGTATCCTTAAACGACCTGTTTTTCCCCATCTCCTCCACAAGTTATACTGACATCAACTATAGTGAAAGCAGGGGTTATACTGTGGGGGAGGGACATACAAAGCAACAAGGAAGTAATCTTATAAATGCGTTAGAAACACATGCATGAAAGAAAAAAAACATTAAAATACATATCTAAGGGTTCATTCTCTTAACATCACATTATCTGACTTTTTCCGCTTGACTCACACATATACTAGATATTACAAATAAGGGAAACCATGGGACCTGTTTCTTTGGGCCTGGCTTACTTCACTTAATATAATTTTTTCCAAGTTTTTCCATTTCCTAACAAATGGGGCAATGTCATTCTTTCTGATGAAGGCATAGAAGTCCATTGTGTATATATACCACATTTTCTTGATCCATTCATCTACTGAGGGGCATCTGGGTTGGTTCCATATCTTAGCTATGGTAAATAATGCTGCAATAAACATAGTTGTGCTGGTAGCTTTAGTGTGGTCTTGTTTGTAAACATTTGGGTAAATGCCCAAAAGTGGGATTGCTGGGTCATAGGGGAGCTCTATGTGGAGTCTTTTGAGGAACCTCCATACTGCTTTCCAAAGTGGTTGAACAAGTTTACATTTCCACCAACAATGAAGTAAGGTTCCCTTCTGTCCACATCCCCTCCAGCATCTGTTGTTGTTAGAGTTCTTGATTTTTGCCATTCTAACTGGAGTGAGGTGGTATCTCAATGTTGTTTTGATTTGCATTTCTTTTATGGCTAGGGATGTTGAGCATTTCTTCATGTGTCTATTGGCCATCCTTCTTTCTTCTTCAGAGAAGTTTCTCTTTAAGTCTTTTGCCCACTTATTTATTGGGCAGTTGTTCCTTTGAGGATTTGTTGTTGGGGGATTTAATTTTTTGAGTTCCAAGTATATTTTAGATATGAGACCCTTGTCTGTTGTGTGGCTAGTGAAGATCTTCTCCCAATCCGTGGGCTTTCTATTGGTCTTGCTAACTACGTCCTTTGCCATGCAGAAGCTCTGCAACTTTATGCAATCCCATTTGTCCAACCTTTCTTTGATTTGTTGTGTTTCTGGGTCTCTATTCAGAAAATTTCGGCCTGAGCCAAGGAGACCTAGGGTTTCTCCTATTCCATCCTGTAATGTTTTCAGAGTGTCTGTTTTGACCTCGAGGTCTTTGATCCATTTGGAGTTGATTCTGGTGCAGGGTGATATATAAGGATCTAGCTTTAGTTTTCTACAAGTAGTTAACCAATTTTGCCAGCACCATTTTTGTTGTTGTTTTTATAATGTCTGAACTTCAAATTACATTCCTCCCAATCCCTATATTAATGTAGAGGGAATAACACATGTGTACCAATTCCAAATAGCTGAGATTATAGATATGTGCCACCATGCCCTGCTAAAATAGTTGTGTTTTAAAATATGCTATGAAGTCCATGAAAGTTGAGAACTATAGCTATACAGGGACTTTTATTAAATACTTCTTTGATAATCTTTCAACTTGATATGGTCTTTAAAAAACAACAACTCTAGTACCAGGTTTTGAACTCAGGGCCTTTAGTCTTACTTAGCTAACTCTACTGTTTAAGTTACATCTTTAACCTATCTTCTTGCTGGTTATTTTGGAGATGGAAATTTGCAGACTTTTCTTCCTGAGCTGGCTAAAAATGGAGAACTCCAGATCTCTGACTTCTGAATAACTAGGAGTATGGGTGTGAGCCACCAGTTCTCAGCATTTTGTATGATCTTTGAGAAAATGATAGGAACATAATGTCCCTAAATTTTTCGGTTACCCAAAGAACATTTCAATTTATGCCTCTGTACAATTTATAGTGAAGAATAACAGGAAGTTATATCACTAAGATAAACAAAAAGTAACAAATGTTATTAATTTCAGCATATAAGTTTTTATTTTTATTGAATGTACTAAATTACTTAAAGAAATTGGAAATTTTAAAACAGAAACAAAATACCAACTACCCATTACAGTCTTTACAACCTGTGAATAAAGGCACAAGACAGAAGACTTCAGGGAAACTGTAGGAAAAGAATTATAAAAATGGTTATTGAGCTACTAAAATGACTGGCTATATAATCTTTCATATCTTGAAACTGTGATTCTTATTTTTAAATGCTCTAATAGTAATGATAAATGACTCAAACTGTTTTTTTCTATTCTTGGCATTTTTCGATTCCTTATATATTTTTATCGTTCTATAATTCAGTAGTATACAATACAATTACCCTTTGAAGATGTACAATCTAGTGAATTTTGAAATAGACACCAGGTTGTGCACTCATCACCATTAATTTAGAACATTTCATCAGCCCCTAAGGAAACTCATTCCTCTTAGAAGTCATGCTCCATCTCCCCAGGCCCCTCATCGACTTCCTATCTCTGTAGATTGGCCTGTGCTGAACATTTCATGCAAAAGGAGTCATTTAATATATGGTTTTCTGTATTTATCATCTTTAACATCACATGTGGTGACATGTATCAGGGGTTTTTGTTTTTGTTTTTGTTTCTTTATGTGGTGTTGGGCTTCAACTCAGAGCATTATGCTTGCTCAGTAAGCACTCTATTGTACCAAACTTTTATAGCATTATATAGTCAGATGCCTTTTTATTACCAATATTACTCTGGTAATCTCAGTATCTTGTTTAATTATGAAAAGGTTTCCCATTTGAGTCCTCTACCATAACAGGCTTACAGCTTTCCTTCCCTATGGAGACTGGGTATGTGCTTAGCATTATTTGAAGAATGCTAAGAAAAATTTCTTCATGAAACTTATATCTCCGCCTTAACCTACTATAGCCTCACCCTGCTAAATACCTTTAAATATTATCATTGAAAACTTAAGGGTCTGAACTCAGGGCCAAGGTGCTGTCCCTGAGCTTCTTTTGGTTCAAGGTTAGTGCTCTATTGTTTGAGCCAGAACTCTACTTCTGGTTATATTTAGGTAATTTATTGGAGAGTGCTGGTTTTGAAACACAATCCTCAGATACCATGATCTCAGCCTCCTGAGTAGCTAAGATTACAGGGGTGAGCCAGCCATGGGAACCCAACTAATAAACATATTTTAAAAGCATATTAATGAGTAATTAATTTTTG
Source organism: Dipodomys merriami (assembly GCF_024711535.1). Lineage (NCBI taxonomy): Eukaryota > Metazoa > Chordata > Mammalia > Rodentia > Heteromyidae > Dipodomys > Dipodomys merriami. Next base: position 59,504,976 of record NW_027206179.1, read on the forward strand.
ATTGAACTGCTTAGTTTCATCACTGACAGTAATGTGTTAAATCTTCCAATTTAGAAATTAGGCTTTTGAACAGAGGTAGAAATGAGATAAGAATAATTTATAGATAGGTGTTAGTCTGAAGCAAATGTAGCCTGATTAAGGGGAAGAGTCCTTAATTCACCTAACAATAATTTATTGAAACCCAAGTTCAACAGTGTTAATCCCCTTTCTTAGAATTGAAGGTACAAAGTGTCAACTTGCCTCTAAGGGACCCACAGTCTTATATAGCTATATATGTGTAGTTAAGCCTCTTACATGGTAGTGAGTGGTGAGAAGCATGTGTCAGTAAGGAGTTCTGAAAGCACAGTAGAAGTTGAAAGGACAGGCCTCCTAGAGGAAATGATGTGGACAGACTTTAAACCTGAGTGCAGGCTACTTAGTGAAGAAAAGGGAATGGGAATTTTAATCAGGGAAGAAGCAATGTTGCAGGAAGTCCAGAAAGTGAAACCATAAGCTGTATTTAGAAATGTTTAGTGAACTTGTAAAGCCAAAGGGAAAAGAGATGGGAGGTGATATGAAAAGGATGATGAAAAAGTAGCTGACAATGTGCTAGGCATGATGCAAAAACAAAACCAGATTTTCTATATACTAGATGCTGTGCAAGCATTTCGTATGTCACATCTCATTTAATACCACAGTCTGATCACATATGTACCATTTGTATCTCCTTTTTAGAAGTAGAGGAAAGTAAAGTCTAGAAAGATTAAGTAAAGTCTATATTCCCACAGCTAGAATGTAGAATGTGGTGCCAGATAGTGACCCTGGACCTTGCCAGCCAAGCTATGGAATTTGACCTTCATCCTGAAAGTAATGGAACCCTAAAGGATTTTCAGCAGAAAGACAACCTGATATAAGAGATTAACTGTTTTAAAACATTACTTGGGTAAGGGGGAGTGGCCTGTAAAGGCTGAGAAAACAATTATTCTGTTAACAAACAATGATGGCCTCCTCATCCATGATCATTGCAGTGTAGAAGATACTGTTTAAGAAGTAAAATTAGACTTAAGAAATGGAGAAAGAAAAGGAAAGAGTCTAAGCCAGGCGCTGGTGGCTCACGCCTGTAATCCTAGCTACTCAGGAGGCTGAGATCTGAGGATCGCAGTTCAAAGCCAGCCCGGGCAGGAGAGACCGTGAGACTCCTATCTCCAATAAACCACCAGAAAACCGGAAGTGGCGCTGTAGCTCAAGTGGTAGAGCGCTCGCCTTGAGCTGAAGAGCTGAGGGACAGCGCCCAGGCCCAGAGTTCAAGCCCCACAACCGACAAAAAAAAAAAAAAAAAAAAGAAAAGGAAAGAGTCTAGAATAAGATAGTCTACTCAGCCACCAAATGAAGGCTGTACTGTCAACCAGGAAAGCAGGGAAGAAAGGGCTTAAATTCATGTTTAGTATGAAGGGTCTAGGAAATTTTCAGGTAAATATGTAAAATGAGGAGAGTAGAGTAAGTTTATCATTACAGAGCAGGTAAGACTTACATATGATCCTTCAGTGAGAATATGTGTTGAAGGAAGAACAGAGAGAAAAGATTCAGACCCCGAGTGATGGCAGCAACATCAGTGAGGACACTGAAAGAGCCTGCATGCAGGGATCAGGAAAATGGTCAGCAGAGGTGGTATAACAGCGAGAATGGTGTCATCGACACTAAAGTGGGACTTTTAAGGAGGAAGGGGATAGCACTGTCAAATGCCACACTGTGGCCCAGGAAACTCTCATTGACTTTGACAGCTTGACAATCAATAATGATTCCTTTCCATAGGAAAGGAGACTGCAGTTAGGTTATAACCAAGTGTGACTATGATATCATGAAGCAGTGAAAGCCAGCATAGAACCAGTCTTCATGGCTGCAATGGGTAGGCATCCCGAGAGGATTCAGAAAGGAGGCAAAGAGGTCATTGGGATGAGCAAATGATTGCTTCTAACCTCCTGTCTACACAGGAGAAATACTCTGAACCATCCTTTTTGGTAGCTACAAGCACATAAGAAGAATCAGACGCACCATTTCTAGTTGGCAGAGTTCTCTGTGTTGCCTTTGGACTGAGAAGGATGTAGATGAGAGGAGAGGGCAATGTGAACAAAAACCAAAACCATCTACTGCTTCTTCTAGAGCCAAGCTTAACCTAGGGGCAATGTTAACATTCCCACAGTCTTAGAGTCAATGAGGAAATGAAGTAGCTGAGGTCTGGGCTCACTTGTCAGCTACCACCAATGAGAGACTTCCCAGTGGATAGAGGTTAATGGATTTGCCACATAGGGTTCATCTTATAGGGTTACCCATTTCAAGAAGCTCCCAAGGCCTCTCTAGATTGCTGTGATCCACTTAATGGATTATTAAAGAAGTGACACAGATAAATCCCCAGAATAGAGTCCAGATTAGGTAATGATTCTAGCCAGCAATCAGATGGAGCTGAAGAAACCTCCCCACATTCCCCATACATCAATCCTATAAGTGAAGTCTCTAATCCTGCCCTGTTGCTGTTGCTGGGTACTTTAGTCACATCATCTTTACTCTGCTGCAGAGAGATGGAAGAGAGTCCTATCCCAGAGTTACAAGGATGCCTCAAATGGCAGCCAACACATGATGGAAGAGTTTGTAGCAGTTTCTTAATCACATGAACACATTAAACAAAGTTTGTACTTGGGAAAGGAGTAGTAAGCCAGGGACTCTGAGAGAGGGTTTGTTAGTTCAAAAAAGGCAAAGGGAATGCTGGTTTATATGACAGGATATGAGTGGGCAGGGAATTGAACCCACTTCTCAGGATATACAGAAAATGTACCTGATCCCCTTGATAAGAAGGGCTGCGAATGCCTAGCTACAGCAATAAGACAAGATGCAAACATAAAAGGGATCCAAATAGGGAAAGATGAAGTAAAACCCTCCCTCTTTGCAGATGACATGATCTTATATTTAAAGAATCCCCCGGACTCCACTCCCAAATTACTCAAGATGATTCAAAACTTTGGCAAAGTAACAAGGTATAAATTTAACCCTCACAAATCAATGGCTTTTTTGTATGCCAATAATGAGAAAAGTGTGGCTGAAATTAGGAAAGTAACTCCATTCTTAATATATAAAATAAAAATAAAATAAAATACCTAGAAATTAACTTAACCAAAGAAGTGAAGGACCTCTATGATGAAAACTTTAAAACCCTGAAAAAGGAAATCAAAACAGAACTTAGAAAGTGGAAAAATCCTCCCATATTCCTGGATTGGAAGGAAAATGGCAATACTTCCCAAGGCTATCTACAAATTCAATGCAATACCTATCAATATTTCAACCTCATTCTTCAAGGAAATAGAACAGGCAATCCAAAAATTCATATGGAACAATAAAAGACCCCGAATAGCAAAAATGATCCTTAACAGAAAGAGTGGTGCTGGAGGAATATCAATACCAAATTTCAAACTCTACTACAAAGCCATAGTAATCAAAACAGCTTGGTACTGGCACAAGAACAGACCTCAGGACCAATGGAATAGAATTGAGAACAAATTCTATTGGTTCTCAGACCTATAGCCATCTAATCTTTGATAAGGAAACTAAAAAAAACAGAATGGAAGAAAGACAGCCTCTTTAGTAAATGGTGCTGGCAAAATTGGTTAATCACTTGTAGAAAACTAAAGCTAGATCCTTACATATCACCCTGCACCAGAATCAACTCCAAATGGATCAAAGACCTCAGAGTCAAAGCAGACACTCTGAAAACACTACAGGATGAAATAGGAGAAACCCTAGGTCTCCTTGGCACAGGCTGAAATTTTCTTAATAGAGACCCAGAAATACAACAAATCAAAGAAAGGTTGGACAAATGGGATTGCATGAAATTGCAGAGCTTCTGCTTGGCAAAGGATATATCTAGCAAGATCAATAGAAAGCACACGGATTGGGAGAAGAACTTCACTAGCCATACAATGAACAAGGGTCTCATATCTAAAATATACTTGGAACTCAAAAAATTAAATCTCCCAAAAACAAATCTTCAAAGAAACAACTGCCCAATAAATAAGTGGGCTTGAAACTTCTCTGAAGAGGAAAGAAGGATGGCCAATAAACACATGAAGAAATGCTCAAGCTCCCTGGCCATAAAAGAACTGCAAATCAAAACAACCTTGAGATACCACCTCACCCCAGTTAGAATGGCTATAATCAAGATATCTAATAACAACAGATGCTGGAGGGGATGAGGACAAAAGGGAACCTTACTGCATTGTTGGTGGGAGTGTAAACTTGTTCAACCACTTTGAAAAGTAGTATGGAGGTTCCTCCAAAGACTCCACATAGAGTTCCCCTATGACCCAGCAATACCACTTTTGGGCATATACCCAAATGATCACAAACAAGGCCATACTAAAGTTACCAGCACAACCGTTTACCACAGCATATTTACCATAGCTAAGGTATGGAACCAACCCAGATGCCCCTCAATAGATGAATGGATCAAGAAAATGTGGTATATATACACAATGGAATTCTATGTCTCCATCTAAAAGAATGACATTGCCCCATTTGTTAGGAAATGAAAAGACTTGGAAAAAATTATATTAAGTGAAATAAGCTAGGCCCAAAGAAATATAGGTCCCATGGTTTCCCTTATTTGCAATAACTAGTATATGTCTGAGACAAACAGAAACCGTCAGATAAGTTGATGTTAGGAGAAATGAACCCCAAGATAAGGGTTCAAATGTTTTTCTCTTTCTTGCGATTGTTTCCAACATATTTATAAGATGATTTTTTTTTGTTGCTTTGTATGTACCTCCCCCAGGGTATATGCCCTGCTTTCACTGTATTTCATGTTGATATAATTTGTGGAGGGGAAGGGAACAATCAAACTGTTTAAATAGGGATATAGGTGGACCTATTACAACAATGAGATATACAAGACGTTATGTCGAAACATGAACTTTACAACTTTGGCGGGGTGGGGGGTGGGGAGGGTGGGGGGGTAGTAAGGGGAGTGTGGGGGTGGGGGTGGAGAGGAGAAGGGATGTATGGGGAAACAAAGGAGGAGGGAGGCAAAAATGCTTGATAAGAAATGTACTCACTGTGCTGGGAAGGTGGCTCAATGGTAGAATGCTTGCATTGCATGCCTGAGGCCCTGGGTTCGATTCCTCAGCACCACATAAGCAAAAAGAAAAAAGCCGGAAGTGGTGCTGTGGCTCAAGTGGTAGAGCGCTAGCCTTGAGCTGAAGAGCTGAGGGACAGCGCACAGGCCCAGAGTTCAGGCCCCACGCCCGGACACCCCGCCCCCCCCCCAAAAAAGAAATGTACTCACTATTTTGCCCATGTAATTGTAACCCCTCTGTATGGTATTTTAACAATAATAAAAATTAAAAAAAAAAGAAGGACTGCTTGGCTAGGGAACTTTAGGACACAGAAGCAAAATGAGAGAACTTGGGATGAAGCCATTGGAGGCCCTACTGAGCACATGAGATGCCAAAGCAGCACATAAGATAAAGTCTTAATCATAGGTCTGAAACCTCAGAAGTGATGGGTCAGAGGCCTACGGACAGATTAATGGGAAGGTGGGGAGAATTGTAGAGAAAATACTGAATGATAGGAGATTATCACAACTGCATTCATTTGAATAGTTACTTAAGCGATGCTCAGTTTTAAATTTAAATTTAAATTTAGCTCAGACTATTTTCTGATTAACCAAAGGTCAGGGTTGTTTTTGTGTGTTTTGTTCTTTTTTTAGTTTTGTGTTTTTGTGTTTTTTTTGTTTTTGTTTTTGCTGTTGAAAAGTAACAAGACATATCAAAGAAAAATATGTAGAGTGATAAAATAAAAAAACCAAACAACTAACAAAAAGAAAGTGGGCTTAGGTTTCCAAAAAGGTAACTGATGACATCCAACTCGTAGTCACCATATTATTGTCAAAAATTGTAAAGGGACCATAGAAAAGGGTAGGGGATACCAGGAGAATATGAAAATATTCTGTCAAGAAGCCTCATAGATGACATTACTTTTGGTGAATTTAGCAAGGCTGGCATTCTAGCCTTGAGCCCTTGTCAATATCTTGTATCTGAAAAGCCTCAAGAAAGATGATACATGGCAATCCTCCCACAAGAGGCCAACATAATTTACAGTGTGAGATATTCATCTCTAGATATAAGAATGAAAGGATTTTTACTGATGGTTTTTTCTTTTGCTGGGACTAGGATAGCCAGTAAGAGATACTAACAAACAGAATATCATTTAATAAGAATGAGGCAGAGTTTTCATTATTCTGTAGTAAAGTCTGATTAATTAACTATTAATTAATCATAATTAACCATTCCCTTTCTTCTTACACTTTTCCAGTGACTAGAAAGTTGGGTTTGGGGGGAGGATGGGAAGGGATGGGAAGGGGAAGCAAAGGAGGAGGCAACAATGTCTGATAAGAAATGTACTCATTATCTTGCCCATGTAATTGTAACCCCTCTGTACAGTATTTTCACAATAAAAAAAAAGAAAGTTGGTGTTTGTCTCTAAATTACACTGAATAATCACTACTCATTCCTCCCACAATCCTTCCCTTGGTTCTTCATCTGCTGAGGGATGGACTTACTAACCAAGATAAGTTTCCTTTCTGTAGACTTCCTTAGTAATCACCATTATTGATGGATTAGATAGTATTTTAGTGTTGAACTAATCTGTCTCCTATTGAAATGGCTCTAGGGCAAAAAGATAGCGTTTATCATCTTGATGATCTATTCCTATTCTTTCCCACATTCAGAGAGTATCTGGTCTTTGCTTTAGGTCTTCTTCACCCTAGCCTAGGTTTATTCTAAAGTTTGGCTGGTTCTATGACTAATCAATAGAAAATCTTCAACTCTAGTTACCCTGAGAAATGGCTTCAGCTCATTTCCTTCACTTTTCTAATTCCCACTGGATTCCAGGACTGAGCCAAATGAGAACTTGCTCTAGTAGTAAAGCTGAGGCCTTGGGGACAGAGTATAGCTGAATTGAAAGACAGGCTGAGGAGGTGGTCCTATCATCCTGCTGAGCATTGATGTTATCTTAACTCTTTAAGGAACATATACTCTTACTTTTCCTGGAGTGGAAGTGGCTGGAGAGGTGAATGTGTTCTTCCATGACCTTTGAAGGGGGCTTTCAAAAGCAGCACATGTATGTAGTACTTACTAGAGTCCTTTGAACAAGTCTTGGAACAGAGCAAGCACTTCAACACGATTTGTTGGACAGTCTTTTTCAAGTATTTGCTTGTGTTCTTTATTGATTTTTCTATAACATAAAGTAAAATAAGATTTAAAGGATAATAAAGGGTGGGAAAGTTGTTATGAAATAGATTCTTTGACAACACATTTATTAAAAGACGATGATTGAATAAAAAACACAAAATACGAATCAGGGTTTTTAGTTTTCCAAAGTTTTATTTAAATATATTTGCTAGCAGAAAATAATTGTATGAGATATCATGATGATTTTTTTGTCAAAAAGATTAATTTTTACAAATGTAGGTAAATATTGATTTTACCTATTGAGAATCACATTTATGTTAATCAAGAAGAAATGTATAGTTAAATGATTATTTTCAGAAAGAATAAAATCATGACTCATATGATGGCAAATAAAAAATGTACTAAATATCTTACTTAAACTTTGATCAATGAGGGAGACAGGCAGAAATTATAAATAACTCAAAAGAGAACCCAAAAGTAAACAATCAAACAAAAAGATGTGGGCTAATGAAATGAATGCACAAATACAAACAAAATTGCTTTATCCATGGAGGGAAGGTGAGTCCCTCTATCAGACAGAATTGAATTGCAACTGGATAAAAAGGACTGTTTAGCAGTACTATAAGCAATCTAGTTTCTAGAATTGTAGGAAAGCTCTATAGTCACAGTCAAATAAATGCAAGGATAAGCAATGTATAGCTTTCTATTGAAACACAGAATTTGCCATACAATCAGTCTATGGGTCTGAAATGTTGATATTCCAAATGAAAGAGCATGGGAATAATAGATAGTTAAAATATATAAAATATATCAGAAAGAGTCTGATTGGTGAATTCCAGCCACCAGCATTGCACTAATGGGAAAGAGGTTTGAGGGATTGTTGAAAGAGCCTTTTCTGTGCATATGTAGAGTCTGAGATTACAACCTACAATCTGGAGTCTTCACTCAAGTAGCCTATTTTAACACTAAGTTAGCAATTACTAAAAATGGAGTTTGTGAACCTTCCTTTATTTTGAATCGAGTTTTGTCAGAGAATGTGTTAGCTAGAAAACAGAATGAATTGATAGACATGAATCTTTTTGCTACTGTTTTTCTATAAAGAACCATAAGCTATTTCTTTGAAATCAAAATCAAAATTATATTTAATTTCTTATTTACTAGAGTAGTTAAAATGACAGATAATAGGAAGTGTTGTGAAAGATGAGAAAAACTGTACTTTTATACATGTTGGTGGGAATATAATATGATAGAGATAGTTTAGGGAATAGTTTGACAGTTTCTCAGCATTTTGGTAAAACTTGCTTTATCACCTATCATGCCTACATATCTATACCTCCCCACCTCAAGTGAAAACATTTTTAACAAAGAAACTTGCTCATAGAAGAATTATTCACATTGTGCAAAGTATGGAGGGAGGGAACCTAAATGTCCATCTGGTAGTGAATGAGTAAGCAATATGTGGCATAGCCCTGAAATGCCATACTACTTGATAATAAAGAGAATTCAGATACTCATAAATGGGTGAACTTTGAGACCTTGTTAAGAAAAAGAAACCAGACACCAAACAAACAATAAACCCCACTTACTTCAGGACTCCTCTATAGAATTTCTTTGAGGTAATGCGCTAAGATTATATTGTGGTAATCATCATTGTATAACTCCACACTTATACAATACTAAAAACCATTGAATTTCATTTAAAATATATGGTGTGTGTGTGTGTGTGTGTGTGTGTGTGTGTGTGTGTGTGTGTGTGTGCTGGTCCTAGGGCTTGAATATATGTGGAAATAGACAGATGTATAGATAGAATTTCTTTTGGATAATGTTCTAAGATTATATTGTGGTAATCATCATTGTGCAACTCCATACTTATTCAGTACTAAAAACCACTGAATCACATTTAAAATATAAGCTGTATGTGTGTGTGTGTGTGTGTGTGTGTGTGTGTGTGTGTGTGTGTGAGAGAGAGACGGGGGGGGGGGGGTGTCTGCTGGTCCTAGGGCTTGAACTCAGGGCCTGGGTGCTGTCCCTGAGTATTTTTTGCTCAAGGCTAGGATTCTACCCCTTGAACCATAGCTCCAATTCTGGCTTTTTAATAGTCAATTAGACATAAGAGTCTCATGGGCTTATCTGCCTCAACTGGCTTTGAACCACAATCCTCAGATTGAGTAGTTAGGATTACAGATACATGGTGTCTAGTTTAAAATGGGCATGGTATTTTTATGGCATGTTAACCTCATGGTATGGAATGAAGCTATTAATAAATATGTACATATGTATTGCTAAATACTGAAATGCCCTTACATCTAAGGTAGCCTGGTAAAGGAAAACATTTTCAAATTGTTTTTTTAGGTTCAGTATCTTTATCGGGAATTAAAATATTAAACATTACTTTTTAGTTCTGATCTTTATTGTTTCTCTTTAAAATACCTGGACTTTGTATTAAAAAAATCACTGTTTTTCTAAAACAAAACTCATTTTAGTAAATTAAAATAATCTGATAAATCAACTGAAATTAAGATAGTTAATGATCTGAAGACTGATTGGTCTAGAGCAGTAAAACTTTGATCTATTTTTTAATATAATAAAAAATCCAAATGAATTATATCTGAGTTGTCTGGGTGACAAATCAAAATATTTACCTTTCTGCATTAATGCTGTAAAGGTAAGCTTGATCACCAGTTACAAGCAAAGGCAGCAGAGGATTCACAGGGCCCCATGTTCATTGAATGTCAATGATCCTTTTTCCCAGGCTAGGGGGAACTTGAGAAAAACACACTTGAAATGAAGAACTAATTCAATAGGAACAATTGAAACACTTATTGTACGCTAACATTAATCATCACAGCTATAGTTCTGCTATAGAATGGCAAATACTTGCCACAGATTCCATTATTCAGCACTGAGGATTCAACACAGTGCTTTTCCTGCTGATTTGATGATAGCCCAAGAATCTTAAATACAAGGCTCAGTTGGCATGAAATTTACAAAGTGTTGGCCATCCTTGCTTCACTTCCTCTGTGTGTGTGTGTGTGTGTGTGTGTGTGTGTGTGTGTGTGTGTGTGTGTGTGTGTGTGTGTGTGTGTGTGTGTGTGTGTGTGCACATGAGGTTGGAACTCAGGACCTGGCTACTTCTGTTCCTGAGCTTCTTTTGCTAAAGGCTAGTGCTCTATTACTTGAGCCATACCTCCACTTCCTGCTTTTTTTTTTCTTTTGGTAGTTTGAGATAAGAGTTTTAGGGACTTTCCTGTCAGGGCTGGCTTAAACAAGGATCCTCAGATCTTAGCCTCCTGAATAGCTAGGCTAACAAGCATTAGCCATGGGCACCCAGCTTCACCTCTTGTTTTTTAATTTTAGCTTTTTATTTACAGTATTAAACAGGCTATGATCAACCTGGTCAAATGGGAGGATTAGGAAGAAATATCTTAACCAATTCACTGGGGCCAAACTCTTAACTTATTTCCTAGCCAGCTTTTCTTTGTTCCCTCTCCACAATTTTTCCAGTCTCTGGTAAATATCATTCTATTTTCAACTTCTATGAAAGCAAGTTTTTTTTTCTTTTTCTTTTTCTTTTTTTATTATTACATGTGCAGTGAGATCATGTTGTGCCTGGCTTATTTAATTTAACTAATGATCTCCAGGTCCATCTGTGCTTCTCAAATAATAGGATTTCATCTTTTTATGACTGAATAGCCATAAAACCAAATTTTCCTTATCTGTTCAATAGTTGATGGTTGTTTCTATCTCTTGTCTATTATGAAGAGTATTGTAAGGAACACAAGAATGCATATTTCTCTTTGATACACTAATTTCATTTCCTTTGGATATTTACCTAGTAGTGGTTTCCTTTCCTTTCCATTCCATTCCTTTCCTTTTCTTCCTGCTCTCTTTCTCTCTCCCTTTTCCCTCTCTCTTTCCCTCTTTCCTAAAAATCAAGCCTGGGCTTCACATTTGTTTATATTTTTGTTTTTGAGACATGCACTTATCAATTTTGCCTGATCTAGCCTCTTCTTGTTTTTAACATTTTTTTTTAGGAGCCTCCATACTGATTTCCATAATGGCTTTATTAACTTACATTCCCACCAACAATATACAAGCACTCTAATCATCAACACTTGTTTTCTTGCCTTTTGATAACAGTCATTTTTATTGGTCTGTCTTTTCTTCTAAAGTCAATTTTGGACACAGTGAGCTTTTCTTTCCATGTTGTAGTAACTGATTGAAGGACTGGTTTTCTCCTAAATATAGATTTTACTGTGGATCTCCTTTATTTCATGCTTTGTCTGAATATGAACATACAATCCCTTATTGTTCTCTAAGGCCTTGTGCCACTTTTGTTTTATCCAACAGAATCCTGAAATTTAGGATTATGGAGATTGTATCTGTGAGCCCATTTTGTGGTACTAAAACATCATTAAAGGTAAGAAGTGAGAGCAACAGAACTTCTTGCATGCTAGTGTCTTCCTCTAGGAAACAGGCTCTCAAAAGTAGGGCACAGATGAGAAGGAAGAGACCAGAAGGCCAAGATCCCCTCAGGTGCCAGACAATTTCATTACAGTGAGTCTAGCTTGGTGTCAACACTTGGCATCTGTCAATGAGATGCCATTGCTTAGCAATTAAGAACACAGCTTGGGATTTAAACAACAACAACAACAACAAAACTAGATTCCCACAGTGTGTTATTAGGTTTTATCCCTTTAGAAAAAACATATGAAATGTTTGTTCTTAGAACTATTGGGAACTTCAGAGACCCTGGTAGGAAACTTGTAAAACTCTGTGAAGGCTAGAAAAATTCTTGAGACAGCTCAGAAACCTCAAAAGAGCATCAAAGGTCAAGGAAACTTAAGATAATGATCAACCTTATGCTTTAATCTTACACTGTATTTTTTTTTTTTGGTTTTCTGGGGAATATCAGATATAAGTGCTAAAGTTTCTGGATTTTAATCTTTGGCCTCCTTCCGGTTCTGTCTCTCCCTGTCCTGTTCACCTTGGCCTGTAATACCTTTCCTTCTTTGAGGCTTTGTGTTTGTAATCTCAGAGCTAACCTTACCATTAATTAGGCCACTATCTTTTTTTCCTCTTTATTTTTCTTCATGGCACATATGGCTATCAAAGATAACATACATTTAACTTGCTCCATTTCTTCAGATTGGGTGTCCCTTCCACTAGGCTGAGGAGAAAAGGTTTTATTTTCATTATGTCTTATACCGAGCCAGATTCCTAAGGATGTACTTCCTTAAATGGAGAGGAAACTATTAGAATACAGTTCATACAGAGAAGTCAGTTCTCAGGTTGTATCTGGTTTCACACACAAGCCTTTTCCACCAGGATATTGGCGGTAGAGGTGGCAGTGAGATCTTTATCTCTCAACTTCAGTTATTTGAAGATCTGTAAACAGGTTTTAATTAGCTAAAAGATAAAATCAACAAGTCTTCTGGGCAAATGAGTTCTTCACTATGGGGATAGTACCTTTAAGTTATGCAAATGTAAAGAAGAGGCCACTTATAGGGACACAAATGTTTTTTTCTTGCTTGCTATTGTTTTTAATGTATTTAAAATGTACTAGGTTAATTTTTTGTTTCTCTTGTATGCTCTTCCCCATGGTATCACCCCTGTTTTCACTGTACTTGATGTTGGTGCCCTGTGTCTTGTATATACATTTTTCTAATTTGGGGAGGGGAAGGGAAATAACAAAATAAGGATACAGGTTGACCCATGGCAACAATGAGATGAACAAGACACTATGTTGAAAATGAACTTTATAATTTGAGGGTGGGGGAGGGAGGAGTTGGGGAAGTGGGGAGGGAAGGAATGTTAGTGGAAAATCAAAGGAGGAGGTAACAATGCTCCATAGGAAATGTCCTCATTACCTTACTCATGTAACTGTAACCCCTCTGTACAGTATCTTCACAATAAAAACATATAAGAAAGAAATAGAGCAATAGGTCAAAGAGCTAAAAATGGCCTGGAAGTTGGGGGCGGGGCAGAGAATGTGAAAGAGTGGAGTAGCCAAGTTTCTGCAGGCAGGAAAATAAAGCTAAATGTTGTGGGTTTTTCTTTTTTTCTTCTTTTCTGGTAAAGGACTAAATCGAATATTACAGAAGACAATACAAACACAGGTGTAGGCCATTTTAACATAGGAAACTGGCTCCATATTTTATAGTCACTTCAACTGTTCTCCATAGTTTCTTGGATATAAGGTATATTAAATAGGTAGGTTTCATTAGGTAGCCGATGAAGAGAACACCACGCTCTATTCAGGCAGGAGAAGAAGTTTATTTACTGAACTGCTGCCCCCGCCAGGAGTGGTGGAGAGGTATGGCTGAAAAAGGAAAGGCAACCCACTCTGGGCCAGAACTTATCTAGGCCAGGGACAGGAAAAGGTGTGGCCAGGTGAGGGAAAGGTGTGGCTATTCTGGATCCCGGGGAAACCTCAAGGTCTGGGACCCTCCTAGGGTCAGAGGGGAGGCATGTGACCAGAGGTGGCCCAGGATGTGACCTAGCAGGAGGGGAAGGTGACTGCTTTCAGGTCTGCCAGTTACCTAGATAACAGATACTGGGCGGAAACTTAGCCAAGAGGGAAGGAGGTGTCCCTGTTCAGACCTTACATTGGGTAGGAAAGCCAGTGATCAAAGATACTTAGCCTTCCAGCTTACCAGGTAAAGTAGCTAGGGATGGAGGCAACCCTACTGGTAGGGTTAAAGGCTGAGTAATAGATTGTTCTGGAACTTCCTTTCTTGTGCCCAGATAAGGATCCCCAAGACCACCAAGGAGCTGATTCCGATGAAAATACATGAGAGTTGCTTATTGCAAGCTTGAGCCTGGACTCAACACAGAGGGTCAGAGTTGAGAGCCCCGACCTCCAGTTTAGCAGGGTTTTTATTATGGTTACAGCAAGGGAATGGGGTTTCCAACTTAGTGGTTACGTGATTGGTTGACATTTAGTGAGTGAATCTTGTAATCATCTTATTGGCTAGCCAGGGGCATAAGCAGTTAAGCAGCAAACTATGTTAACTATGCTATCTTAATAAACCTTCCTGTC